>NC_090245.1:61998582-62123582 GCF_037325665.1 Littorina saxatilis
TTCAAGATATAGCATAATGGATTGTTATCGGTGACTACTGTGCATTTGGACCCTAACAGATAATCACTGAACTTGTCGCCCATCGCCCACTTGAGGGCCAGAAACTCCCTCTTATGTGCGGGGTAATTTTGTTGTGAACGGTTCAAACCCCGGCTTGCATAAGCAATGACCTTCATCTGTCCACCAAACTCTTGGTACAGAACTGCACCTAAACCAATTCCGCTCGCGTCACAGTGCAAATAGAACGGCTTTGTTTTGTCTGCAATACCTAACACAAGGTCACCAGTCAATGCAGACTTCACTCTCTTGAAAGCTTCATCCTGCTTTTCAGTCCAAAGATGAGTAATATCTGACTTCAAACTCAAAACATCTTTTCTTTTCTGTCCAGATTTGCATTTTCCCGGGACATACCCTACAGTGAGATCATTTAGAGGCTTGATCATACTCGAGAAGTTTGGAATAAACCTCCTATAGAATCCTGCAAAACCTACAAAACTCTTCTTCTTCTTCTTCTTCTGCGTTCGTGGGCTGAAACTCCCACGTACACTCGTGTTTTTTCACGAGTGGAATTTTACGTGTATGACCGTTTTTACCCCGCCATTTAGGCAGCCATACGCCGCTTTCGGAGGAAGCATGCTGGGTATTTTTGTGTTTCTATAACCCACCGAACTCTGACATGGATTACAGGATCTTTTCCGTGCGCACTTGGTCTTGTGCTTGCGTGTACACACGAAGGGGGATAAGCCACTAGCAGGTCTGCACATAAGTTGACCTGGGAGATCGGAAAAATCTCCACACTTAACCCACCAGGCGGCCGCGGCCGGGATTCGAACCCTCGACCTTCCGATTAAGAGGCCGACGTCTTACCACCCCGCCACAGCGCCCGTCTACAAAACTCTTGACTTCCTTCACTGTAGTGGGTTTAGGC
This sequence comes from Littorina saxatilis, assembly GCF_037325665.1. Lineage (NCBI taxonomy): Eukaryota > Metazoa > Mollusca > Gastropoda > Littorinimorpha > Littorinidae > Littorina > Littorina saxatilis. The sequence continues at coordinate 61,999,511 of NC_090245.1, forward strand.
CACGAAGAGACTGCGGAAATCTTCTCAGGGTCAGGACGAATAGAGTTTTCAGAGATGATGTAACCTAGATGTTTTACCTCAGTTGCTCCGAAAATGCACTTCGCTGGGTCTAATTTCAGTTTGAAATGACGGAGTTTGTCCAGCACTTTGACTGTCCTAACCTCAAGCTCATCTAAGTCTTTTGCATGAACCAAGATATCGTCAAGAAAGACGACTAACTCCACTAGATTCATGTCCCTAAAACAAGTCTCCATGATGCGCTGAAAACAACTTGGACCATTCACCACTCCTTGTGGGATAGTCTCAAAACTGAACTGACCAAAGGGACAATTGAACGCAGTGATCTTCTTCGCTCTTTCGGTCATGGGAATCTGATGGTACGCTTTACAGAGATCAAGCTGAGTGAAAAACTTTGCACTACTAAGCGTCAAAAATAGATCTTCGATTTTCGGGATAGAATAGCTGTCCCTAACAGTCCTAGTGTTTATCTTCCTGTAATCAACGCACATCCGCAAATCTCCATTTTTCTTCCTACACAAAACAATTGGTGATGCGTAGGGAGAATTTGATGGTTTGATAATCTGTGCGTCCAAAAGACCCTGAATGTGCCTTCGACAATCTTCAAAATCCTTGGGCGACAGAGGTCTAGCACGCTCACGAATAGGTGCCCCCGGCTCAAGCTCGACATCAAAAACATGACCAGTCTGTGCTGGTTTTATGTCAAACTCTGAGTGAATGAACACATCAGAATACGTTTTCAACTTTTCTTTGAAACGTTCACGCCAACTGACCGGCGCATCACTGCCAAACTTGAAGTGAATTTCATCTTCAGTCTCTGTCTGTCGAGTCTGACCCGGATCACCAGTGGGATCTTTGGCTACACCCACCGAACAAGAATGTACTGTGTTACAACAATCATCATGGTTTGATTCACTCTCATCTGTCACAGTAGAAATAACTTTGTCTACATCATACTCAGAATCAAAAACAAATACATCAGCAATGACTTGCTTCTTCTTCAACACAATATCATCATCTGAAAAATTGCACATCTCAACACTGACATCCCACAGTCTGTCAGTAGAAATCTTTGCAGCAACAACACCCAAGTCTTCAACGAGGGGAACGCTCACAGGTTCCTGTATCAACACATGAGTCCTAGAAGTCTGTGGTGGTATTCTAGCGGTGCCCCTGACGGTGACAGAGCTGTGTGCAGGGATTGTGACTCTCTTCTTAGCACGAACTGACCCCAAATCCCCTTTCTCTTTGACCCCAGTTTGCATACTCATAGCAAACACTGCTTCACAACGAAGGGTTTTCATGTTGACCTTGTTTTTCTGGTCAAGACAGTTGTACACATTAGTACCCACAACAACTGGTACTCTCTTTGAGTATTCACAATCTGTGCACACTAACGCAGCCACGTCAATGACATCTGTTGTACCAACAACATATTCAGGCAGTCGTAACGGCACAACTATTGCACCCAAGTACGGAACGTCTTGGCCTCCTGCCCCTGTGACATGAAAATCCGAACTAACCTCCTGTAAAGGCAAGTGACTCAAATGCGTCTTGTAAAAGCCTTCACCAATAATGGTAACTTGCGAACCACTATCCAACAGTCCAGTAGTTTCATGATTACAAATGGTTACAGGAATAGTGCAAGATGGTCCAACGATTGCTTCCAAGGGCACTGATGTACCAGAACTAATAGACGATCTTAATTCAGCAATCACAACAGTGTGGTCTAATGTTACGGTGGATGAAGATACGTTCTGGACAACACATCTCACAGCCGACCTATATAGACCCATAATCCAACACCTCTGCACTAGTCACTTGAAGTCCCTTTGGTAAAGTATCTGATGAGCGTGGGATAATGTCTATGTCTATGTCACACTGAAAAATGTCCCCCCTCAGTTCGACTTGTTCACCACCATGAATGGTGACACAGAATGGGCTTTTAAGTCGAACCAGGTTATTTTCAGTACGTTCTGTTTCGAGTCTTCTGATCGTCGAGTCAAGCTGGGCGGCCTCAGAATCAGTCAGTGGTTGCCCACCCCCCCTGACTGTGGCCCGTTTCCCGATCTACACGCTCGAGCAACGTGCCCTACCCCCCCACACTTGAAACAAGCGTTGTCCTGTCTAGGATGTCCACATTGACGAGCCAGATGCCCCTCACTCCCGCACCTGTAGCAAGCTCGGCGACGTTCTTCTCCATCTCTGCTCTTCATCTTCTTCGCCACCAAGTCGGCCAGCTTGTCGTAGTCGAGTTCTGGGATGGTTGTCGTCACGTTGGCGTGTGCCGTCTTCTTCTTCTCTCCCACTGCGTCAGTCTCCAGCTCCCTGGTGGGACGCAACACCTCACTGGTCTCAGGCGAGGCCACGCCTGGAAGACCGAACGCTCCCCGCACCTCCAGCGCCAACAACGGGTTTTGTTTGTTCAGGTGCTTCAAGAACACATGGTATAGTTTATGGTTGATGTCTTGTTTGGTGAACTTGGTCTTCACAATGTCGTTAATGTCCACCAACTTCGCCCACAAACGTGACAGGAATGCACTTGGGGCCTCTCCGGCATTCATCTGCATGGTTGAGAACTCCAACAACAAGTCTTCTGGTGTTAGAATGTTACCATATATGGCCTCTAGCGTAGAGAACATGGTGGTCACAGACTTGCAAGCTTTCGTCTGTTCAGCAGCCAGTCCCCGAACGCTCCCTCTCAGCTTGGAGAACGCCTCCCCCTCCTCCGGGCTCTCTCTCCGCCTTGTCCTTCCACTCTTTGAAAGACACCTCGCCACCACCCGATGGCTTCACACCGGTAAAAACTCCCAGTTTGGGAGCGGTTGGCGTTTTCACATGTACAGTGATTGACGGTTGAGTGTTCACAGAGTTAGTCTTGTTTGCTGGTTGGGCCGATTGTGATGTCGATCCCTGCTCTGCCGCTGCCAAAGCCTCTTTAAGACGAGAGACTTCATGCGCCGTCTCCTCCCGTTCCTCGGAGAATGCTGTCGTCTGAGCAAACATCTTCTGCTGAAGAACTTCAAACTGCTCAGCAAGGTTGTCGAGCTGAACCTTCAGCGTTGCCGCCATGGCGTCCTCTTCCGGTGCTGGTTCCCTCCGGACTTGAAGTCCCGCCGCCTCTTCTTGATCCCCGTGTTCAAACATCCCACCCCAACAGTGTGCAAAACACTACAGCCCAGTAAAGTGTGCGGAAATCAAACTACAGAGCCCCACATTGGGCGCCAATTTGTAGACCTCACTACAATGAAACAGGGTCTGCAGTTCGACCACACACACTTCACTCAGACTGCAGAGCCTCACACCGTTGAAAGTAAAGACGACTGAAAACGGTTCTTTTGTTTTATTTAATTTCTTGAATGAATGGAACATTCAGGAAAAACTGTGGCCCTGCAAAGCAGAACAACGCATTAGAACACGATGTTAACTTTTATAAGTGATCCATAAACAAACATAGAATCTTTAGGATTCTAATGAAAAAATTGTAGTTTCACAAAACTACCATTACCACCAATACTCTCACTTTCAGACCATTGTCATATCAACTGTGTACAACATTATCTAGTGGATAATTACAGCAGATTATACAATAATCCAGTAGATTCATTATTCAAAATCTACTCTACTGACTGTCATTACCAGGCCTACTCACTACACAACATAATGACAATCTTTACTCGCAATTCAAAATTAATCCATCCTTGATGAAGAAGTAATAAGAACACATCAAGCCTCAAACTCCACTACCGATCACTCTCCAGTTATGTTAGCCACTACAGGTACATTTCCCAAACCAAATTTGTTTTGACAACTCCAAAAAGTACAATGCCAAAAACTGTATTTCATTTCACCTATTTTCACATCAAAAACTATCCATTTCCTAAATTGAATGGCTTTCAGACGAAATCAAAGTCCAAACAAACCCTTTGTTTACACAACGCATGGACGCGGCCATCTTGATGCAAGGGGCATAATCCACGAGAATTAATTTCCTTGCGCATGCGCAAACAGACCCATGTTATTCTTGGCGCAAATTCCAAAAAATACTACGATCATTTACAACCAAAAGCTTGAAACATTACCAAAACAATGAATTTAGACTCAGAAACAATCATAACACTCATTTATGCATTCAAAGAATGATAAACCTACAATAAATTGCCCAACTAAAATTTCACTATTCCATCATCTTGCCGCATGACCGGTTTCCAATAAAATTCATTTCTATGAAATTCAGTGTACAATCTCACCTAAAAATGAATACCAAATGAAAGACAAAACATTTCTTGACAATATTACAATAAAACATTTTCTAACCTTGATTAGGACACACCGATCTCTGTAGATTTCTCAACACATTACATTCAGCAACACCCTTTCAGTTTCATGGCGGGACAGAAGAGCAATCCCAGCAGTCTCACGGCAGAAAACGATAACCTTTTTACATGCCTCAAAAATAATATCTTTCTTTCACCCCATCAAAATTACAACATTTAATCCAAAATCTAATACAGCAAAAAGAAAAAATAAATCAATTATAAAAACTCAATTGGGTTGAAGGTCATAATTTCATTCAAGGGACACAACTACTCAAAGGGACACAACTACTCAGCTCAACAAATCTGTATCAATTTGTCTTGTTACTTCCCTTTGACTAGTAACCACACAATTTATTATTTATCAATAAAAATAGTGGGGGTTACATTCACCCCTCCTTGGAAATGTTCCTCTAAATTTCAAAATTTTGAGAACATTTAAATCCAAAAATCCAAAAATAACACATCCAAAGCTCTACATCCAACCTAAACGTATTACAAAGTTCATTCACACATAACACAAAAATACGCTGAAGTTTTTTACAAACAGAACTTCAGTCGATTCAAAAATCAGCAATGCCATGAGTACCACACTCAACTCAGTTTACATAAAAAAATGGGTCATTCTAACTCAAACACAACTTCAACGCGCAAAAAGTCTTCAGTTTGAAGAACGCATTTACACTTCAAATTTCTGCAGGAGAGCATTACACTTATGCCACAAATAGCCGCATGAACATGAAAAGACAAGGGTGCACCTTGTTCCACTAAATCACACATCTTCTCTTGAAAAGAAACCAAGTCCGACACTGCTTCCTCAACATGAATGTTAGACTTTTCCACTTTGTGAGAAAGATTCAAAAATTTAGGAGGTCTCCTAACACGAGACGACTTGCGCGGACTAGCATTAGTCTGCCACTTGTTCCTATTTCTCTTTGGTTTCTGTTGCTCAACCTCTTCAGTCTCAACTCTCAGCTGCACATCTTCGACATCTCCTTCGAGACCACCTGGTTCCAGAGAGTCTTCACTCTCAACTACTTCCTCATGCTCATCACCTGAATCAGATGTACTCACAGCTTCACCTACACCAGAAGTACCAACAGGCGCTTCACTCTTACCATCTGATACATCATCTTCACCTGACTGATAATGTTCTAGATCAGATTCTACATCAAATTCATTTGCAGTATCTCCGTCACCCCCATGATCTGGATGTGACACTGCAACTTCAGGCTCTACCTTACTTCCAGTTTCACCTCTAGGAACAAACTCAGGCGCTCCTACTCTCAACATTGGCTCACTAGGAGGCACAATCTCAATACGAAACTCCTCTGTTTCCTCTTCTGACTCGCTCAAAGCAGACTGTTCAGTTTTCTCAACATCTCTTCGAGTTCGAGTTTTCACCTTTCTTGTCTCTTTGTCATTTTTGAGTCACTTGAGAAAAAGTGACTCTATGTAATCGGTCAGTGTTAGTCTGTCCGGCCGGCCGTCCGGCCGGCCGTCCGGCCGGCCGTCCGTAGACACCACCTTAACGTTGGACTTTTCTCGGAAACTATCAAAGCGATCGGGCTCATATTTTGTTTAGTCGTGACCTCCAATGACCTCTACACTTTAACGATGGTTTCGTTGACCTTTGACCTTTTTCAAGGTCACAGGTCAGCGTCAAAGGAAAAATTAGACATTTTATATCTTTGACAAAGTTCATCGGATGTGATTGAAACTTTGTAGGATTATTCTTTACATCAAAGTATTTACATCTGTAGCCTTTTACGAACGTTATCAGAAAAACAAGGGAGATAACTAGCCTTTTCTGTTCGGCAACACACAACTTAACGTTGGGCTTTTCTCGGAAACTATAAAAGTGACCGGGCTCAAATTTTATGTGAACGTGACTCATTGTGTTGTGAATAGCAATTTCTTCCTGTCCATCTGATGCCTCATATAATATTCAGAACTGCGAAAGTGACTCGATCGAGCGTTTGCTCTTCTTGTTCACTTTAGTGTTCACAGCTGTACTGTCCAACATACCAATTGGCAGTAAATAGTTTCTATGTAGAGTACGCTCTGGGCCCACAGCCCTTCCTGATTTTACCCGGTACACCGGTACATCAGGCAACTTTGACACCACAATGTAAATGTCCTTTTCCCATCTATCAGAAACTTTTGAGTCCAATCTAGGTCCTAACTTCCGAACTAAGACCCTGTCGCCACACTCAAGTTCTGCAGCATGAGAAGTTGCATCATATCTCACTTTGTTTTTGTCACTCATCTTTTTCATGCTTTCCCCTGCTGCTCTGTAAGCTGACGAAAGTCTTTCTTTGAGCTCTCGTATGTACTGTCTAGGTGAGGGCTTCTTTCCTTGCTCCAAGTCAACACCAAACGCTATATCCACAGGCAAATATGGATGACGGCCAAAAAACAAATAATGCGGGCTATACCCTGTACTTTGATGAATACAACAATTGTACGCATGTACAATAGCAGGCAAACTCTTTCTCCAGTCAACCTTTTTTCATCCTCGAGACTCCGAATCATACCTATCAGGGTTCTGTTCCAGCGCTCTACTGGGTTGCCTGAAGGATGGTAGGGACTTGTGCGACATTTCTTTATGCCAGCCAGTTCACAAAGCTCTCTCAGTAAATGGGATTCAAAATCCTGACCTCTGTCTGACAATATTCTCTTTGGAAAGCCATAGATCATAAAGAAGTTTGACCACAAAGCTTTTGCTACTGTTTTTGCCTTTTGATCCACTGTGCAAATTGCGGACGCAAACTTTGTAAAATGATCAAGGATCACGAGAATGTTCTGTTTCTTTCCCTTAACTTCAATCGTTAAGTAATCAATGGACAACAACTCCAGTGGTCCTGTGGTGACAATAGAACACATAGGGGTTTATCTTCTTCTGCAAGTCTTTTGACATGTATGGCCAGAAAAATCTCAGTCTCAGCTGGGCCAAACCATTCTCAAAATGTGTGTGGAACAAATCTTCGTGCACTCCGACTAAGGCACGCTGCCTATGTGAAGCTGGTATGACTAGCTGCCATATCTCACCACCTAACTCACTCTCCACCTTGCGGTACAGAACTCCATTCTTGACTACCAATCTTTTTTGTTCCCTCGCAAACACTTTCAACTCTTGACTAGCTAACTCCGAAGCTACCAACTCTTTCTTTTGTTCTAGACTTCTGACAACAACGCTCAGATCCTTGCCTGCCAACTGCAATTTTCTCCACTCAAGAGAAGAAACAGTCTCTTCCCCTACATCTTTTGGTTCTAATACATCATCAGGTATGAGTAAGGGGTCTTTGACGATCTGCTCTACAGCTGGGACATAATCATCAGCGTCCAGTACATCACAGACTTCCTTCCTACCAATTCCTACAGACTGACGGCCTGATTGCACAGTGCGAACTACCCTATGCGCCATCATAACAGCTTGAACTGATTCTGAAGTCACTACAGAAAATTCTTCATTTCCTGTATCCTCAAACGCTTTAGCTTTCTTTATCAGAAATTTAACCTTCTCAAGAGAACGCTTGTACTCTTCGTCTTCTTCAGGGGAAGACTGCGGACGCCTAGACAGACTATCAGCATCCGTGTGCATAGAACCTTTTTTGTAGCGGAGTTCAAACTCAAACATTGACAAAGACGCTAACCAACGATGGCTGGTTGCATCTAACTTTGCGGACTTCAAGATATAGCATAATGGATTGTTATCGGTGACTACTGTGCATTTGGACCCTAACAGATAATCACTGAACTTGTCGCCCATCGCCCACTTGAGGGCCAGAAACTCCCTCTTATGTGCGGGGTAATTTTGTTCTGAACGGTTCAAACCCCGGCTTGCGGAACCCCAGTAACACACACACACACACACACACACCCCTAATCCGCCCCTGGACTATTTACAGTCAAGATGCCTGTGAACAAAACAAACCACCTTACATTCTGTCATATCAGACATCCTGCATTAAAACCAGTCATAATAACACTCTCCAGAAGCTACCTTTAAATTTAGAGGACCGATTCGTTTATTTCATTTAAACATTTTCTTTTAAGTTGGAGAAATATTAATGGAGATCAGTTTTAGACTCAGAAAGACTTGAATTTCGGCAACAGCGCAAGTCACTGATGAGCGCGACCATAGACCGCCTACATCTATGTCTCTGGTGCGACTGACCGTAGCGAGAGATCGGTTCGCAAGTCTGAGAGATTCTGTCGAAGTAGAGACCTCGGTCAAATAAACTCGATGTGAAGCAGGCTCATGTTTTGGCAAACATAATTTGGTGTTTTTGTTGTTTCCATGTTCATTTGTGTACTGCATTTTGTTAAACTAATGCTGCGTCTAGCTAACCTAGGGACACGTGCCGCGACGTGACTCGTGGCTGACTACCTTTGTTGTTGCACTGATCTCAATTCGATCACCAAAATACATGTGATTCGCTCTTCTTAGATTTCGCCAGACACCGCCACTTGACTTGATAGTTTTGCCGATATTTCTGTACAACTTTCGCTTTTTTGGTTGGCATTTCGTCCCCACAGAGATCGGCCTTACACTTCGGACCAATGTCGATCGCAAAACCGCGCGGAATCCGACAAATACCTTGCTGCGCACATGCGCAGACAAGGCTGTTCCGGTCAGCCTTGAAATCACAGTCCTGGTGACTACCACAATTTCGACTTCGAATTTTCGCGCACGGAAAAGGTTCTCTCGACCAGAATTTCCGGAATTTTCGGTAGATTTCCGTAATACCGGAGTTACGACCCCAAATCCGTAATAATTCCGGACAATCCGGGAGGGTAAACAGGTCTGTTAATTTGGCACATGGCAAAAGGCAGGAACACATATTGTTATATGTACATCTTATTTATTTTTTCATGATATAAATCTATGACAAAATTTAAAGTTGTTGGTCACAAACAGATTCAGAAAACATGTCTGCATCACACACACACCCCACCCCCCGCGGGTTAGGGGGAGTCCCATATTGGTTGGGACGAGAAAGAATTTACCCGATGCTCCCCAGCATGTCGTAAGAGGCGACTAACGGATTCTGTTTCTCCTTTAACCCTTGTTAAGTGTTTCTTGTATAGAATATAGTCAATTTTTATAAAGATTTTAGTCAAGCAGTATGTAAGAAATATTAAGTCCTTTGTACTGGAAACTTGCATTCTCCCAGTAAGGTAATATATTGTACTACGTTGCAAGCCCCTGGAGCACATTTTTGATTAGTGCTTTTGTGAACAAGAAACAATTAACAAGTGGCTCTATCCCATCTCCCCCCTTACCCCGTCGCGATATAACCTTCGTGGTTGAAAACGACGTTAAACACCAAATAAAGAAAGAAAGACACACACCCCACCCCCCACCATATCCAAGAAAAGTATTTTCTCCCTTCCATTTCAACTAAATTATCTAACTGTCTTTGTCTCAAACAGGTGTCGGGAAGAAGCTGGAGGCTGCGAGCCACAAAGCTGGCTACGGTGCTCTTAGCCTGTGGTCAAAGAGCATAAAAAACCACCTATACTACTGCTCACAGTCTACCGAGGAGAGTGCTACGCGGGTGGAAGAGATCAAGGCCAAGTGGGTGTCCATAGCCAATCACATCAGCAACCAGCATCATGGGCATGGAGACCTTTTTCCTCACTGCCTCCATGGGGACTTGTCCGATATACCACGAGCCTGGATCACAAAAGGTAAAACAAATTCCAGTCATCAGAGCTTCAAAATAACCTCATAACCTTTCTTTATATGTTAACAATAGTACTATTACCTTGAATCAGTGTTTATCAGTGTTTATTGAGGATGAAAGTCGCTTGTTCATTTCAATGCTTGTTATTCTCTCAGGTGCCAGGAGAAAAGATACCGCAACACGGTGGCGTCCGCCCAGTGAGCGGGAGGTCGTGGGTTCGAACCCCGGCCGGGTCATACCTAAGACTTTAAAATTGGCAATCTAGTGGCTGCTCCGCCTGGCGTCTGGCATTATGGGGTTAGTGCTAGGACTGGTTGGTCCGGTGTCAGAATAATGTGACTGGGTGAGACATGAAGCCTGTGCTGCGACTTCTGTCTTGTGTGTGGCGCACGTTAAATGTAAAAGCAGCACCGCCCTGATATCACCCTTCGTGGTGGACTGGGCGTTAAGCAAACAAACAAACAAACAAACAAAGGAGAAAAGATTCAGTACAACTCTCGTTTACTCTATTACACATGTTGTATGCATAAAGAGCGATTACTTCCCTTTGGTTATTTGATATCAGTGTTTATCAACCATATAAACTCTTGTCGTTTTGTAATGTATGATTGATGGTGTATGCTTTTAATTAAGCGTTGTTGACTATGAATGTAGATGTAAATGCTTGTATAACTGTGCTTTAATTTTAAATGTGTCAAGCGCAAAGAGCATAATTGTAAAGTTATGATGTTGCGCTATGTAAATGCTCATTTATTATTATTATTATTATTGTCTACAGACACCCCAGTTCACCGTTCTCTGGAAGGAGTTATTAAAAGCCCTATCTCCTCCGAGATATTGGGCAGCTGTCTCCTGACGTTCAGACAGCCCACCTGGAAGCATACCACAGTGTGATCAACCACTTCGCACCGAAGATGCTCCACTTCACCTTTCCTGTTATGCAAGCAAAGTAAGTGCTGTCTTTCAATTGTATTGTTTGGCAAATATTTCTTTCTCTGTAGTATGAAACTAAAACTATGACAATAAATAAGCTCAATAAATAAGCTTTATATGGTGGACCTTCTTTTCTCTTTCTGCTGTTCATTTATACTGCCCTTGTTTTTTGCAGACTCTACTTGGCAGCAATGCACACCAATACTAATGCTGGGAGGGAGCAAGCAACCACAGAGGAAGGCGAACTGAGGTGGAAGATTGCCAGGCCAAGGGCAAACAAGGGACAACCAACTGCAAAACCTGTCAAGGAAACTATTACTCGCTGTAAGAATATTCACAACTCAAGGCTACTTTTGCTTCAGTTCTAAAGTATGCAAGTTTGTAGATGCTACTATGAAGTAAATCTCAACAGTGGCAAAATATCCAATTTTAAATCACTGCTCACAGTTTACATATCTCTGTTAATGTAAGCATTCAGATATGTGTTTATCCCCGAGTACGCTAGTACTAGGGTCCAGCAGACTTTAATTGTCTGTGTGTGTGTCTCGACTTAACAGCTTATTGCTGGGAAACTACTGGGCGCAGTTCGTTCAAAAGTTGATACACTAACTTGATAATAGGTCCGATTGATCGTATTAAAACTTCATAATGTTACCTGGGACCTAAATGCGAAATAAACCACAAAAAAACGACTTGGCGGTGGGAGGAATTCGCGGTGCAACAGCCAGCCAGGCAGTCTGATAGAACGGTGCAAGGTCTCGGCAAACCAAGACTATGCCATACTCGTAGCAAAGCCGCCGAATGGTACCGTAAACCAAGAATAGTGACGTAAGAAAATAGAATGTCGTCTTTTGATTTGGAACGTGACGTGTTTTAGAATGGAGATGTGGTAGTGTGTGTGTGTGTGTGTGTGTGTGAGAGAGAGAGAGAGGGAGAGAGAGAAGGAGTGAGGGAGAGAGAGTGTGTGTGTGTGTGTGTGAATGTCTGAAGAGTACTCGGGTCCAACGCGAGCGTTTTTTATTTCTGAAAAAATAAAATGAAAGGTAAAAATCTGGTCATCATTATTTGAAAATGTTGCTGTTTCTCATGTTCTAAATCTTGTGCTTGATTTTGTACATAGCCATAGGCTCTCCTCTCCTCATGTCTTGAAATCAACCTTCATTTCTCTGTTGCACATTATGTTACCTGAATGAGCTGTTTGAGGAGGTGGTCACGCTGCGACTGGCCTATTGCAGCTATGAGAAGGCTCTGCGAGCACAAAGGGATTATCAAGAAACGGTGCCAGAGACCCTAAGTGCTACTGCGGGGCCTGTCGACAAAGCCGACGTTGTAGCCAGGCAGCGTCGACGATTCAACTGGCGACCGACAATAATTATATTAGATTACCTCCACCTGTTCCAAGATAGGCTAAACGGTCATGATGAACAGAAAATGTTAACGGATGTACTTACACTTTAAACAGCATATTTGAAACCTGAGTAGATCTGCGAAGGAAACTGGTCCCTCACTGTGGCAACAACACAGGCAGGCAAAATCTTCCTGTTTTTCCTGCCCGTAGTGTGCCAAACCCATCGCACAAAACTGCTGTACGCAACATGTCGATATGTCCTGGAAAGATACAGGCAACAGTTAGAAGGATGTATGAAGTTTTTAAATAGTACATTAAAATTAATGATTCTTGGGATGTTAAGACTACCAAAGATTAATTTAAAATTAGTGCAGTATTGATCTAATCTTGATTACTTTTTTCTTTTCTTTTTTTAATAGGGCTTGGTGGGTGGGTAGTTCCAGTTGAATTTAGATTCAACCAGGAAGATGAAAGATGCAAGTCCTTAAATAAAACACAGTGTCACTTCAATAACGATGCTAGAATGATTCAGAGATGAACCTAAGAAATGTGAAGCAGTGAGAACTAAATGTATAGCCCAATCTTTGTTACTTTTGTTTTTTATATGAACGCAAGTATAAGTTTACATGAACAAGGAGGGTGTAGGGCGGAGTAACCTGATACATGTTTGTACATGTATGTAGAAACATACAGCCTACCTGTGTGGCTCATCCTTGTTCTCAAACTCTTCTTTCCACCTTTTCCTCAGTGACTGTTTGAAGAGGACGATAACTGATTCAATGGTGTACCTGGTATTGACAGATATGTTTTACATTATTGCAATTTTCAAAGTTTTTTTTATCATTATTATTATCATTATTATTGTTATCATCATTATTATTATTTAAGTTATTGAGACATCCCAGTGCACTAAGGGATTATAGAGCAAATCGAGAAAATTCATTATTGAACGAAGCGCATATCGCTGAGTTCAATAATTATTTTCGAGATTTGCTCAAAAAATCCCTTGGTGCTCTGGGATTGTTTCAATAACGATATTGTCAGTACCGCCAGAGAAAAAAGAAGATTCAAAACGCACATTTTGCTTCGCGCATTTGGATAGGCGTAACTGTGTGGTCAGGTTTGTGTCAGATCTACTTTTGTGTGGGCTGTCTCAAGTGTGTCGTGCTTTTGTCACACGCAAACTCTTGTTTTAATTTCTGTTGGTAAATTCTAGAGTACCCAGTCAGCACATCAACATTGCCCCAATATTGAGGCAACATTGCCGGTCACAGTGGCTCAATTTTGAAAGTCAATATTGGATCAACAGTGGAAGTGCAAATTTTTTCAATATTGAGGCAATGTTGGATTTCAATGTTGGATCTATGTTGGATTTCCATGTTGGATCAATGTTGGACTTCAATGTTGGAACAATGTTGGATTTCAATGTTGGATTTCAATGTTGGATCAATGTTGGATTGCAATGTTGGAACGATGTTGGATTTCAATGTTGAGACAATGTTGGGGCAATATGGTGATAGCGTTGACAGTATTTGTTTTCATTGACATGCTCACAATTAAGCCTGTGAAAAAAGTTCATTATATTTTTTTCTTTCAAAAATGAACTTTTTTCACAGGCTTAATTGTGAGCATGTCAATGAAAACAAATACTATATCAACACTATCACAACATTGCACCAATATTGCCCCTAGCATTTTATGTAACTTTTAAAACCTATTCACATACTCTTTAAGATTAAAACTATTTCAAATGTGTTGCATTTGCATCCGGCATTTGAAAAGTTGAATGTGTGTGTCAAGACTGAGCAAACAATTGCCAGACAATCAGATGACTGTATTGTTATTATATCAATTTAAAGGGACACAGATGCAGATGATGAGCTCAAAAATGTGTTCAGGTTTAATATTGTCTAACCAAAATGTGACTGTCAAAAGGTCACAAGAGCAGATTTGAAACGTGGAAGTAGAACAATTCGTCTGCTTCTATATAAATATAATTTATTGCAAAATTCATACTTTTCGAAGTAATAAATCATGCATTCTAGTCACAACTCCTAAAACAGTCTACTATGACAAAAGAAAATCATACAATTTGCACCAATTTCTTTGGGGGGGGGGGGGCTGTAGTAGAAAATTTCTTCTACTTCATTTTAAATTAGCTCGTTTTGTTATTAGGCCAAAATTTTTTTGTCTGTTTAGGGTAACCCGGCCGACCCTAAAACTTTTTTCTCAATTTCTACTTTAATAGCTTTTCAAAAGTCATATTTTTTCCAATTCTCAACGGAATATGGTCATGTTGCATATCAACTGAAAGGATTTTCAATGTCTGAGCTACTTAGACCATTTATGAAGCTCTGTGATAACTATTACAATGAACATTTGTCTTTAGGATTCTAAAAAAAAAAATAAAAAAAAAGTTGCCGACCTACCGACCCCTAACTTTTTTGGACATGTTACCCTAAACAGAACTTTTTTTTTTTGGCCTTAGCGACTTTTATACAGCTCAACTTTGGCAACAGGTACAGCTTGAAACTTGATTTTTTTTTTACCTCATAAACATAACATATGTTCGGTTTCATTCACAATAATACTTATTACAGTTGGTTTTGTTTTGACCAAACAAATCACTGGAGTTCTCGTAGTGAATAGTCATTTTTAGAGAATAATAGCATTAATTGAAATTTTCTGACATGCACACACAAACATGTCACTCTAATAAATAGTATTTTTACAGTTTCAAGTTTATTTGTTCCAAGTAAGCACATAATACTGAAATTGTAAATGCAGTTGCGGTGACATTCTCACTAATTCATGCTGAACGATTAAGGCTTTTATGACATAAGTCATAGTCATACTAGTTATTGCTTATACATAAGACATAAGACAGTTATTCAACAGTTCGTTTCGGGTGTTTTTTGCAACACAATATGCCCTGATGGCCAGTTATGAAAACAAACAAGTCAAGAAGATAACTATATTCTGTTAAAGCAATGACAGAAATAATACTGTAATTAGCACAAGAAGTAATTAAGATGAATGGCAAATAATCAAGAAAATAACAATCATTGAGGTCTTTTCTATAGTCTCTCTTCTCCCTCTCTCCTCTCCTCTCTCTCTCCTGCCCCTCTCTCTCCTCCCTCTCTCTCTCCTGCCTCTCTCTCTCCTCCCTCCTCTTCTGCTGCCTCTCCTGCTCCCTCTCCTGCTTCAGGCCCCCTTTGTCGCAGTTGCGTGTGAGACAATACCCAACCGTCAAATCCATATCGGTATCCGTGATATCTGGAAACCGCACCCTCACTGCTCCTGCAATTCACATAACTCAAGCTTTACTTCACCAGACAATTTACTTATTACTACATAATTATATTATGTAGCAAGATCAGAGTAATATATATATATACTAGATGAATACCCGCTTTGCCGGGTAGCCGGCTACTTCGCCGGGAAGAAGTACTTAGAGCCGTACGCCGGCTTCGCCGGGTCCGAACAATGGACCCGCCAAGCTTAGGTCCCTCCCAGATTCGTGGAATGGGAACAGCACGAAAATGATTCAGTGGCCATAATGCCATTCCTGACCATATCGAGTCCCATCCTTGTCGACGAATGTAACCGTGTTAATCACCTTTGGAGGCGAACTCCACTCAAACAGGATTGAGCAATTTAGAGCCCTTTTGAACTGTTATGGCTTCTCAAAGGAAGGCCATAATGATAAAATCGTTTACAACTATACAAAAGCCGCCAGACCACATCACAAACAGAACTGAACAATCCACAGGTGTTGCCCACATAGAGACACACACACACACACACACACACACACACAAACACAGAGAAGCCGTATATATAGAGATAGATGACAGTGTATTTTTCGCGTGGCTATAAATTGATTCGACCTTTGCACTTTTACAGTGAGGATAATTTACGGGTCCAATTTACGTTCTGGACACTGCGGTGACCTTCTAAAAATAGTAACAGAACGCCGGGAATATCCGAAGATGCCCCCTCATACTATAGTGCACCATACGAAGGAAGGGAGGTAAACGCTGAAAACATGGAGAAGATAAGGAAGAGTTACTGGGAATGGTAAAATGAACAGAAAAACCAAAATCGGTTCAGCGCTGCGCGCTGAGAGCACGTGTTGAAATATCTCATCGATGATATTGTGTCCGGGGTGTAGCTGAATACGGTGTCCAAATTTGAAAAAGATCCACCGAGAACTTTGGCTTTGGTGTGTCGGTATGGGGGCCCGGGTAGCTGAGGTGGAACCAAAATCGGTTCAGCGCTGCGCGCTGAGAGCACGTGTTGAAATATCGACCAGGTTGTGTCCTGTCCCGGGTGTACCTGAATATGCCCACCAAATTTGAAGCAGATCCATCGAGATCTTTGGCCGTGCATCGCGCACACACACATACACACACACACAGACAGACAGACAGACAGACACAAGTCGTATATATATATATATATATATATATATATATATATATATATATATATATATATATATATATATAAAACATCAGAAATTGTGAAAGAAACAATTGAAAGTCAGCAGAGACTTTCTTCCGAGATTTGTTAAAATCTCTTAGCAGAGATAGAGAGAGAAATAAGTATCCCTTCACAGACAGCCTATTGGGAGCATCAGACCCTCCTCAAGGGGGACCGAGATTTACAGAGCAAAGTCCCTTTGTGGGGGACGTATCGCAAGGTAATCTAGTCCTGAGGAGGACCATTGTATTTGTACCTAGACCAGACACGTGTTTCGACACTATTGTGTCTCATCAGTGGTCAGGTGGTACTGATGGCGAGAGTTGTCAACCCATGGTATCCAACTAAGAAGCAAACCATTCTCTGAATGGTAGCTTCTGTTGGCATGGGAGACTACCCTCATCTGACAACCCCAAGAGGATATCTGTGAAGGGAAACACTTTGATTTAAGGCCAAAGTGTAGAATTGATATTTATTAAGAAAGAATTTAGAAATTTAGACAAGTTTTAACCAAGAAATTAGGTTAAAACAAGGGAAATTTGAAAAAGCCTAAAGGGAGGTAACTCTGTACCAGCCTGCAGATCCAGAAATGGATACGCGAACAAGTTAGATCTAATTTTGAAAAGGTTAAACAGGAAAAGCGGTCAACTTTTCACTGCTGTTCAACACAGGACTTGGTAAAGAAGAAGTTTTCTGCTTTATTCAATTGGATCGCTTTAAAGGCGATGCAACTTTCACGGTGACCACATTATAAAACATCAGAAATTGTGAAAGAAACAATTGAAAGTCAGCAGAGACTTTCTTCCGAGATTTGTTAAAATCTCTTAGCAGAGATAGAGAGAGAAATAAGTATCCCTTCACAGACAGCCTATTGGGAGCATCAGACCCTCCTCAAGGGGGACCGAGATTTACAGAGCAAAGTCCCTTTGTGGGGGACGTATCGCAAGGTAATCTAGTCCTGAGGAGGACCATTGTATTTGTACCTAGACCAGACACGTGTTTCGACACTATTGTGTCTCATCAGTGGTCAGGTGGTACTGATGGCGAGAGTTGTCAACCCATGGTATCCAACTAAGAAGCAAACCATTCTCTGAATGGTAGCTTCTGTTGGCATGGGAGACTACCCTCATCTGACAACCCCAAGAGGATATCTGTGAAGGGAAACACTTTGATTTAAGGCCAAAGTGTAGAATTGATATTTATTAAGAAAGAATTTAGAAATTTAGACAAGTTTTAACCAAGAAATTAGGTTAAAACAAGGGAAATTTGAAAAAGCCTAAAGGGAGGTAACTCTGTACCAGCCTGCAGATCCAGAAATGGATACGCGAACAAGTTAGATCTAATTTTGAAAAGGTTAAACAGGAAAAGCGGTCAACTTTTCACTGCTGTTCAACACAGGACTTGGTAAAGAAGAAGTTTTCTGCTTTATTCAATTGGATCGCTTTAAAGGCGATGCAACTTTCACGGTGACCACATTATAAAACATCAGAAATTGTGAAAGAAACAATTGAAAGTCAGCAGAGACTTTCTTCCGAGATTTGTTAAAATCTCTTAGCAGAGATAGAGAGAGAAATAAGTATCCCTTCACAGACAGCCTATTGGGAGCATCAGACCCTCCTCAAGGGGGACCGAGATTTACAGAGCAAAGTCCCTTTGTGGGGGACGTATCGCAAGGTAATCTAGTCCTGAGGAGGACCATTGTATTTGTACCTAGACCAGACACGTGTTTCGACACTATTGTGTCTCATCAGTGGTCAGGTGGTACTGATGGCGAGAGTTGTCAACCCATGGTATCCAACTAAGAAGCAAACCATTCTCTGAATGGTAGCTTCTGTTGGCATGGGAGACTACCCTCATCTGACAACCCCAAGAGGATATCTGTGAAGGGAAACACTTTGATTTAAGGCCAAAGTGTAGAATTGATATTTATTAAGAAAGAATTTAGAAATTTAGACAAGTTTTAACCAAGAAATTAGGTTAAAACAAGGGAAATTTGAAAAAGCCTAAAGGGAGGTAACTCTGTACCAGCCTGCAGATCCAGAAATGGATACGCGAACAAGTTAGATCTAATTTTGAAAAGGTTAAACAGGAAAAGCGGTCAACTTTTCACTGCTGTTCAACACAGGACTTGGTAAAGAAGAAGTTTTCTGCTTTATTCAATTGGATCGCTTTAAAGGCGATGCAACTTTCACGGTGACCACATTATAAAACATCAGAAATTGTGAAAGAAACAATTGAAAGTCAGCAGAGACTTTCTTCCGAGATTTGTTAAAATCTCTTAGCAGAGATAGAGAGAGAAATAAGTATCCCTTCACAGACAGCCTATTGGGAGCATCAGACCCTCCTCAAGGGGGACCGAGATTTACAGAGCAAAGTCCCTTTGTGGGGGACGTATCGCAAGGTAATCTAGTCCTGAGGAGGACCATTGTATTTGTACCTAGACCAGACACGTGTTTCGACACTATTGTGTCTCATCAGTGGTCAGGTGGTACTGATGGCGAGAGTTGTCAACCCATGGTATCCAACTAAGAAGCAAACCATTCTCTGAATGGTAGCTTCTGTTGGCATGGGAGACTACCCTCATCTGACAACCCCAAGAGGATATCTGTGAAGGGAAACACTTTGATTTAAGGCCAAAGTGTAGAATTGATATTTATTAAGAAAGAATTTAGAAATTTAGACAAGTTTTAACCAAGAAATTAGGTTAAAACAAGGGAAATTTGAAAAAGCCTAAAGGGAGGTAACTCTGTACCAGCCTGCAGATCCAGAAATGGATACGCGAACAAGTTAGATCTAATTTTGAAAAGGTTAAACAGGAAAAGCGGTCAACTTTTCACTGCTGTTCAACACAGGACTTGGTAAAGAAGAAGTTTTCTGCTTTATTCAATTGGATAAATATATTTATATATGTGTGTGTGTTCGTTTTTCATAAAAGGGACGTCCCTTTTATGAAAAATGAACACATGTTATGAATTTGCTGTTTATTCTAATAACAATTATGGATTTCAAAATGTCCAATGTTACTTTGTAGCAAAAGGGCAGCGACTCATTCCAAAATGCATGCTCAAGTTATATTTATTTAACAGGGGTCCTTTAACTGGGGAAAACTCCTTATCAGCATAGATTTTAAACTAATTACAAAAGCAACTCTTTCATCAAACAAACATTGCAAGGCACATTTGAACCATCCTTAACTTTTTTATGATGTAATAGTCCAGCAGCACGGACCATTAATCGCCTACGGAGTTGACAGACAGTACGCAGAGATCTATAACTCTGTCAGTGTGCTTGTGAAGCAACTAGCTATTGGTTCACATGTGAGCCGTTAAAAGTTTCCGTGCTCCTTGTTTGTAGAACCTTTGTCACTTTTCTCTACAATAAAGCACAGATCAAACAAAATAGGAAAATAATTTCAACCGCCATGTATAATTATTTCTACTCACTATAGATAGTGTCCACGAGGTGAGTCAGATCCTTCTGCCTTCCCTTGTCCTTGTTCCTCCCCGTCAAGGTGTAGCGCACAGCCAAGCGGGGACACAGCAGCCTCTCCAGGATCTTTGTAGCCGCCTCACGACTGGTTGACCCGCCGATGTAAGAAAGGTGCTTTACCTGCAAACATTTCAAATCTCGATATAAACATGAGTTCGAGGTAAGGAGACATAGCAAACGGTCTTTACGGAATCATAATTTTTATTAGGCAGCTCTGAAGAACACAAGATAATTTTTTAACAGATTAGACTGAAATAAGTTAATGCTTGGTTCGACATAAATTTTATCTGTGGCAACACAGATCAATAAGTCACTCAATCCGTCCGTCGGTTTGTCTGTCTTAAAAAAAATTCCATTTAATTACCACAGTTTAAACTGTGTAAGCCCGGTATGCAGGTTCACCAAGGACATATTTGTATTTCTTATGTAAACATTGTGCAGCTGGAAGCGACTCCAGGATGCTTACTTTCGACTAGTGTAGGTCTTGCTTCTTACAATACCCATTCCCTGTTGCTTGCTATCCAAAAAATAGCTGTGCATGGTGGACATTTTGTGAATTTTTGATTTCATAAGTGAAGCTGGTATAAAGTTTAAAAATGTATTTGTAAAAATTGTCCACCTTCCACAGAAACTGAGAAATGTATCCAGAAAGATGGTCTTACCCCCGTGTAAAAAGCTGGACACACTTGAGATCATGAACCACTCATACAGGAAGGGTTGTGAATTCAAATAAATAATGTAAGGCGACATACCACACATGATTATGGTTCAAGTTACAACTTTAAAAGAAACAATCTGTTCATAAAGATGTGACCGATAAACAATTTCGTTGTACAGTGGAACCCCTCTTTCAGCCTTTGAAGACCTAAGAAAATCTGAGAAAATCAGGTCTTAAAAAAGAGGGAGTCTTAAAATGAAGGTAAATTTACAGAGGCTATGAACAGAAAATCTGAAAAATCTAGATCTAACAAAGGGAGGGGTCTTAAAAGGGGGTTCCACTGTACATGTTTTGCTGCCCATCCCCCCACCCTCCCAGTCCTATGTGCACACACATATATTCTCAATGTAATGCTAATAATATCCTCATAGCCATAACACTGCCAGTGAATCGTTTATATCAGTTTACACACACACACTCTGTCTCTCACACACCCAATAGTCAATACCTTCCTTATCAAAACTCTGGGTTAATACATTAATGAAAAAACTTGGTCACTACTGGATAAAAACATCCTTAATCAGAATATCGCCAGTACTGATGGTCTGCACTGCGATGGTCCTTGTTTGGGGCTTGTTAGTTTGAGAAGAAACCTCACAAGATTTACTTACCTCCAGCAAGAGTACCTATAAAGTTGGTCACAGATACAGGTTAGCCCTAAGTTGTTTAAACCGATACATTAATACTAAATACCTAAAGAAATGTACCAAAGCAACATAAGAAATATCAACACAAAAAAGAACAAACACACTTCTAACATAAAACTCCATGGCCACAGTTTTCTTGCAACATTGTGGATTGTCATATTTTAAAAAATCCAAGTATGCAAAGAGCAAATCAAAACAAAACAAGTGTCATTACAGTGGAACCCCCCCCCCCCCTATAAGACCTCCAGAAACCCAAGAAAATCAGGTTTTATAATGCAGGGAGTCTTAAAAGGGCGATCCATTACAGAGGTTATGAATAAAATATCTGAGACAAAATTTAGGTCTAAAAAGGACGGGAGTCCTAAACAGGGGGGGGGGGGGGGGGGGGGGGGGGGGGTGTTTCCACTGTATTACACGAACAGAGCAAGATTAAAACTTTTTTTGAATTAGAAAAGGAATGCATTTCCTTGCTGGAGTGTTCATCACTCCCCGAATCAGGCTGGGTTGGTTGCACCAGAAACCGGGAGGTTTGCAAATCATCCTCCGCATGTTTTAATTCCTGGCCCTATAAAAACCAAGGGCATGAGCAATGAGCAACTGCATGGGAAAAACAGAAATGACAACACAAACTTATTGGTGTCATTACTAAACAAACAGAACTAGGTCAAATATTTTCTTTATAATAAGAACAGGGAATGGTTACCTTGCTAGAGGGGTCGTCGGTTTCTGGATCACTATATAAGGGTGGCATGGACTGCCATTCGTGTGGTCCAGCGCCTGAAGTGAAGGTGAGGGTGACCAATTGGGAGCAAGAGTGGAACCAGAACTGGTCACATGTTCCTGGCCCTAAAAAGCAATGGCATATATGAAATAAGTGTTTCCATTCGAGAAACAGACATAAAAATCCCAGAGAGACAATTGATAAATGAAATAACAAAAAGAAGTCAAAACAAGCAAGTCCCCACATTTGTGATTGTGTACTGACTGGTCATACCATAAATCATGCATACCAGGAGTTGCATAATGCTGTCCACACAGCCCTGCAGTGCTTTCCGTTGCCGACGCTGCCATCCCCCTCCCCCCCCCCCCCCCCCCCCCAGAGACAGCGACAACTCAAACCGAAATTAGCTTCATGTCAACACACCACCGCCACAGGTCAATGACTGAGCAAGTAAAGTCTACCTCCCTCCCCTTACCCCACCCCCCCCCCCCCCCCGAGATTCACAGTCCAAAGTCCGTGCTATTTATAGATGAGTTGTTGCTGTCTCCGGAGTCTGTGGTGGTGTTTTTGTTCTGGGGTACTTATAGCTAGTTATTGGAACAAGAGCATGCACAAAACACCCGGGAAAAACTTCAAAAAGGCTCACCAATTCATCTTCTTCCATCCCCTCCGTTTCAGATGGTGGCGGTAATGTGTCTGTATCGGAGTCCGTCATATTCGACTTTTGTCAGACTCTGATGATCACAGGCAAGAAAGTTTCACTCAAGAATTTTGTCAAGGGGGAACTGAATCGGAAGCTTCAACGGGTTTGTTGCAAGATGTAACGCTCACAATGCAGACAGACAGAACAATGTGTGACGTCAATAATCCACACAATCAACTTCCGCTTGTTTTCCTTGATTGGCGCATGCGTCGAAAGTCGTCTGACATCACAATCTTGCGCGAGCCCGCAATTCGCTGTGAGCCAACGTTTACTGTCTCGATCGAGCAACACTCGGTGACAGCTGCGCCCGCGGCGCAGCCAGAGATTGCCGATCGCGGTGTGGCGATGGAAGAAACACCGTTTGTGAGAGTGAGCTTGATATCCAACAATAAACCAATGTTGAGACAACATTGCCTCAATGATCCGTGCTGACGGTAGCGTTAAGCTAAAAAGTGATGATCTTTCATACAGACCTCATTTAAACTCGGAGAAAGGACTGTACGTGCTCTTAGTTATTTGCGATTCGAAACCTTCATCGAGCTTCGACAGATTGACTGTGCAGAGTGTTGCCCCTTGAATTGATTCCATGGCCACGGTTAGCACATTTTCAAAGTAAATGTGGTATGTTTCTCGTGTTGTATCTTCACTCATCGGGGAGTCTGGTACTATATATGAACGGTAAGAATGCTCTGAACTCTACACGTATTACATCCCCATCGTTTGTTTGTTCACATTCGCCCAACATGTTAATTTGCTGCGGGGTTTATGTCGTCTGCTAGGCGGCCAGGGCAATCGAACCACTGCACTGCAGTCTCATTTTAAAAACAAAAATTGCTCGTCTGCACGCATGAGGCAGGTTGGTAATAAGTTTTATACATGGTAAGAACGTTCTTAACCCTACACGTTTTCGATTCCGATTGTTGTTGCCTTGAAATAATAATTCGGAAACCATTCATTGCAGTCGTATTTCAGTGTAATCTACTATAACAGAGTCTAGCTGGTACGTTATCGGAATAACACTTGTGTTTTGTGTTTGCCGCTGGGAATTTTATACTAACTCATCATTTGGTAATATGGTTAATAAGCTACATGCCACTAACACAGCATATGAGAAGAATCTTTGCAAGTCAAAACGAGAAGAGACCATTGTGGAAGAGACACAGCCGCTTCTATTTTTAGATCAGTAGGATTCACTGTGGCACAGGCGCCTGCGATCTGTCAGAAAAAAACCACTTCTGCTTTGAGCCGCAGGAAATTTATGGTTATTTTTTGGTAAAGTGGAGAATATAAGCTACATGTCATTAATTAATTCTGAGGATGAGAGTACAGTCTCGCTTTGGCAAAGGGCGTAAGAATACGCTCTGTGGAAAAGTTAGCGCACTCCAAGAGTGCGCTAACAGATTTAAGCGCATCGCCATTAGCCAATCAACTGGTTCACATCAGTCATGTGACACCAGTACTTACTGACAATTATTATTATTATTTAAGTTATTGAGACATCCCAGTGCACTAAGGGATTTATAGAGCAAATCGAGAAAATTCATTATTGAACGAAGCACTTAAAAATACAGTCGCCACAGCGGCGCTGTAACGATAAGCTAATGGTCTATGGGAGACAACTCCTTATCGTTGTTCATTACCATGTTTGATTGTTGCCCTTGCGGAGCTCTTGTGGAATAGAGAAGAATAAATACACTTCTACTTCTGCCCAACATGGAACCGGTGTGGTCTCAATATCGTTGTACGAATCCATTGCTTGTTCACGCTCACATCCACATCCAGACATGACAGACATACAAAGGAACAAGACATGGTGTCAGAAGTGGGGTCAAGTACATAGTGAGTAGAGATGGCGTTCAAACCACCTGCAAACTTTGACTTTGTGAGACCGGCCGGTTGGGCAGAATGGCGCCAACGCTTCGGACGCTATCGAGTAGCATCAAAGTTGATGAAAGAAGATGGAGAAATTCAGGTCAGTTCACTCATCTATAGTATGGGTAATGAGGCAGAGAAAATATTCTCGCAGTTTAACCTGAATGCAGAAGATAGCAAGAAATATGACGTAGTGCTGGAAAAGTTCAATGAGTACTTTCTGCCAAAGAAAAACGTTATACATGAGCGCGCCAAATTTCACAGACGTGAACAGAAGGAAGAAGAGAGTGTCGAACAGTACATACGAGCATTGTACGATCTATCTGAATACGCTGAGTTTGCTGAGAAAGAAACCACGATTCGAGATAGGTTAGTGCTTGGTGTTGTAGACAAAGAACTGTCACAAAAGCTACAACTGGAGAGTGATCTAGATCTACAGAAAGCTATGAGGATTGCAAGACAGCACGAACAAGTGACTCAACAGCTCAAAGAACAGAGACAGAGTACTAGTGGTGCTACAGCTTCAGTTGATTCCACCAACAGAGACCAGAAATGGAAGTTCAAGAAACACGCAAACCCAAGACACACAGCCACAGGTGCTTGGAATGACAAGAAGAAGTGTACAAAGTGTGGTACTGTACACAAAGACTCTGAGTGTCCGGCTAAAGGAAAGAAATGCCACAAGTGTCAAAAACTTTCACATTTTGCAAGGTGTTGCAAGTCCAAGACTGTTAGTCGAGTCAACGCTCAGAAAGAAACTGAAACTAGTGAAAGTTCCAGCAAACCACAGGAATATTTCATTGACTCTGTGAATAGTGATGAAAGTCCCTGGAGAGAGAACCTCACAGTGTGCGGTCAGCAGCTTACTTTCAAGATCGACACAGGTGCTGATGTCAACGTTATCAGTTCTAAGACATATCACAGTCTCAAAACACCACCCAAGTTGAAGAAAACAAAGCTGGTGCTGAACAGTCCTGGAGGGAGACTTCAAGTTCTTGGACAGTTTGAGACCAAAGTAGGTGATGTGTGTCTGACAGTGTTCGTCGTAAAACATGATACAGAGTGTTTACTCAGCAGAAAAAGTGCTACAGAGATGAACTTTGTGAAGCGAGTCTGCGAGATTTTCAGTTCAGTGAAGTGTGAACCTGTGCGCATTAAGCTCAAAGAGAATGCGGTTCCATACAGTGTGTCTACAGCCAGACGCGTCCCTATTCCTCTTTTAGGGAAGGTAGAGAAAGAACTGAAAAGAATGAAGGACAACGGTGTGATAGAAGAGGTGAAAGAACCAACAGAATGGGTGTCGCCTATGGTTCCAGTTGTCAAGCCGTCGGGAGATGTGAGAATCTGTGTGGATTTGAAGAAACTCAACCAGAACGTAGAAAGAGAACGTTACATGATTCCGACAGTGGAAGAAACCATTCAACGGCTGGAGGGTTCCAAGGTCTTCTCAAGATTAGACGCTCGTTCCGGATTCTGGCAAATTCCTCTTCATGAAGACAGCGCCAAACTGACTACCTTCATAACGCCGTTTGGTAGATATTACATGAAAAGAGTACCTTTCGGTATCTCGTCAGCTCCAGAGATCTTTCAAAGAATAATGACAGAGATACTCGGGGACATAGAGGGTGTTATCTGTTACTATGATGACATCATGCTACATACCTCAACGAATGAAGAGCATGACAAGCTCTTGAAGCGAGTCTTCCAAAGACTGAAAGAGGTAGGCCTAGAGCTGAATGAAGACAAGTGTGAGTACAAGAAAACAGAACTGAAATTTCTTGGTCACGTGATCAGCGAGAATGGAGTGAGGCCAGATGAGAGCAAAGTTGAAGCGATCGTCAAGATGAAGGAGCCTGAGAACGTCGAAGAACTGAGACGTTACTTAGGTATGGTGAACTACCTGGGAAGGTATGTGCCACATCTTTCCACTGTGCTACAGTCGCTGAACAGCCTGTTGGTCAAGGAAACAGCATGGTTGTGGGGACACGCACAAGCTTCAGCGTTCACCAGAGTCAAGGAGCTACTGACTTCAGCGCCAACACTAGCGTTCTTCGATCCGACGAAACCAACAGTCGTAAGCGCTGACGCAAGTTCCTATGGCATCGGAGGTGTCCTGTTGCAAGAGCATGAAGAAGGTCTTCGACCCGTTGCGTTTTGCTCACGAACACTTTCACAAACAGAAACACGATACGCACAAATCGAAAAAGAGTGCCTTGCTTCAGTGTGGTCCTGCGAGAAATTTGACAAATTTCTCATGGGATTAGATACGTTCAGACTCATCACAGACCACAAACCTCTAGTCACCCTGATAAACAACAAAGACTTGTCAGAAACTCCACTACGCTGTCAACGGATGTTGATGAGGCTCATGAGATATAAGCCCATCGCTGAGTACACTGCAGGAAAGAATATGGTCGTAGCAGACCTACTCTCACGTAGTCCAGCATCAACAGAAGCAGATACTAGTCGCACGGAAGACATCAGTTCACACGTAAGCGTAGTGTATGCTTCATGGCCAGTATCGGACACTAAGCTGAAACAGATCCGAGAAGAGACGGCCAAGGACGTCAACCTCAAGACTGCCTTCGATTACACTGTTGCAGGATGGCCTGAGTACAAGCAAGATGTGATGCTTGCAGCAAGAGACTTCTTCGCAATCCGAGGGGAGCTCAGTGTTTGTGATGGACTTTTGATCAAAGGTGATCGTATTGTTATTCCGTTTTCCATGCGCAAAGAGATTCTCGACAGAATCCACGATGGACATCAAGGAATAAACAAGTGCAGAGAGCGTGCAAACCAATCAGTGTGGTGGCCACGTATCAGTAAGGACATTCAGGACAGAGTCGCGGCATGTAGACATTGTCTCGAGAAACGACCGTCGCAACCGAGTGAACCACTCTTGCCGACAGAGTTACCTGATCGTCCTTTTCAGAAGATCGGTGTAGACTTACTTGAGTTTCAGGGAAAACACTACCTTGTCATGAAAGACTACTACTCGAGATACATTGACATAGCATATCTGTCGAGTACCACAGCTTACGCCGTTATCTGCAAGATGAAGAACTCATTTGCACACCACGGGATTCCAGAATCAGTAGTCTCGGACAATGGCACACAGTTTACATCTGAAGAGTTCAGAAAATTTGCATCAGACTGGAACTTTCAGCAGCAGACGAGTAGTCCACGATTTCCGCAGGCCAATGGGGGAGCGGAAAGAGCAGTGGATACCGCCAAAGCTATCCTCAGGCAAGATGACATCTTTCTTGCTCTTCTGACGTACAGAGCAACGCCAATTCCAGAGCTAGGCGCGAGCCCAGCCGAGCTTGCGTTCGGGAGGCGGCTACGGACAACGTTACCGTCGCTTCCTACAAACTTCACTCCGCGTACAGTCAACCATGACCAGCTACGAGTGAAGGACGAGGCCTTCAAAGCGAAA
Source organism: Littorina saxatilis (assembly GCF_037325665.1). Taxonomy (NCBI): domain Eukaryota; kingdom Metazoa; phylum Mollusca; class Gastropoda; order Littorinimorpha; family Littorinidae; genus Littorina; species Littorina saxatilis. The sequence goes on from NC_090245.1 coordinate 62,027,890, forward strand.
CAGAAGTTTCACCACGATAGACATCGCGGTGCACAGCAGTTGCCGGAACTTCAACCCGGTGACCCAGTTCTCATCAAACACGATGGTGAGAAAGGATGGAAGCTGCCTGGCGAGGTGACGAAGATGGTCGCGCCGAGATCCTACCTGGTACAGACAGACAAGGGACCTCTTCGACGCAACAGAAGACACCTGCGCTACAGAAGCTCCAACGACAGTGCCGGTGAGACCAACAACACATCAGGTCCAGTCATCGTTCCTGATGCGCTACGTCATTCACCAGAGCCACAGCAGACGCCAACACCAGCGCCAGATGAATCTCCACCTCCAGATGAGCCGACAGAGCATCAGCCATCTTCAGGCGGATACCACACTCGCAGTGGGAGAGCAGTTGTGAAACCTGCCCGATTCTTGCAGGAGTGATTTTGTGTTGCTGTGAAAGCAAAATTGTGTTTGTGTTGCTGTGAAAGCAAAAATGTGCTTGTGTTGGTGTGAAAGCAAATCTGTGTAGTTAATTTTGCAATGATTGCAAAATGTTTAGTTATTCTGTGTGTTGGATGGTATCCAGATTTCGGTATTCTTCAGCAGAATTCAAGGATCTTCAGTTCAAGTTTAATTATTAACTGTATGCAAGAATAATCGAGAATTATACTGACTGTCAATGACAATTTCTAGAGACTGAACACTGACAAGAGTATGTGCATGCGTTGAACTGGAAGATCTACGCCTTGAATATTATTTGAGTTAGATTATGATAAAAGCCAGGAAGACATTTGGTTACAGTTGAACTTGCGTCAAAAGGAGTTAAAAGAATAATGATTTTATAAAGTTGATTCTTTTAACTTTTAAAAGAAAGGGAGATGTAACGATAAGCTAATGGTCTATGGGAGACAACTCCTTATCGTTGTTCATTACCATGTTTGATTGTTGCCCTTGCGGAGCTCTTGTGGAATAGAGAAGAATAAATACACTTCTACTTCTGCCCAACATGGAACCGGTGTGGTCTCAATATCGTTGTACGAATCCATTGCTTGTTCACGCTCACATCCACATCCAGACATGACAGACATACAAAGGAACAAGACAGGCGCCTTAACTTTTTTTGTTTTTAACACAAAGCCAACATCATCAAAAAGCCTACGACAAATATTGACGATAACCAGCGAAAGCAAATGCTCTTACGGATGTATGCGTCAGTTTTCATAAAACATCTTTTTATTTGTCTTTGAGATTTACTTTCCACAAACAGAAACACACACGAACACACACGCACACATGCATATCTCTACACACACATACACACACACACACACACACACACACACACACACACACACACACACACACACACACACACACACACATATATTTAGCGAGACGAGCATCCTCTCCCGCCATCGTTAACTTGACTGAATGTAAAAAGAAAACGAAGAAGAAACAAGTCGCGTGAAGCGAAATTAACACACACACACACACACACACACACACACACACACACACACACACACACACCAAACATAACATATCTATATATTGTTAAAATCAGGAACAAATAAATGCAATCCCATAGTCCGGGCTTCATCAAAGAATGCTTGACCAAAATGTTAATCAATTTGATCAAAAAATGAAGGTATGACAGTGCCGTCTCAACTTTTGTAAAAAGCCGGATATGACGTAATCAAAGACATTAATCGAAAACATGAAAAATATGTCTGGGGGGTATCATTTGCAGAACTCTTGTGTAAAGTTTCATGATAATCTGTCCAATAGTTTTCTGGGAATCGCTCAACACACAAAAGAAAGAAATAAAGATAGGACGGGGAAAGTGGGGGGACATTTGTGACCCTCCACCACGAAATGAGTCGCATGTCACCTTTGCATGATTTTCATATTTTTACATTTTCCTAAAGAGTTTTTTATGCTCTATCCAGTGCTGAAACCCGTTTTAGAAAAGAGCGAAAACTGTTTGAGTTATAAGCCTGTGACTAAGGTGACCCTCACACTGTTACCAGACACTCCCCGGACTTATATTAAGCCTAGCGCAGAACCGCGCGAGGTGACATGCGACTCATTTCGTGGTGGAGGGTCACATTTATCCAATAAATGGCTCCAGCCGCCGAGAGTTTCCTCCCATGGCAAAAAAGCTCTTTTGAGTTCGGTGGGGACGGAACAGCATTGACAAGCCTGCAAGTGGGGCGAAAGGGAAAATGGCGGAAAAGGCAATCATATATTGCCATCAAGTCCGACCACCGTACTGCCCCACAGGGACTTCTGGGCCAGGAAAGGAAGAAAGGGGATTGAGGAGGGGAGGTTTGAAGGCCTCTTGTCTCGATGTCAAAAGCACTGGGAACGAACGTAAAAGGCAGAGGCCCAGGCTTAAGCCTGCATCATCCACCGTGCGACCATTTGCAAACCCGTGTCAAAAGACTTGTTTGCACGTGCGCCTTTGGAAAAAATGATTCTTCCCGGTGTCGCTGAAGCCACGAGCTTGGCTTCGATCCGTTTCTGCCTGAACAGCAAGGAGATCCTTAACTCTCTCTCTCTCTCTCTCTCTCTCTCTCTCTCTCTCTCTCTCTCTCTCTCTCTCTCTCTCTCTCTGATGATTTAGATTTTCCGATCACCCCCTGGATACGCTGAGTTTATAGACGGTTTTGTATATTTGATTGTATTTGCTGCAGTTATGCTAAAATCCTCATCATTGATTCTCTATTGTGCCTTGCCACAGGAATATTATCTACAAGTTCCTATCCCTCTTCGTTGGCTCTGTCGACGCCCGTTGTCAACCGCTTGCTTCCCTTTATAAAATAAAGCGACCATAGAGCGTCGTCGTCCCGAACTAAATCTTACAAATCTCCAAAATCGTTTGGAATTCTGGGTTGGGAAACCCTTTCATGCAATGAGTTATGACGTCAATGCCTTTCTGCGATTGGTCAATGCATTTCCGAGCCGGACTACAACATAATGTCAATCACACTTGAAATTAACGCTACTTGAGATTGCTTTCCAAACTCATACGAAGTGAACGGGAGCGTAGGGTCAGTTATCAACTTAACCTACCTGAAACAGTGAGATCGACAGAACGTACAGTACACAAATACGAACGGAGAAACCGTGATACCGACGAGTCGACACATGCTCGAGAACTCACGTGTACTATTCGAAGTTCAACTTTTAATTTTCTCCCTGGAGAACTGTTTGCCGGTGTAGTCGGAAAATAACACTGCGGGGAAAAATCACTACAACAGTGTTTTTTCACCAGTAAAATATCACTGGGAGTGTTATTTTCCTAGGAAAATTACACTCCTTCACCCAGGTAAAAATGACTACGCCCAGGAAATTAACACTACCCCAGGGAAAAAAAGACTGCTCTAGTTTAAAAGTGCACTTGCAAAAAAAAAGAAGATTAAAATCCTTTCGAAGTGCGCACAGAGGTTCACCTAATACATTTTCTCTTGGGTTTCAGCTCTGCCATGGGGGTTGTGATCGAGCCACCTTCTCTCATCTCCACTTTGCGTATACACGCTGATCGTGGTGTTCAGGTACATGGCAGCTGCCATGATCTGTTTCTGTAGCCCAGATACCATTTGCTGCCATCTTCGTCGATTTGAGGTATTCTTCTGTGTCCATACCAATATAACGGCCCAAAACGTCTTCGTTGTGTTTGATGGTTTCTACAACTGCGCGTCGGATCTTTTCATGAAAATCTTAAGACCCTGCGACCTCCAGGCTTAACGCTCTGAAAAAACAATTCCCGTCACCAATAATTGTTTCTGTTTGACGCGGAGCACCCACTTTCGTTTTCGGTCTGAAGGGCATTCTTTTAGGTCGGCTAACCCCAGAGTCTTGCATTTCAGTCTTCTCCATGTGGAGTTCGTTGGGGTAAACTGCTTTGGAGGCGCAGGGTCAACCCTAACAATTTGTGGTTCTGATGAACGGTCAGGTTTTACCCGTTCGGAAGAGTCATAAACAGGTTCGGCTCTGTTCTGTCGCTTTCTCTTGCTTGAGCACAATTCACCTTTCTCGTCTTGCATCAACTGCTGATTGATGTTGACGTCATCAGACGATGAACTCTTGGGAACACTAGCACTGGCACTTCAGGAAGTGTCGAAAATGTTGGCGTCGTCAGTAGATGAACTCTGCGGAACACTAGCACCAGTATTCATTGAAGTTTGTGGACCGCAGTCGTTTGCAGCTTTGTACGGCTTTCAATTAACGCCATGTGCTGTTTGCTTTAAGATTGTGCCGTCAGGGATTTTCAAAATGTAAGTCTGATTTTGATTGACAGCATGTACCACATAGGGACCTTGCCACGGCCGGAGCCTTCATTTTCCTCCCTTTCCTATCCGCGCGACGCAGATTCCACAGAAGTACCTGCTCATCCACCACAAACATTCGCTTTTGGCCGTGGCGCTTTTCGTAGTCACGTTTCTGTCTGTCTTGCGCCTGAGTGATGTTCTCTGAAACTTTGTCTTTCACGACAGTGGACAGCTGCCTGATACTGTCCAGCCTTTGCTTGATATCTACAGGACAAGACGTGTCTTCACAACCTTCGAAGACGCTGACATTAACGTCGTTGCCATCGGTCCTCAATCGGTAGTCGGGCTTGTCGGCCATACAGCAAAAAGAAAGGGGTGTACCGTGTGCTTTTCTGTGCGCTCGTTCTGAAGGCAAACAACACACCTGGTAAAGCATCAACCCAATCTTCTTCATCACGCAGAGTTTTCAGCAGCGAAGACTGGATTGTTCGGTTGTTTCTCTCAACAAAGCCATTGACCTGTGGATGATAGACGCTTGTTATATTTTGTTTCACTCCACTCAGCCTGTGAAGCTCAGCAGACAGTTGATTCACGAATTCTCTTCCCTGGTCATTAATCTGTATCTTGGGACACCCGTGACGACAGATCAGTTCATAAAGGAACCTTGCAGTGTCTTTTGCCGACTTTGATGGCAGGGGCTTGGCTTCCACCCATTTGGTAAAATAGTCCACAGCAACAACGATACTGCTGAAACCACCTGGAGATTCTGGCATTGATGTGATGTCGATGCCGATCTGAGTCCATGGGGAGGATGGCACGGCGACACTGAAGAGATGGAGCTGACTTTTCAAGTCCGGGGAACAACACGGGCACTGAGTTCGGCTCACTGCCTTCGTGCACTCTGACCAAAATGAACACAATTCACGCAGTGTTTTTTTCCTGGCAGTCTTATTTGCCGCCGTAGTGGCAGTGTTATTTTCCTGGCGCCAGTGTAATTTTCCTAGGAAAATAACACTCCCCTTCCGAGATTGCAGTGTTTCTTTCCAAGGAAAAATACACTCCCAGTGTATTTTACCTGGAAGTCTTTTATGCCTCCTACACCGGTTTGGCTCATTGGTATAGAGTTTATGTTTTCTCCTCGATCTCTCTTGAAAATAAAGTGAGAGCAAACAGGAAGTTACCAGCGCAGAAGTCAAGTCTTGAATGAAGCTATCAAGGTCATGCGGGCAGCGCAGATCGAGATTCAGGCCGCCTTCGATGTACAGTACATAATTCTGTACAAAATGTCCAGTCCTATATCTTTTCAAACACATAACTCCGGATAGGCATACAGAGACCTTAGCTTTGAAGAACCCTGCGAACATCTGATTCAGAAAAAAAGAGTACAGATTGCTGACAGATCAGACTTGCTGTGTGACATCAATGTCATGCTTGCACCACCCCACAGCCCCCTGCCTTTGTATTGTTATTGAAAATTAAAACAAGACCACGGTTTAGGGAATACACAGTGTGTTCATATTTTAGCGTGGAAGCCCACTTACCGCCTGACAAACATTCACATTCATTGACTCGACCCGGCTCTGCCGTTCGTAGGTAACTTACCAAACGACTGTTCCGTTTCTTAATTCCCTGTTTCGTGTACTTCCTGTCCATCTTCCGCTTCAACCAGTTTCCTTTTGCGGCTTGAGGCGACTGATTGCAATCGCAGAAGCGGCAGTAAAATGTGGACAAACAGACGTGAGGGAATCGATAGCATGATGGCCACCACTGCCTTAAAGGGGATCGATGACATACTGCAGGAAGAACTTGCGCCCATGTGCCCCACTGTCACTGATAATGCCTCTCTGGTTTGCCGAGGAGGGTATGCGGCGGCTGTGGATGGGGACGTGTGACGTGCCCAACTGTCGTTTGCAGGGCCTGTCTGGTTTTGGACTTGAAAGTTTGTGCGCGAGGAGGAGTGGATGTGTGGAGCCGGTGTAACGATATCAGGTTTCTTATTCAACCAGCTTTCCACTTCGATTTACACCCGCGACTGAAATGTTGTTTGCTGTTCAAATTAAAAAAAAGTACAATAATTTGAGGGAGAAAAGCATGTCAGTGTCTTGCGATTGAATGACATTTATTATACGCTATGACTGCCAATGAGTTTGTTTGTTTGTTTGTTTATTTGTTGCTTAACGTCCAGCCGACTACGCAGAGCCATATCAGGACGAGGAAGGGGGGGATGAAGGGGGCCACTTGTCAAGCGATTCCTGTTTACAAATGCACTAACCCATTACTTGTGTCCCAGCAGGCTTTAGTAAAACTAAATTAATACCTACTGGAAGATTACCAGTTTCCAGTATGTTAAAATAGGCTTAACCTATCTACTGCTGGACTTACATCAGAACACTAACAGATTAAACTATACATGAATCGGGGATATAGCTCAGTTGGTAGCGCGCTGGATTTGTATTCAGTTGGCCGCTGTCAGCGCGAGTTCGATCCCAGGTTCGGCGGAAATTTATTTCACAGAGTCAACTTTGTGTGCAGACTCTCTTCGGTGTCCGAACCACCCCCCGTGTATACTACATTGGGTGTGCACGTTAAAGATCCCACGATTGACAAAAGGGTCTTTCCTGGCAAAATTGCTTAGGCACAATTAATAATTGTCTACCATACCCGTGTGACTTGGAATAAGGCCGTGAAAGGTAAATATGCGCCGACATGGCTGCAATCTACTGGCCGTATAAAATTTCATCTCACACGGCATCACTGCACAGCGCCTAGAACTGTACCCACGGAATATGCGCGATATAAGCCTCATTGATTGATTGAATCGCGAGACAAGCGGCAAGAGAAGAGATTTTTGGAAAAAATACAGGTGAATGAGCAAGAAGGCAGAAAAAAGAAAAGAATTCATGAAGAAAAAGAGAGCATGACAGGAAAGAGGAACCAAAAATCTACCTAACAGCAAACTAGAAAGCTCCTGCGGTTCCAAAAACAGGAGGGGCCTTTAATTTCATAACCGCAGTGCCCCACTGCGGGAGCCAATGAGTTGTTGGGTCGTCCTCTCTATGGGTGCTCAATGATGAATAGTGATCACGCTGATCAATCACACACAGTTTGACGATGATTCGTCAAAAGGGTGAGCATTTTTATATCTAAACTGAGCAAAACAATTATTGCACCCATTTCAGTAATGTCTGAATGGATTGCTTCGAAACTTTCAGGATATTATAGACGTTGCGGGGAAGACTTGACCGACGACGACGACGACAACGGAACCGAGACAAGCGTGTTGTCGTTCGGCGTCATCGCACGTACCGACACTTGTAGCGTTTGCGGGGGGGACGAGCGCCAGTGGCCAGAAGATGTCAAATCCTGGACGCCCGAACGAATGGTTTTGACACGACTTGTAGAGGCGAAGCCCCTCGGGGCATGTTTTGGGTGGTGGGCAACCTTCACCACTTCTTTCACGTGCGTCCCGTGTTTTTTGATTTTGTTAGCCACTCAACAAAGCAAGTCTTGGTCTCGGTAACCCTGACCCTGTCTCAGTTTTAAAGAAAGTCTCGGCAAGCCTCAAGTCTCTCTCTCTCTCTCTCTCTCTCTCTCTCTCTCTCTCTCTCTCTCTCTCTCTCTCTCAAACCCGGAGTATCCACCATCTCTCTCTCTCTCTCTCTCTCTCTCTCTCTCTCTCTCTCTCTCGGTGCTCTCTCAAACCCGGAGTATCTCTCTCTCTCTCTCTCTCTCTCTCTCTCTCTTTCTCTCTCTCTCTCTCTCCAAAAAAAAAAGCTTGAGATTTAATATTTATGGATTGGCAACTGATTCTGTTAACATTTTAAAATCTTTCCTGTCAGACAGACAGCAAAGTACTTATCTGAATCAATCATACTCTTGTAAACAAACAGTAAGGTTTGGAGTTCCACAAGGTTCTATTCTTGGTCCTTTACTATTTTCTATCTATATTAATGACCTACCATTATTTGTTAAATGTATGTGTGAACTATTTGCAGATGATACTACAATTCATTCTAGTCACAAAGATCTAAGTGAGCTAGCAAGAGTCCTCCAAGAAAACATTGATCGATTGCTGGAATGGTCAGAACTAAACCATATGTCACTGAACCCAAATAAAACTAAATGCATGCTTCTAACCACTAGACAAAAACGACAAAATCTATCATCAAAATTTCCTAAACTACAAAATTTAATACAAAATCAAGATGTAACTGAAGTTGATAACCATAAAGTTTTGGGAATAACCATTGATAATAATCTGTCTTGGTCAAAACATTTAGATACACTTTGTAAAAATACTTCTAAAAAAATATATCAGTTATCAAAAATTAAACACTTTCTAGACCTACGCACACGGAAACTGTTTTTTCAGGCATATATTCAATCAACTATTGATTATGCGTCCACAGTGTGGGACTCTGCAAGTGCAAACACTTTGAAACACTTGTGCTCTTTACATAGACGAGCTGTAAAATTAATTCTTTTAAAAAATGCATCTCTCTCTACGTCTGATTATAAAAAATTAAAGATTCTTCCTATCAAATCAAGATTTATCTATGAAAAAAGGTGCAATGATGCATAGAATTATGTCAGGGAATGCACCTACATTCATTGCCTCAAATTTCAAACTGAATAATTCAATAAAACTAAACAAATTAATTACCCCAACCCCTAGAATTGACCTTTACAAATCAAGTCTTTCTTATTCTGGCGCCTTATTGTGGAACTCAATTCCTGATTTAATTAAAATGCAATTCAGTGAAACTTCCTTCAAAGAAATGTATATGCTGTTTCTCTTGGAAACAAGTAAATAATTATGTGATAATATTACATCATTGCTTGATAATCATAATGCATTTTGAATGTCTTTTTAATTGTTTGACATGTTAATTATATACATTGTATTGTAATTAACTTAACTTCTATTTCTTCTTGTTATTAATCGAGTTACTCTCAATGGGCGAGGGCCGGACGAAAAAAAAGCATGTATACTTTGCTTATTCTGTTACCCTCGATAAATAAATAAAGTTCAAAGTTCTCTCTCTCTCTCTCTCTTTCTCTCTCTCTCTCTCTCTCTCTCTCTCTCTCGGTGCTCTCTCAAACCCGGAGTATCTCTCTCTCTCTGTCTCTCTCTCCTACCCCCTCTCTCTCTCTACTTGAGTGTGTGTGTGTGTGTGTGTGTGTGTGTGTGTGTGTGTGTGTGTGTTAGTCACGTACAGCCTAGAAAACGGGTACAGCTCAGATTTTCTCTCTCTCTCTCTCTCTCTCTCTCTCTCTCTCTCTCTCTCTCTCTCTCCCTCTGCAGGCGAATAAGTCGTGAAATTCGAACGTGCGCAGCGCGTGTGTATAACATACATGTGTGTGCGTGTGTGTGTGTGTGTGTGTGTGTGTGTGTGTGTGCGTGTATAGGTGTGTGCATATAAGTCGCGTACCGGACGTAGGAAACGAGTACAGCTAGTATATTAGGCCAAAAAAAAAATTGTCTGTTTAGGGTAACATGACCAAAAAAAGTAGGGTCGGTAGGTAGGTAGGTTTGTTTTTTTTTGTGGTTTTTTTTTTTTTTTTTTTTGGTAAATGCTATGTTGGCCGAACATTCACTTCTTATATTTGATGAATACATGTTTCAAAACTAACGTATAAATAAAACAGAGAGAAAGGGAGAGAAAGAAACGCCAAATGTCTCTTTTTAGCATTTTTACCTCTTTTTTCTTCTTTTTTTTTTTTGAAATCAAAAAAAAGTTTTTGGGTCGGCGCCAAATCGATAGGGTCGGTCGGGTTACCCTAAACAGACAATTTTTTTTTTTTGGCCTTATATGGGGGGGGGGGGTCAGTCTGTGTGTGTGGTGGAGGGTTGTGTGTGTGTGTATAGGTGTGTGCATATATAAGTCGCGTACCTGACGTAGGAAACGGGTCCAGCTAGTATATTATATGGGGGGGGGGGGTCAGTCTGTGTGTGTGGTGGAGGGTTGTGTGTGTGTGTGTGTGTGTGTGTGCGTGAGTGCGTGTGCGTGCGTGTGGGTGCGTGTGTGTGTGTGATCGTGTGTGTGTGTGTGTGTGTGTGTGTCTTTGACCAACCCTGTATACCTCAACGATTTGCCCTTTCAAAAACATGGTTTTGCTTTTTAAACGACCACAAACTGGAACCTCAAACAAAAATGAAAAAAACATCCAAACACCTTCAGTTAAGAAAAACACGAGTAATTTATTCATTCGTTCGGCCCGGACGTGAAAAACATCAAATTTCGCCTTTGCAGCCGTTCTTTCAGCACGGGAAAAGTGACGCCACTCTAGTCCATTGTGTACCCAGTACGCGTCCGTCTCCTGCGCAAACAGTTTACAGTGGCTTCTTTGCAAAGACTTATGCGCGTCTGAGATGGTACCTGACCAAAAAAACTGTAAATCCGCGCCTATCAAAGATTTATTCATTTTTTCTTCAAAAGCTATTTGCAAAATGAACAGTCTATATGTCCATAACACACACTTTGCCTTAAATAAACTCGACATAACAGCAAAGAGCCATTGCTATCTTCCGTTTTGGCCACGACGACAAATTGCTCCATTTTCCAGTGAAAACGGCTCGCAAAGGCCCCGTCCCGACTGCGTGGAAGGAAAACAAGTCGCGTAAGGCAAAATTACTACATTTAGTCAAGCTGTGGAACTCACAGAATGAAACTGAACGCACTGCATTTTTTCACAATGACCATAGTCCGCCGCTTGTGCATAACGGAGTAAAACTGACGAGCCTGTTCAGCGCGGTAGTGGTTTCGCTGTGCTGCATAGCACGCTTTTCTGTACCTCTCTTCGTTTTAACTTTCTGAGCGTGTTTTTAATTCAAACATATCATATCTATATGTTTTTGGAATCAGGAACCGACAAGGAATAAGATGAAATTGTTTTTAAATCGATTTCGGAAATTTAATTTTGATCATAATTTTTATATTTTTAAATTTCAGAGCTTGTTTTTAATCCAAATATAACATATTTATATGTTTTTGGAATCAGGAAATGATGTAGAATAAGATGAACGTAAATTTGAATTGTTTGATATAAAAACAAATTTTATTACAATTTTCAGATTTTTAATGACCAAAGTCATTAATTAATTTTTAAGCCACCAAGCTGAAATGCAATACCGAAGTCCGGCCTTCGTCGAAGATTGCTTTAAAAAAATTTCAATCAATTTGATTGAAAAATGAGGGTGTGACAGTGCCGCCTCAACTTTTACAAAAAGCCGGATATGACGTCATCAAAAGTATTTATCGAAAAAAGGAAAAAAAAGTCCGGGGATATCATTCCCAGAAACTCTCATGTCAAATTTCATAAAGATCGGTCCAGTAGTTTGGTCTGAATCGCTCTACACACACACACGCACAGACACACACACACACACACACACACACACACACACACACACACACACATACACCACGACCCTCGTCTCGATTCCCCCTCTATGTTAAAACATTTAGTCAAAAAATGTAAAAAGAGGGCAGCAGTCACTTGTCGTCGTTCGGAGTTGTGGGGCGTCTTCCCCGCAACGTCTCTATTAAGTCGACATACGAGACGTACGTCCGCTAACATTTCGCATCGTTACATAATTTTTTTGAGATGATATGCAATCTTCCGGAAAATGTTTTAAAACGTGTCATAAGTTTAAATTCATACATCCCAAACATTCATGACTTTGCATGCATACAGACCAATGAGTGTTACAAATACTGCCAACGGTTCATTGAAGTACAGTTACTAGTTTACGTTTGCTAGTCCTGTAAACACGATCAATTTTTTTTGAGGATTGCAGTGCGACAGCGATGTCCAGTCAACTGTGACAGCAGGACGGGACAGTGATTTGACTTTACATTACAACAATATCTGCGAAAGGAAATCGGGACCGTGGTAGGGTGGGGAGGGGCGGGGGCGGGGGCAGGGGTGGGGGGCGGGGGGGGGGGGGGGGGGGGGCTCGGAGAGATGATGACTAACGCTGACTTGCTCATTTAATTTTCCTGCAGCAGTAATGATTACATCCATAATTTTATCTAATTTTATCAAACTAAGTCTTGTGTAAACACAACCATACCTCTAAATAACACAAACATTACTTTCAACAACTATATCGAACAAAGATATATACATACGAATAATAATTAAACACGAAGTTATCAACATTGTAACCATAAGGTACTCAAAATATATCACTTTACCTTATAAAACTATGTACCTTTTCAAATATATTATTATTTTCAGAAAGACGTCGGCTTTGCAAGCCAAATAATAAACATTGTAAATTCTGATGCTCAACCGGTAGGTTTTGTATTGTTCATCTTCGAACATCATTATAATTAATACAAAATAATAGGTAATGTTCAACATCTTCCTTGTGATATCCGCAAAGGCGTTTCATCAGATCATTATTCAAGAGAATACCATCTGACAATGAGAGATATCATTGTGCAGTGATAAGTCCACAACAAAAAACAACAAACATTTGGTTACACTAACAACAAACACAAGGAGCCCTCACTCAAAAATTAACACCGTGAATAATGATTACATAACAAGGTTCGAGTCGCTTCATGCACAACCTCACTTCAAGTGAAGGCACAAGAACAGGCATGCATTTGCCTTAAAAAAAAAACCATCATGCAACGGATTGCTAACAACATACAACGGTGGATGCCGGGGGTGGATGGGGGGTAAGAAATAGTTGGCATATGCCCGCTGCGCCGCGTTGGTAAGGACTGACCACAATGTGTTGCTCTCCCGTTCTTATTAGACCCCCGCTGATGCATCACACGTGCAAGCCCCCCGGCAACATGGACATTGCGGCTGGGCTCTTCTCCTTGACTTTCACAAGTCCTCCTCTCCCCTCTCTTTCTAATTACGGGCCTAAGTGTTGATATCCGGCTTTACTACCCTCTCTTCCCTACCTGCTAACACTGATCCTTTTAGGCCTACCTCAAGTATCTAACATCCTCCTCCTCCACCCGCGGCTAATCTGTCTCGTTTAAATAGAATTTATCTGACGCTGTCCGCTCTATCTAAACTCACACTTAAACTACTCACTTATCGCCCCCCCCCGGCGCAAATCAAGAGCACACGATAATCCCAAAGAAATGACACTCCTCTTTCTCTCCCTCTTATTACTTACAGTTATACTCACACACCTGCGCGCGCACACACTCACATACACCTGACACACACGCAATCACTCTCGTGCGCACATACATCACACGTAGCCAAGTCATGTATTGATTTTGGGCAAATAACGAGGGCAGTTTATTCAAGAGAATACCATCTGACAATGAGAGATATCATTGTGCAGTGATAAGTCCCAAATTAGAGGTACTACTCGTTATTCAGCCCAACTAAAGACAGTATACTAGGTTAGAGGTGGGAGGTTTAGGATTGTTGTGATGTTATACATGAAGGGGTTGCCTGGGCTACATGTGATCTGTAAGAGTCAATGATCTTTGGTGGCAGCTGGTCTAAGTAGCCTAAGTACGCGTTGCTTTTCCAATCCCCCATCACCTTGACAATTTCCCCCGGCACACCACAACTCAACGCCCACGCGGCACCACCCCGCCGAAAGCTGTGGCTGGAGAAGTTTCCCCCAGCAACAGCGGTAGTCAAGCGCAGTTTCTTATTAAAGTCTGATCCTTTCATCGGGAAGACCTGCGCCTTGGGGTCCATCGGCCCCAACAAAGGTAACACAGCGGTCACGGCAGACACTGGACACAAGGGATGGAGTGACATTGCCGGGAGCTTAATTTCAACAGAGCGCTCTTTACGCTGAATCGTTTTGCTCCATTGGAGCGTTATTGACATGCCCGTACCCAGAATAACCACCTGGTCTCTTGTGAGCTGCTTACTAGGGTCGAAGTTCCCGTTGTCCTGAAACAAGTTCGATCTCCGGAGAACTCCGAAAAAAAGCACCAAACACGCAGCCCAGAACACAATATCTTGCCTACACCCAAGGTCCAGCTGGCTTTTTATTATGTGTAGTAATTCAGGGGTGATTGGGGTTTTCTTATTAGTGGCACACCCCTTGCATTTTTCGATGCCCTTAAGTGTTGTCTGGACGTACCACGAGTCCCTGAATCTTTCAAGATGAAGAATGCGAATAATGTTGATGTATTGCTTGATGGAGGACGGTTTCAAACGTCGGGCTAGGTACGCTGCGTATTGCGCAACAGTCTGCTCGTTCACAGGCACTGGCATTATGTCCATCTCCGCAGAGAAACGTAAATACGAGGTAAGGTGGGTGCGGTAAGTCTTCTTAGTGTTATCAGAAAAGGCACTTGCTCTGTAATCCAACACTTCTGCCGTCAGTTGCGCCCCTAATGGGGGCTGCTGGTCTGAAAAACAAGGAACAAAAGGGCTTGGTCAGACATATGGTCACACAGGTTGATGTCGGGGGGTCTCCCCCGGTGCCAGAATGTCAACAGACGCACTAAATCTTCGCGCCGTCTGGGCTCATGGAGGCGGGAAATAGTGTCAGCCATGATGTTTACACTACCAGCCACATGTATCGCCGCGATTTTGCAGTTCACTTTTGCACATTCCCACGCCATTTTACGGAGCAGACTGTTCACATACTTATTAGTCGATCTGCCCTTATTAATGATAGCTTTTGCGACAGTACTATTGGTATGAATAATCACTTCTTGTCCGCACCACATCGGAGCCCATCGTGTCACTGCTTGCACCACAGCGCACACTTCTTTATAGTTAATATGTAGCTCCTTTGCTGCCTGCATGTCTTTTTCAAAGATGGTGTACTGCCAGTCACCTTGCCAAAAGGCACCCGCTGCAATATTACATGCATCTACATGAACATGCTGTTTTGCATTGTGAAAATAATATACTGTGCCGTTAAATACATGCATAAAAGAAAGCCACCATTGTACATCCTTATGAAATTCGCCAGATAGTTTCGCTTTGTGTCGCTGCTGCTGAAGGGGTTTAATCGTGTCCAGTATCCGCCGCAGAAAGAATTTTCCTCCTCTGACAGCCTGACAGGCCCAATTAAGGGACCCCGCTATGCTTTGTAGCTGAGTTTTTGTCGCGCGCTTCTTTCCTCGGATCTGGAGGAGTCGCTGCCGCAGTTGCTGCAACTTGTCACTTCCAAGTGACAGGGTGTTGTTTCGCGTGTCGATGTCGACACCGAGAAACGTGATACGCTGGGTAGGCCCCACCACCTTCTTCCAGCTAATGTTGAAACCCAGTTCCCTCAATAATCTAATTAAAGACAGTAACATGTCATTGCACTCTTGTCTGGTAGCTGCTACCAGAAGAAAATCATCAATATACGCTAACACACCTGGTATGCCTTTCCGTGCCATGCATCTGCGAATAGCTTGCGACAGGCGATGGAAGTGTGACGGCCCTACATTGCTGCCAAAAGGCAGCCGACTGTCAAAGAGATAAGTAGGTTTCTTTTCACCTGTGAAATGCCATTTCAGCCCAGTCATACAATAATCGTCCGGACTGATGCATACTGACCGATAGGCGGACTGCAAGTCCACTTTTGCACACCAATACCCTGTCTTCGCTAGGGCGCACGCGTCAGATACGGTTTGAAATTTAGCTGACTCAGGTATAGAATAGTCGTTCATTGCCCTACCTGTGGGTTTGCTAGCGTCATGGATCAACCTGATGCTGCCATCATCCTTGGGAATCGCAGCGATAGCGCTTACCACAGTTGGTTTTCTACTAGCTACAATGTAATAACCTTTTTCTATCTGATCTAATAGCTCTTTTTCCACAGCTTTATGGTGTTCGTTCGATGACCTATGGTTTGTTTGCTCTACGTCTAGTACGCCTGCCCTACTCTCTTCTGTTACATGGAAACCGTTTCTTATGCCATCTAATAAAAAGGTTTTGTCGTGATCGCCTTCTAGCACCTTGTGCCACATTTGAGATTTAGCATTAATGGAATCACTATTTCCGAGAAATTCGCACTTATTGGAATCTAGCTGAGGGAACGGGCTGTGGAAGGTGGGGCCTACCGTTTTGTCGGCAATTCGCTGCGCTGTGTCCTAGGCTGGGGAGGTGGTAGCTGTCACTTTGTGGTCCTTGCCGGGGTGGCCCATGCCGCAGGTGTCGCAGACGTGGAGGAATCTGCAGCGGGACCCATAGGGACAGTCGCCTTTGTTGGTATACAATAAGCACACTTCCTTCCCGTTGGGTCCCGCTGGTCGCCGGGAACCGCCGCTGGCCGTCGTAGCCTTGCCGCCCTTGTTGTCTTGGACGCCATGCTGGGGCCGGTCCCGCAGGATCACCGTGGACAGGTGGGGGTTGGGGGTTCCCCACTTGAATCCGCTGGACGACTGGCGCCTTCTGTACTCGTCGTCGTACAGAAGCACCGACTGCCACAAGTATCTGGCCCCCAGCTCGCCTATCATCTCTGTGTACTGGAGGTAGGCGGTCGAGTCAAACCCGGGCTTCTCAGCAATCAACCTCGCCATGATGCGTGCGTTTGCCACAATCCAGTGGCAGGGGGAGACTTTGTCAAGTTTTGGTCTCTGGTTGAGTTTTAGGATGACACCTCCCCCGAGTGTCACCTCTTCCTCGGCCGCCATCGATCCCGGCACAAAATCCAGAATGGAAAGATAAGAGGTCTCACCTGTTGGCTGCAGTGACAAGCCGCCTAACAGTCCCTGGAGTGGTTCCACGCTTTTTCCCTCAGTCACCCGCTGGGATAGTGGCCCTCCCCCGCTTCGCTTCTGCAGAGCCGCCACTGCTACTCTCAGCGCTACGTAGTGGCCACGCTTGAGACCCAGGCCTTCCAAATCCTGGGCAGTCACATTACTCAGCACATTGAGGGTGTTCAACTCCTCATCCTGGAGAACTTTAACCACCGTTAAAGGCAGATCTGTCGCCCACACTCCAAATTCGAAGTCCATATTGTAGTAAGAAATAGTTGGCATATGCCCACTGCGCCGCGCTGGTAAGGACTGACCACAATGTGTTGCTCTCCCGTTCTTATTAGACCCCCGCTGATGCATCACACGTGCAAGCCCCCCGGCAACATGGACATTGCGGCTGGGCTCTTCTCCTTGACTTTCACAAGTCCTCCTCTCCCCTCTCTTTCTAATTACGGGCCTAAGTGTTGATATCCGGCTTTACTACCCTCTCTTCCCTACCTGCTAACACTGATCCCTTTAGGCCTACCTCAAGTATCTAACATCCTCCTCCTCCACCCGCGGCTAATCTGTCTCGTTTAAATAGAGTTTATCTGACGCTGTCCGCTCTATCTAAACTCATACATTATTATTTTCAGAAAGACGTCGGCTTTGCAAGCCAAATAATAAACATTGTACATTCTGATGCCCAACCGGTAGGTTTTGTATTGTTCATCTTCGAACATCATTATAATTAATACAAAATAATAGGTAATGTTCAACATCTTCCTTGTGATATTCGCAAAGGCGTTTCATCAGATCATTATTTAAATCACTCATCTGTAATGATAATCTGCAGTGTATAATCATTAATGCCATCTTTTCTCTTACCATAATAATAATGATGAGGAACTTGACTATTTGAGCGACATAAATAATGTTTAAACTGGCTGACTGATGTTGTCTGGGAGAGAAATCCAAATTTGGGTAGTACTTGGAATAAATGACTTTCCGTACAATCCATTTCTGTGTGATGGTACAACCCGTTGAAGTGGTTTCCGTCTGTGGTAGGGATTTACAGTTTAAACAAGCGGAGGCAATAAATCAGCGACGTTCTGTAAACACTTTTTATGCACCATTTTGTGATACAAAATCAATTTGTGTCTTTCCCGTCTTATTGTTAAAATACAAAAACCAGATTCTTCATTTAATATTTCGTGACTGCTCCAACAGTTACCCTTACGGCCTCAAGATAGAGCTGTTCCAATATGTTTGATAAACCTTCTGCACAGCAATCCCAGACAACATTGGCGTAATCAAAATATGGTTACACGTGGGATTAATACATAATTTCTGAAGATTTTCTGCTGAATCTGTGTTTACAAAATTTCAGACAATTGATCAATAACATAACTTTACTTGCAATGCTATTAATATGGACATTCTATTTAAAATCATTTTGTAATACAACGCCCAAGTGTTTGTGATTGACAGTGGCCTGAAAATCAATATAATTAAATGTCAAAAAATCAAAATCGTATCACATCGTCTCAAATTTAACAACTCTGTTTTTTCATCATTAAAGTTTACCAATCATTGGTCCATTTCTTTAATTCCTGTGCATCTGAATTCACAACAATTTTGTGTAATTGGGAATCGTTCATTGACAAATACATGCTTGTGTCGTCTGCAAACAATTGTTACATTGGATTGAACATTTAAAACAACATCGTTTATATATATCAAAAAGAGTAGTGGCCCTAGCACAGATCCCTGGGGAACATCAGCTGGTACAGTCTGTGGGGCCGACTTGTGGCCTTTCACAACAACACTCTGTAACCGATCTTTTAAATAACTTCTGATTCAACACAATAAACGTACGTCCTCTTTTGTCAATGGCCTCTAATGTGTACAATAAACCTTTATGCCAAACACGGTCAAAGACTTATGACATATCCAGAAAAAAAGCTTGTGTTGGGAGTGGCCTGGTATGACACCAGATTGCACATGCGTTATTATATTATTTAACTTAAAGATATGATTGTGGACACACTTTTTAAACATTTCCCTCTTGAAGTTTTGGAATTATGAAACACTGATGCTATGGACAAATATAAAAATATATCTAAAACAAAGTCTTCCATCACTGTGACATTTCGCAATTTGACATTAAAGGCCAAGATACACGATCGGTTTCGCCCGTACGTTTGAGCCGGACCGCCTGAAACTGACCACAAACCGACCGAGTGGCATCCGAACAGCACGTCTCACACGCTTGATAGCACCCGTCCCAGTCCGTCCGTTCGAAATACGGCAGGAACTATTCCGAACGAATGGCAAGCATCCTCCAGCCAATGAGCGCACTTCTTTCAGTAGCCACCCACTTTGCAAATGGCGGTCAGTTCAGCATTAAAACTTGCTGATTCGGAATCAAAACATCCCATCAAACTGAATCTTGGCGACGAGTTGGAATCTATGGAACCATGGAAGTAAAAACTACAAAAACCAGCAACATCGAAAACTGTTCCTTCCACGTCAAATGTGGGGTGAAACTAGGGGTAAGCGTCATTCTTTTCTCGCATCTGTATCAAAAATGGTTTGTCTGCCTCTGTATCTATGCTTTCCTTGCTGTACGCTTTCGTCTTGAAGGCAAGTATGTAGCTCTGCTTTGTTTACCTTCATTTCTTACATTTCTCTTCTGTTTCTGTCTCTAATCTGCCGTAGGTGTACTACAGTTCTACGTTCAAAACACTTCTCTACCTCTTGCTGCACAATGTCTCCTTTACTGTGTAAAATTGTCTGGCAACTAATATCAATATTTCATCCATTTGGGAAAATGCTGTCACTTGCCAACACTTAGAAGATTGCATAAGCTGAAATTAATGTACACCAAATATGAAATAATTTGGCCAACACATGTATGAATATCAGTATTTGTGTGGGATGCAATATTTTGGGTCACCATATGCTTTGTAGAGACGGCATGATGTGAGAATGCATTATACTGGGGTGTGACCATCAGGTTTTTGGCAATGAGATTCAAGAACAGAAATTAAATTGTGAACAAGCTGTCACGGATGTTCCAAGTGTCATGTTTACTGTGATACTTCTGTTGGTGCCAGGAAACTCTTGCCTGTGTGTGTGTGTGTGTGTGTGTGTGTAAATGACTTGCCTTAGTGGGATCTCAGTGCACTAGCTGTCACTGCTTGTCGGCTGATCTGATACACACAGGTGTTACCTGCATCATTTAAACCATCATCATCACTGTTGCTGTCATCATTACATTTACTGATAATGCTACTTCTTAAACTGTTGCTGTTATTTCACCACTTTCACGACTAGAACACAGTCACAGTGGTTATTCATTTCAATTTACACTTTAACTGCGATGTAGGTGATTCAGTGTATGAAATACTATAACATAACATAGAAGTATTATTATCCTACATACGTGAGTGAGATCACTCATGAGATAACATTAGGGAGGTTTAGATACTGCGTCACCTACCCCGGCCTCAAATATCCGCTTTGAGATAAGTCACGCAGAGGAATGTTTTCAAAACTGATAGTTAGGTACCACGTCACGTATCCAAGAAGGGCAAAACTGCTTTCGAACATCATGCATTTCGTGCTTTAACAAATCGTGGACAGTGCGCTGAAGTCCGCAACAATACCCAGCACTTGAAACTGCTGCTGTCATTGTGTGGGTGTCGCTGTGAGCAGAGTGACTTGAACTTTTAGTTTGAGAAGAGATTTGGAGTATGTTCTTTCATTCTGTCTGCCTGTTTCCTTTTCTCTTTTTCTGCAGGACAATGTGGTGATGTATGCGCGCGGCATATGTATGTGTGTGTGTGTGTGTGTGTGTGTGTCTGTCTGTCTCTCTGTGTCCGTGTAAATGGGCAGGTTTTTGTGTGTGTGCGGGTGTGTTTGTGTGCGAATGTGTGTATTGGTGTGTGTTTGTGTGTGTGTGTGTGTTTGTCTGTCTGTCTGCTTGTCTGTCTGTCTGTGTAAATGGGCGTGGCCGTGTGTGTGCGAGTGTGTTTGTGTGCGTGTGCATGTCTGTCTGTCTGTCTCTCTGTGTCCGTGTAAGTGGGCGGGGTTTTGTGTGTGTGCGGGTGTGTTTGTGTGCGAATGTGTGTATTGGTGTGTGTTTGTGTGTGTGTGTGTGTGTTTGTCTGTCTGTCTGCTTGTCTGTCTGTCTTTTGTAAATGGGCGTGGCCGTGTGTGTGCGAGTGTGTTTGTGTGCGTGTGTGTGTGTGTGTGCCACGGTTTGTGTTTGTGTGTGTGGGTGTGCGTGTATGCGTGCGTACGTGCATGCCTATATGTGCGTGCCCAAACTTGGCAATCACTTCAAATAAATTGGACGGAACATTACTTGCGGGTCGTTTAAAAAGTCTTTATGAAACAACACATTCTTGCAAGGCAGTTTTACCAACCAAAATAAACACACACACACACACACACACACACTCGCACTAACACGGCCACGCTCATTTACACAGACAGACAAGCAGACAGACAGACAAACACACACACACAAACACACACCAATACACACATTCGCACACAAACACACCCGCACACACACAAAAACACGCCCACATACACAGAGAGAGAGACACACACACACATGATACACGTGAGCATTGGTTTACAACACGTTAGGCTCACATTTTGACTCAGCCGTTTCCTTCCATAATAACGCCGTTTCCGCCCGCGGCATCTGCAGTCGAAAAGCACGCGACGTTACGTTTTGAACAAGTCGCGTAAGGCAAAAATACAACATTTAGTCAAGCTCAGTCGAAATCACAGAATGAAACTGAACGCACTGCATTTTTTCACAATGACCGTAGTCCGCCGCTTGTGCAAAACGGAGTGAAACTGACGAGCCTGTTCAGGTAGTGGTTTCGCTGTGCTGCATAGCACGCTTTTCTGTACCTCTCTTCGTTTTAACTTTCTGAGCGTGTTTTTAATCCAAACATATCATATCTATATGTTTTTGGAATCAGGAACCGACAAGGAATAAGACGAAATTGTTTTTAAATCGATTTCGGAAATTTAATTTGGATCATAATTTTTATATTTTTAATTTTCAGAGCTTGTTTTTAATCCAAATATAACATATTTATATGTTTTTGGAATGAGAAAATGACGAAGAATAAGATGAAATTGTTTTTGGATCGTTTAATAAAAAAATAATTTTAATTACAAGTTTCCGATTTTTAATGACCAAACTCACTCATTAGTTTTTAAGCTACCTAGCTGAAATGCAATACCAAACCCCGGCCTTTGTCGAAGATTGCTTTGCCAAAATTTCAATCAATTTGATTGAAAAATGAGGGTGTGACAGTGCCGCCTCAACTTTTACAAAAAGCCGGATATGACGTCATCAAAGGTATTTATCGAAAAAAGGAAAAAAACATCCGGGGATATCATTCCCAGGAACTCTCATGTCAAATTTCATAAAAGATCGGTCCAGTAGTTTAGTCTGAATCGCTCTACACACACACACACGCACAGACAGACACACACACACACACATACACCACGACCCTCGTCTCGATTCCCCCTCTATGTTAAAACATTTGATGACGTCATATCCGGCTTTTCGTGAAAGTTGAGGCGGCACTGTCCCGCCCTCATTTTTCAACCAAATTGGTTGAAATTTTGGTCAAGTAATCTTGGACGAAGCCCGGACTTCGGTATTGCATTTCAGCTTGGTGGCTTAAAAATTAATTAATGACTTTGGTCATTAAAAATCTGAAAATTGTAAAAAAAAATAAACATTTATAAAACGATCCAAATTTACGTTCATCTTATTCTCCATCATTTTCTGATTCCAAATACATATAAATATGTTATATTTGGATTAAAAACAAGCTCAGAAAATTAAATATATAAAAATTATTATCAAAATTAAATTGTCGAAATCAATTTAAAAACACTTTCATCTTATTCCTTGTCGGTTCCTGATTCCAAAAACATATAGATATGATATGTTTGGATTAAAAACACGCTCAGAAAGTTAAAACAAAGAGAGGTACAGAAAAGCGTGCTATCCTTCTTAGCGCAACTACTACCCCGCTCTTCTTGTCAATTTCACTGCCTTTGCCATGAGCGGTGGACTGACGATGCTACGAGTATACGGTCTTGCTGAAAAATGGCATTGCGTTCAGTTTCATTCTGTGAGTTCGACAGCTACTTGACTAAATGTTGTATTTTCGCCTTACGCGACTTGTTTCTGATTGGTGTGAGTTGTTCTTTCGCTTCTTCGAATACACGGGTTCCTCGCTTGGAGTGGTGTGGACACCGCGCCGGTTCTTGACAAACTCCTCGAAGTTGGTGAGTGGTTATTTCGAGTTTGTTGCTTGAAGTGAAAGCTATTAATCATTTTTACATTTAGTCAAGTTTTGACTAAATGTTTTAACGTAGAGGGGGGAATCGAGACGAGGGTGTGGTGTATGTGTGTGTGTGTGTGTAGAGCGATTTGGAGAAAACTACTTGACCGATCTTCATGAAATTTTATATGGGAGTTCCTGGGTATGATATCCCCAGACGTTTTTTTCATTTTTTTGATAAATGTCTTTGATGACGTCATATCCGGCTTTTCGTGAAAGTTGAGGCGGCACTGTCACGCTCTCATTTTTAAACCAAATTGGTTGAAATTTTGGTCAAGTAATCTTCGACGACGCCCGGACTTTGGTATTGCATTTCAGCTTGGAGGCTTACAAATTAATTAGTTGTCATTAAAATCGATTTTTCGCAAAGAGATTTAAAATTGATTGCATCGTATTCTTCATGACATTCTGAATCTAAAAATATATACATATGTCATGTTTACTCTTAAAATGTGATCACAATTAACGAAAATAGATTAATTAGTCTTACGATTAAAATTTAAGAAATCGATCCAAAAATGAGTTCATCTTATTCTTTATCGTTTCCTGATTCCAAAAACATATAGATATGATAGGTTGTATTCAAAACAAGCTCAGAACGTTAACACGAATACAGAAAAGCGCGCTTTCCTGCTTAGCACAATACGCTACCGCGCTATTCTGGCGTGTGCATATCACTGCGTTTTGCACGTGGGAGGTGAGCGATTTCCTTCTCGCGGGGATTGACGAAGCTGTAACTGTCTTGGTGAAAAAAATACAGTGCGTTCAGTTTCATTCCGTGAGTTCGACAGCTTGACTAAATGTAGTAATTTCGCCTTGCGCGACTTGTTGTTTGTGTCTGAGACTCATGCGTTCGGGAAGGGGGTGCAGGTGATGTAGGAAGCTTGAAACGTAGCGAGTCGGCAATGCTGAGCTTCCGGCGTCATAGAAAGGTACAGTAAGGATGAAGGAGTAAATAATGATCGACCAGCGCTCGACATGGTTTTCGTGTCTGTGTTTGACAGTGTGTGTATTTGTGTGCGCGCGTGCGTGCATGTCGATGAGTATGATTTAAGCACGGGAGAAAGAGTATTTGCATGGTTCTGTATCTGTGTGTCTGCTGCTTCGTTTTCTATTGATGTCTGTCCGTCTCTCCCTTAAAGTTTGTCTGGAATGCTAAAGCGTGAGCGCGCGCGCGCGCGCGAGTATTTGTATTCGTGTTTACGTTTGTGCAGGCGACTGTGTGTCAGTGGAGGCCATGGGGGAGTGGGGGGGGGGGGGGGCGTTTGTGCGTGCGCGGTTGTGCAAGGGCGTGTGTGTGCTTGCGTGTTTGCAGGCGTGCACGTGTTTGTCAATATATATGTGAGTGAGTGTGTGTGTGTGTGTGTGTGTGTGTGTGTATGTGTGTGTGTGTGTGTTTGCGAGGAATTTTCTTTGCGAGTGATTGCGTGTGTGTTATGATGTGGGAAAGAATTAATCATTCATCAAGGACCGTTCCAGGAAATAACTGAAGGTTTACAAAAAAAACACCGGGTAGTCTTCTATATTCGCGCCATGATGGGTAAAACGACCTTCACCTCGTACGTCCCAGGAGCATGTGGTGGCAAGCATCTGACCCGTCCGCCTCAAACGTACGTGCGAAACCGATCGTGTATCTAGGCTTTATATATTAAGGCCACACATGGCACGATATTTTGGTCCAAAAATTTTATTATGGGTTCTCAGCATTTGTAGGTTTTTTGAACACCATTGTGCGAAGTAATTTTGTCATCTTCAACCTCTGTCTTGCAATAAAGCGATCATTTTCAAAATGTTTTATTAATATTTGACACCATTTTAAAACCTTTTGACGCTGTTTTTTCAGTTTGAAAAAAGAGAGCCCGGAAGCAGGTCACGCAAGGTCGTGTTTCTCCAAGCAGACGAATTTTCTGAATCGCTTGCTTCTTAGAAGCCAACCGCCGCCGATAAGTTCGTGTGACTCGCAGTCGTTTGTTGCATTTTAGATTCAGAGGTTCACAATAACGTGCTATTGAAAGTGGCATTGAAATCACAAACTGACGACTAAATTGTGAAAAAAAAGGAAAGTGTATCACATGGGTTCACGATGGCTCAGGGGTAAAATAAACCACGAAATCTGGTGTGTGGTTTACGCAAGCTAAATAGCCATTCAAACGAACTGTGTCATTTAATGCTATTAAATGCTATTGCAAGTGTGTTCCATAAAGTTAGAACTGCTTTTTTCGTGAGAAGATTTAAATCGTTCTGTAAACCATTTGAGACAGACTGGGGCTTGTGTAACAACCTTGTGTTGCCGATCGTGAAAGTGTTTTATTCTGTTCAACTGATATATTTTCCTCGACATCGACAGCAGACTGAACTGGCACGCTTTTTATCGCTATGAGTGACGTGCCAGTTAAGTCTGCTGCGCTGAACTTGGGTTTGATGTTGGAAGACCTGTTTTTCGTAATCATGTTGTTGTTTCGCGTTCACATTTCCATACAACCCATGCGCGTTGTTGCTTTTGTACCAAAATTGATCCCCAGTTGTAATATTCATTTGTGTTGAAGTGTGCAAAATGCTGAATTGTTGCAACTATACTTTTCTGAAAAGTTCCAGTACGTCCAAAAAAACTCATCAAAACGCCATGATATTTTACACACTGTTTAGCAATTGTGTTATCAATACTCATGTCAAATTTAAAAGCAATACAATAAGCCATTCCAAAACAACAGGGTTTTTACCCACATAGCCCACAAGAAATGACGCCAAAACAGGCCTTTTACGGCTTCTGACGAGGCTGACACCTGTCTTCTTCAAAATGGCACAACAACACTGCTAGGCACAACAGCTGAACCAAATCAATTTGTGTGGGTAGAAAATGAGTTGTTCTTCAATTTGCGATCAAAAACGGGGTCACGCTTGCTTATTTTGATTTTTTTGGTGTATTTTAGTGTCTGCAAATTTACTTTTGCGAATTTGATTTTGGGGGTGTCTATGTCTCCGGTACACTGCATAAAAACTAACTGATGAAAAATGAAACTCTTTGTTTCAAACAGTAGGGGAATGAATTACCTGTCTGGCTTGGTTTTACATATAACTGGCCGCATCACAAAGTTCTACAGCTAGATGTATGTGTTTAGTTTTTTTATGACGATTAGTGTAGATGCTATTAATTGGTTACATCATTAGCCGGCGGAAAACCGTAAAGATTGTAGGGAGGAACACGATATGTAAGTTAAGTTCAGAAAATGAACAGTTATGGCAGATATGATTGTGTGTGCGTGCACTCTTCTTTTCTTGTCTAGTTTCCCTCGCGTTGTGTTTTTTCTCTAGTGCTTGCACTCCTAGAATCTGTCTGTCACCTAAACTACCCTTCTTTACCTAAAATTACCGGCATGGCTTATCTCTAGTGTGGGGAAATCACGAGAATGAAAGACAACTTCCACGAGACATGAAAATCACTCAGACAGACAAATGGAGTCCACACTTGTTTGTCCTTTTCTACTAAACGTATTTGATATAAAAAGTTAGCAAAAGTTGGCAATTCAATACAAATAATCGCATGTCATACAATTCATCAAAACTACATAGTTTTCTACAAAATCCCGGGTCGCCTTTATAAGGCAGTTATCACAACAAAGGCAATACAAAAGCACTAACCTTACCTATCCTCCCATCCCCCTGAAACGAATTCTAATGTGAGGCCTTGCATATCGAGTTAACTAGTCTTTGATCCCATACAGGATAGGTTATTGCTAACTGACTATCAAAAAGAAACCTTAAATTGTACGCCTATTTAATTTCTGGGACACTAACTAATTGGAAGAACAGTTCTTCCCTAACTGGGTAACTTTAAGGATGGTCTAAAACCTCTATTTTACTATTTTATTTGAAAAGAACCAGGTAGCGCACCACCTATTCTGTTCCAAGTTGACCCTAACACCTACATCGTCATTCCCCTGTTTATTTGTACCGTACGTAAATCAGACCAGAAACCCGAAGGCATTTTCTGGATCACGCAGGTCACGTAATTTTAATTCCCACCTATCTAGCTAATTTAGGACCGTTCAATCAAGCATCACCTGATGCTCTAACAGTCCGGGTCTTATTTTTCTAACTATCTGCGAATTCAACGCTTAGCTATCTTTTGAACCTTTGTTGGTGTTTGAAGTAAACAGAGCCAACAGCATGTGCGGTTATCCTATGAAACTGGCTAGAACTCCTACTCTAGACTACCTTTAGAAAGAAACAAGAATCTCTATGTTCTTTTGCTGCTATGGTTGACCTATTCTGACCTTTTATACCAATAATTCGAAGTTTTGAAAGTTTGAAAAAAGAAAAGCCCGGAAGCAGGGTCACGCAAGGTCGTGGTTCTCGTAGCAGACGACGGTAATGCCTATCGCCAATTCCTCTGAACAGTCAAAAGCCATCGCTAGAGTTCGTGTGAATCACAGCCGTTTGGTGCGTTTAGATTCAGAGGTACATAATAATGTGCTATTGCAGATTAGCTTACAGCGAGTTGCATTGGAAATCACAAACTAATGACTACATTGTGAAAAAAAAAAGGAAACTGGATCACACGGGTTCACGATGGCTCAGGGGTAAGATAAACCACGCAAAAATAAATTCTTTGAAAATTGCTCACTCTTTACGGAGGGCACCTAAGATGTTCTCAAGCGGTGAGTGTTTAAATGAAAGGGTGTTTGTACTGTGTGTAAAAGCCTGACAGTATCTGTGATGGTTTACGGGAGGCTTACTGGGCCTTTAAAAATGCCTCTATAACAACTTTTATCCATATTTCCACCCTTTAGCCTATTAACTGACAGCTTTTCTCAATGTTTACGAATCTTTACCGATAGACAACATCGGGACCATCCAAAAAGGCCGACCAAAACAGAAACCCAAAGTGAGATTATCTCCCCTGCATAGGTAATCGCTTGATTCAGTCTTGTTTACATTCTTTTAAAGGTTGGAGCCAGCAATAGCACAACAGAGGGAACTCTGTTTGCCATGGCAGTATCAAACCTTCACTCATTACATTTGATATAATGCTAACTTTTTTCAAACGGAAAATTAAAAGGTGTGGTCTCATGATAGTAAATCTGCATTGCTTAAATCAAGAAGTCTTTTGTGACTATTGGGATTGTAGCAGAATCAAAGAGGGAAATTAACTTTTCTCTTGTCCACTTTTGCCTTTTCAATCTCCTCGCTCAGCTAGGAAGAACAAGGAAATAGTCCATTTACAGGAGAGAGCTATCGTTTCAACTCGTGTGCACTATGCGGGGACATGACGAAATTTGGTGTGTGTGACCACAAAGTTATACTTTACACATACAACCAAGGTCCTCAAAGAAAAAGAGTCGGGTTTAAGTGTGGGCCGGGATTTAGTGAGGGAGGGTCCGTGGTATTGAACTACCGAAGGGAGCTAAGTGCGGTTTGAAAATAAGCGCGAGGAAGAGTGTTCTCTCTTGACGACTTTTGACACCAGCCAATCAGATTTCAAGTTTTATTTTTGCACGATGACACCAGCCAATCAAGCTTTGCGTATTGTTCACGTTCGACTGTACAATGGCTGCCTCCAGCGGAATCGAAGATACCTGCGGTAAGAACCTCGGTAATCTTGACCAGAACCTCATTATTACACCCCCGGTATAGGGGTGTGTATAGGTTTCGGTCGATGTGTTTGTGTGTTTGTGTGTTTGTGTTCGCATATAGATCTCAAGAATGAACGGACCGATCGTCACCAAACTTGGTGAACAGGTTCTATACATTCCTGAGACGGTCCTTACAAAAATTGGGACCAGTCAAACACACGGTTAGGGAGTTATTGGTGGATTAAGATTCTACAAGGACTTATAGAGTGACATATTAATGGTCAAAGGGAAATAACCTTCTCAGTTGGTGGCAGTGAGAATGGTTATTTCCCTTTGACCAACGGGGGTGTTTTTCCTACCTCGAAGGAATTTCTTGTTAATTTTGTTTTTGATTTCTGTCGTCTGAAACTACATCACACGCATTACATGTCGTTGTGGAAAGATTGATCATGTAAAGAACCGCCTAAAGTGTGTGGATTTTTGTTGTATCCAGAAGATACGATCATCATACTTATAAAAAGTGAAAAGCCCCAAAAAGCGTGCGTGATTGTTGTTATGATACGCAGTATTCTGCATCAAATGCCGCTGTCACTGCTTTTAATAGTCTGAACAATAAAACACACACACACACGAACGTGTGTTTAACGAAAAATAAAACTGTTTTTATTTGCAGGTCAGACATCATGCTGCATACATTGTGATGGTGTTAAAGAACATGCAGCCGCAATTTCCATAAATCCTACGAGACGTGAAAAGCTGACGGATTTCGCAAAAGAATGGTCATCCTTAGCCTGCGCCCAAGGAGTTGTGGCCACACAATTTTTACGAAATGTGTCTGCTGACAGATACCAGAAGGCCTGCTACATGCGTTTTTGTGATCGCAGAAGGTAAGCTACATGATGTTTTGGTAATAAATCATTGCAAACACCTGTTATATTTTGTTGGAAGGTTACAGGGGCAGGTTTGGGAGCAGAAATGTTCCAGGGAGATGGATAAGTGGAAGTGAAAGGTTCACGTAAACCCTATAATACCCCCCCCCCCTCCCTCTCACTAACGGCTTTGTGATAGTATCCCTGTTACGCATAGGGATTGACACATGAGATTGCTAACATTAGAAGGCATGCAATATGTTTAGCACAATAGCAGAATTGGTTTTCTTTATTGAATGAAGGACAAGAAAATAACGTCAAACTTCGAAGGTGATTTTGACTCAAAAACACAATCCTTCATGAAAAACAGTGTATTTAACCACCTCAGATATGGCTAGGCGTTCACGTTAGATAAGAACGTCCGTAAGTGGTTTCTGAAAAAAAATAAAACATAAGAATTCTCATTCTGCATCCAGGCAGTTGATTGTTAGTATGTGTGTTAATGGAGGGATTGTCTTATCCCATGTAAAGGCCTGGCCAGATCAGAGTTGGTGAGCTAAATTATTTAACAATAACAGGGAAGCATGACATGACATTAAAATTGTACTTGTTGTGCGCGTTAAGTTATTATTCCACAGGGGTAACCCGCTAATGATCTATTGTTGATGTGTAAAGCCCTTTGTATTTGTCAACAAGTAATGATTTTGAGTTGTCAAATGTCGAAGATATACATCGAAGATTTGACTCCTGCCACCTGACATGTGTATGGTTGACTCTGACTTTTCTGACAGAACAAAAATATGTGTTCAGCTGGGACTTTCAATGACAAGACTGTGACCATGTGTGTCAGATTAGACGCTGTCAAGACCAGCCAGGCAGGCAAGCAAGTGGGGGGCACTGACTGCCATCTGGAAACACCGGTACCATTGAAGAGGCTTCGCACTGCGTCACAAGAGATTCACAACCCGCAGAGAAATGCAAACGTGTGTCATCTGCAGGTCAGGAGATCCAATTTCTTTATATGACAAAGTGACCCGAAAGAGATCTAAAGAGAGTTTGAGTAATTGTCAACTACTGCATAGCAAGAATCTTTTACATGCAGCGAAAAAAAGGGGCGATGATTGCATACTGACAGAGATTCACGATCGAGATTTGGTGGCAATTGAGGTACAGCATCACCGATCCTGCTACAAAAAATATGTTAGGATAATATATTCAAAGTCCGAAGACACCCAAGAGAAGACAGAAGATGAAGGTTATTCAGATTTCTGTAAACACTTTATAATGCACAAGATTATGAAAGAGAGAACATTTTCAACATGAACAAAGTATATGACTCATATTGTGAAGCAGTGGACAGAGTGAACGAATCCAAGTCACTTGACATTGAAAATATCGGCAAACGATCTCTAAAAACAAAAACATTCCAGTGACTTTCCTTAAAATCAGTTGCATTAGGCCAACACTAGCATCATCCAGTGATATCGTGTTATGCAAGGAAACGATTCAAAGTCTGTTGGAGCAGCTTAAACCAGAAACAAGTGACGATTCTGACGACGAGGACGACCATAGTTCGTTGGAACCAGCCAAACCTGCAACTCATGTTGAGCGCGACGAAAAGCGCTACTTATTCTTGAGTGGCTTGTCAGTGAGAAACGACGTGAAGGAAGTTGCCAAGCATCAGAAATCAGACTACTGGCCGCCTACAGCGGACAACCAGACAGAAGAGATGACTGAAGAAGTGGTTCCGTCATCACTCTTTAATCTGTTGGCCTGGATAACAAATAGTTCCGACGATGTTGACTTTGAGAATTTTGTTGACGTTCCTGAGTAAAACGAAAAGGAAACTTTTAAGTATTGCCCAAGACATCATTTTCCTTGCTAACAACGGATGCGTGTTCACATCTAAGCATTTCTGCCTTGGTCTTACTATCCGTCATCTGTGTGGATACAAGGCTACTTGGTTTTGTTTGGGGGTTCGAAAGAGTGAGAGGGGAGCGAGGGGGGGGGGGTATAATTATATATAGAGAGAGGGGAGGGCGGAAATAGAGAGAGAGAGAGAGAAAAAGAGAGAGAGAGAGAGAGAGAGAGAGAGAGAGAGAGAGAGAGAGAGAGAGAGAGAGAGAGAGAGAGAGAGAGAGAGAGAAAGAGAGAGAGATGGGATTGCAATTACTTAACGTTCAGAATGAATGCTTCCTTTTGTTACAATCGTCAACATAAGTGGGTACTCAGTATTCAGTTAAGGCGTATATATTTGCTTGGTCTTGTACATTAATTTGACAGAATATCCGATAGTTGCTATAGTTTTTGTGATTTCAATAAGAAAGGCAAACCATTCGAGTTTTTACACTCCAACATGGTCACGCTTGCAGCATGTTTGTTTGTTCGTTCATGGGCTGAAACTCCCACGGCTTTTACGTGTATGACCGTTTTTTACCCCGCCATTTAGGCAGCCATACGCCGCTTTCGGAGGAAGCATGCTGGGTATTTTCGTGTTTCTATAACCCACCGAACTCTGACATGGATTACAGGATCTTTTTCGTGCGCACTTGGTCTTGTGCTTGCGTGTACACACGGGAGTGTTCGGACACCGAGGAGAGTCTGCACACAAAGTTGCAATTGACTCTGAGAAATAAATCTCTCGCCGAACGTGGGGACGAACTCACGCTGACAGCGGCCAACTGGATACAAATCCAGCGCGCTACCGACTGAGCTACATCCCCGCCCAACTTGCAGCATGTGATGCAATACGTTTACAGTGTTTCTGCTCTTTATAATCAATGATTAAGTTGAACTCAACCTTTAGTGGCTTGTGTTTAAGAAATAGTCGTCCTATTTAATGAAAGGTAGTGGTAATTCACAGAAGAATGTTGTGTTTTACCTTTTTTTTTTTTTTTTTTTTTGGGGGGGGGGGGGGGCATTCTCATAATCATCGGACCACGCTATCGCTCATGGTCTCTCTGACAGGATGTATAATTACTGCGCGGAATCTATCAAAACAAGAATACAGAGTTATCTCTCAACTGAGACGAAAGTGATCGCAGATTGGCCGACTTCGACAGTGATCTCCGTTCTGTTCTTCACAGTTATGATAAAGACATCGTTCTAAGGTTAAAACAAGTCGAAATGTTGAGACTGCTGTGGGAAGGAGACCGTGATATTGTTGCATCACTCCCAACTGGTTACGGAAAAAAGTATCGTCTGCTTCGTAGCCAAAGTTGATTATCACGTGACACTTTTGCCATATTTAGAGTTGTTTGCACAGTAAATACACCCGCGAAAAATAGCTCGCTTGAATCTGTCTCCTGTAATTTAAAAATTACACAACACCATGAAAAATCATTATCGGCGATCGCGAATCTGATTATATCAATAACACATTACGAAAAGCTCTAAATATGTAAAAAATCGATTTCTTACCCACAGAAAGAAAACCAAGGCATCCTGTCAGGGATAAATGAGACCCGAAGGGAAGTAACTCATTTTGACCTGAGTTCAGGATGGGGGGTGGGGGTGTTGATGCCATTTCTGTCTCCGATTTAAGCAAGAACATAATATTGACTTAATAAAATCCCACTTGTTACCTCTTATCTTGCTTTGGACTCTGTTTTGCTTGCCAAGTTTCGTTATATTTGTGCAATTCTTGCATTTTTAATTTTGTTACTCTTTTGTTCTTGCTCCGTATACATAAAGGGATGTAGTACAAACAAGAACAAGGTTAGCTTTGAGGAACTTCATAATTCACAAACTAGGGTCCACAAGACATCATTTAAACACAAAAAATGTATGTCACACGAGCCAAAAACAATGATGCGATAACGCTCCTTGGACAACGGTCTAAAAAGGACTGTTTATCCAGGAACAAATGCAACATCCACACATTGCGGGCGGTAGCAGTTCTAGTATTATTCACTAGCCTCTCAACAGTCCGGAATATTCCAGTTTGTGAATGTAAGGTGTAGACTGTTCAAAGCGAACACTGTCCAAGGCAAACGCTGCTTGGTCAAATGAATCAAACATATGTGTGGTGATCAATTGGATCAGTCTTCTTCCTGAGGGCATGCAGACGAGGGTAATTGATCTAACAACTCTATCCGTTTGTTTTGGGTTGTGAATCGTTACATCTGTAGTTTTTTTCTGTTCTGTCATCTGTCTTCTTCGTTTTACATTTAGTCAAGTTTTGACTAAATGTTCTAACATAGGCGGGGAATGTAGACAATGCAGGTGGTGGTGGTGGTGGTGGTGGTGGTGGTGGTGGTGGTGGTGTGTGTGTGTGTGTGTGTGTGTGTGTGTGTGTGTGTTTGTGCGCATGTGTGTGTTTGTGCGCGTGTGTGTGTGTGTGTGTGTGTGTGTTTTGCTTTGCTTTGCTTTGTTTATGTGCCTGAAGGAGACCCCAGGGTCAAAACGTCGCTGTTATTTGTTTCGTCTTCTTCGTTAACACGCGATTACGGTATTGTGTGGTCTTTTAATTGGTAATTAATCTTATTTTCATGTATCTATTGTGGAACTGTTGAGCTCCATGGTAAAGTGTTGGAAACTGAAGATCTGTTTGTAGGGCATTGTTAGTGTCAGGCTCAAGGCTGCGTGTGTGTGTGTGTGTGTGTGTGTGTGTGTGTGTGTGTGTGTGTGTATGTGTGTGTGTGTGTGAGAGAGAGAAAGATTATGAACTTGTGTGTGTGTGTGTGTGTGTGTGTGTGTGTGTGTGTGTGTGTGTGTGAC
Source organism: Littorina saxatilis (assembly GCF_037325665.1). Taxonomy (NCBI): domain Eukaryota; kingdom Metazoa; phylum Mollusca; class Gastropoda; order Littorinimorpha; family Littorinidae; genus Littorina; species Littorina saxatilis. The sequence continues at coordinate 62,062,325 of NC_090245.1, forward strand.
GGATTAAAATATTATCTGATGCATACATTTTTGAGGATAATTTCTTGTGCCGTTGTTCTCCGTTCTTTGTTAGCACTTTTTAATGGCGTCATATTTGCGTTCAAAAAAATCTGGAGGCGGCACCGGTTGTGGTCGACATTTTCACCAAGTAGTCTCTTGTTCAGTTCAGACTATAGGATTGAATGTCAGCTTTGTGGCTTGAAAATATATATAAAATGTTAATTCAAATTTTGCCGATTTTATTTAAATTTTAATTTCAAAAACCAAAAGTAATAACGTTGAATTCTTTACCACTTCTTGAATATAAACATATACTGTTTGTAGTATTTTATTGACAATGTACTTAAAATAAAGAAAACTGTTGAATACAAACCGCAGAATTTTCGACTTTTGAAATGAAAATTGACCTATACATTCTTGAGGGCATTCACTTTTAGTATCTCACATTTTTGGATAGCTTTATTTAAAGACGTTAATTTTGCTTTTTTACTTAAACTTGAGACGGCACTCTTACGGCTACATTTTAAAAGTATTTCTTCTAAATTTGTACTAAGTAATCTTCTTGGTTCCAACTATGGGACTACATTTAAAGGCACAGTAAGCCTCCCGTAAACCATCACAGAGCTCCCCGAGCGTCTACATATAGTACAAGCATACTTCCATTTGAACGCTCACCGAACGGGAACATCCTGGCTGCTTTCTGTCGAGCGTGAGAAATTTTCAAAGAATTTATTTTCGTGGACTTGGTCCTTAACAGCAATGGCGCCTCGTTTTGGTGCTGGACGGCTGTTATGAATACCGGAATTCACGCCCGGACAGTAAGCCTCCCGTAAACCATCACAGATACTGTCAGGCTTTTACACACAGTACAAACACCCTTCCCTTTGAACGCTCACCAAACGGGAACATCTTAGGTACCCTACGTAAAGAGCGATCAATTTTTAAAGAATTAATTTTGCAGATTGTCTCGAACACTTTTTGGACCCATCCTGAACTCAGGTCAAACATGAGTTACTTCCCTTCGGGTCTCATTCTATCGATGTAAACTGGCGATAGCCGTGAATCGATGATTATCAAAATGTTTTTGGACCGTGGTGCGTTTTTTCGCTAGACCTAACTTTTAATATCTAAATAATAAATTGACAGCTTGTTACACAAACATTCTTTAATCATAAAAGAATTCTTTTTTCATCAAGACAAGATCAGTACAATTCGAAGTTGTGAAAGTTTGAAAAAAGAAAAGCCCGGAAGCAGGGTCACGCAAGGGTCGTAGCAGACGACGGTTTATCAGTGCATATCGCCGTTCCTCTCAACAGTCAAAAGCCATCGCTAGAGTTCTTGTGAACCACAGCCGTTTGTTTCGTGCATAAAAACGTGCTATTGTAAATAAGCTCACATCGAGTCGCATTCAAATGACTAACTGACGACTACATTGTGAAAAAGGGAAACTGGATCACACGGGTTCACGATGGCTCAGGGGTAAGATAAACCACGCAAAAATAAATTCTTTGAAAATTGTTCGCTCTTTACGGAGGGCACCTAGGATGTTCTCAATCGGTGAGTGTTTAAATGAAAGGGTGTTTGTACTGTGTGTAAAAGCCTGACCGTATCTGTGATGGTTTACGGGAGGCTTACTGTGCCTTTAAGCTTCGTATGCCAAATCTTTGTTATGACCAGACTTCAGCATCAGACAGGCAGAGAGAAAGGTTCATGTATCCACTTAATGCATGCAGCGACAACCAAGTGTACAGGTCTTAAGAGTAATACTGACAGACGGAGTTTAATGCAGTTATCATAGATAAAGCAAAGTTGGCAAAATGAGGGCACAAAGGCGGCAGTACGCATGGCTTTCATAAAGCCCTAATTCCCTAAAATTATTCGCTTGCGGTTTACCAGCAAGCGGCCAAAAACTCAACCAAGCTATAAGTTCTTGTTACGTTTTGTTTGTCTGTGCACTTAAAAGAGGGTTGGGTCGATATATTTGTGATTTTAACGTATTGTTTTGTCAAAAACAAACGTTCCCAAAAATTACCTTTCTTGTTGTTTTTTTAATTCCTAATTCCCTAAGCAAGGCAAGGCAAGACAAGGCAATATTTATTTTTAAAAAATCCTAGGGTTACATGAATGTGAAAAAAAATTACAGTAAAAAAAAAAAAAAAGAAGTAATAATTGGGACACAACACTTCAAAATTAATAACCAGAAATAAATCAAACTAGATTCATAACTAGATAATTATAACCATACACGTGTTAACAGGACGGTATTTGTTTCTGGTTTCGTTTTTTTTAATAAAAGACGTGAACAAATAATCAGAACTCTTTCAAAATATTCGTAATAAAATATATCAAGTTCAATAACTTTCGTTTTTGTATGAATTCAAATAGATGTTTAAATTTGACTGCATTTAAAGCCCCAGTCTGTCTCAAATGTTTTACAGAACGATTTAAATCTTCTCACGAAAAAAGAAGTTCTAATCTTATGGAACACACTTGCAATAGCATTTAATAGCATTAAATGACACAGTTCGTTTGAATGGCTATTTAGCTTGCGTAACCCACACACCAGATTTCGTGGTTTATTTTACCCCTGAGCCACCGTGAGCCCATGTGATCCACTTTCCTTTTTTTCACAATTTAGTCGTCAGTTTGTGATTTCAATGCGACTCGCTGTATCTGCAATAGCACATAATTGTGTACCTCTGAATCTAAAATGCAACAAACGACTGCGAGTCAAACGAACTTATCGGCGGCGGTTGGCTTCAAAGAAGCAAGCGATATGCAGAAAATTCGTCTGCTTGGGGAAACACGACCTTGCGTGGTTCTAAAGCTGTGAGAGATTCAACGAAAGGGTGTTTGTACTGTGTGTAAAAGCCTGACAGTGTCTGTGACCAGAAACTGATGGTTTACGTGAAGCTGAGTATGCCTTTAAGTTTCTACGAAAATACAATGGTAGCAACTTTTTCCTCAAAGTGTTCAAACAAATTACACTGAAATATATAATGAAATTCATCTCCGATTTCTCCGGACTGGCATTTAACACATATTCGTTTGTTATGTGGTATATTTAATATTCGGCCTTTCTGAATTGGCACTTTATGATTTAATGTTCTAAAGCGTAAAATAGATAGTGCTAGGTTACGGGGTAACATTTTCAAATAATTTTCAAATGTGAATGTATCTTTAAACAATTTTTAATTCAAACAGCTTTCTTTTACATTTATTTTCGATAACCCCGACTGTATATATTGATCTTTTAGGCATTGCAACGTTTTTCTTTTTCAATTTAAACCATTTTTCGGAACATCGTAAATTAAACTGGTCATGCCAAAAACCACTAAGACCAAGAGCATTTAAAGTTATTTTAACATGTTTTAAATAGGGTGCTTTATATAGTTTATTTACATAGAGGCGATGCAAAAAACGGTACAATACATTTGAAAACGTATTACTATTATTACAATCCACCAATTTAAACCAAAAACAAAATATTCTATTTTTAACTTGGTCATCTAATTTCAAAATAATCTTATAAAAACGAAGCTGCAATTTTGTTGCTAAGTTTGGGCCATGATTTGATTTAAATTCTGATGATGGGAACCAGAGATTTCAAATTGATCAATAGGTGAAAAAAATAACAGTTAATTTATTTCGTCTTGTTTGCCTTTTTACAGCTGCCAGCGGCCGCATGAGAGTTGAGGCTCATACCTGGAAGTTTGCCAACTCTGTGAATGCCAGTGAAATCTGTTAAAACGCCACAACCACAGCCTCGGAAACCACCCGCAAGTGCACTGTTATATTATACATACAGTGGAACCCCAATTTAAAACATTGTTTTGCATATTTCCTGTTATTCGTTCAGTCCGCTCTTGTCTGACTGAAGAGGCCACCAAAACACTAATTTCCTCGTGTGTGCTATCTCGAATAGACTTTTGTAATTCAGTACTAATCGGTAGCCCCCAGACTATCATCCAACCACTGCAAAGGGTTCAACATTCAGCTACAAGATTAATTTGTAAATCCTCCAAGAAGCAACCTTGTACTCCCCTTTTGAAATATCTGCACTGGCTTCCGGTCAATCAAAGAATTAAGTACAAAAGCTCGTGTCTGTTTTAAAATTGTGCTTGCCCTTCAGTTGCTGTAAGATATTAAGATGACTTATGTAAATTCTGGAAGATGTCTTTTGATTGCTACAAAGAACCGACGCGCTCAAAATAAAACAAACACTTGAATAGAAAAATTAATCAAAGTTTATTGTGGATTGGTATACTTGTCATAGGAATCAGTTCGTAATATTAATATATAAAAAGCTAAACATAAACCTATGGAGAGCTAAATAACTTATATTGGAGCGTGGCGGAAAAACTGATCTAAGTTTAGAATATGAATTGATGCTAAAACGTGGAGTAGATATGACTAGCTTGAGTGGGAGCGCAGAACAGTAGAGCGTGAAGCGTGGAGCGAGAAGCGTGGAGCGAGAAGCGCGGAGCGGTGGAAACTGATAAAAAGAAAAAACTAAACTAAGAATTCGAAACATCAAACTAAACATAAAAGGTGTCCTAAAAACATAAACATCAAAGATGGACGCCAAAATGGCGACCAAAACAAGATGGCGGCAAATCAAGAAAAAATCACCAAAGCTATCCTAAAAACCAAGACAAAATATGTTAGAAAACCCTAACATAGAATAAACGTATAACAAACTAGGCTCACTAGACAAAAACGACACGCAGTGAAAGGAAGCTGACCAACATTACAGGACGGACAAAAAACAAATACAACTCGCAAACATGAACCAAAATCAAAAACAAAGATTCGAAACGAAATATCGCGAAGTCGGCAAATAAAAGAACAGAATGGAGGCAGTATGGCCCCTTTGTTGACCCAACAGAAGGGCAGGGGAGACAATCGGCCAGCAGTGCCCTGCTGTGCTATAATTTGATGCTAAACTTTTTCATGTTTTTTGTAAATATGTTTTGGAAAATTGATTTTGAAATTGCTATGATTTTTCACAAAAGTTAAATCATAAATAGCTTTAATTTAATTCAATAACATTTCACTTTACGTGGACTTAACTGCAAACAGCTGGTGTGGACATTTAATTTGTTGGAGTGACTGATAAGAATGGAACGAGCGGATGAGTGCGCGTTCAGTACAGCTCTGATGGACAGTAACCAGCTGTAATTCAGTTTGTTAGCACATGCACTTACACAAAGGATACTCGCCTTTGACAGCATCTATAATCTAAAACAGACTCAAGGCGAGCAACAGAACCTAAACTACAAAATAACTTAAAACAAAACTGGAGGCTGGCAGAAGAAACTGGGCCCCGGAACAGAGCAAAAAAAATCTATCTATACTGAAACATCTTGTTCCGTGAACGGCTTCCCAGTAAGTGACGACAAATACAGGCTATCAACTACGAAGGTGAACTAAAAGTTACTGCGCGTTACTACGGTTTTTACTGTTACAAAGCATGCGTTCCGTGCTCTCCGGGGAAAATCTCCATAGGCTAGCATGGTGTCCAGCGTGAGCCATACAGGCACATGAAATTAATATCAGAAAAACGCCGGCCACACTCTCGTTTATAAATTTGTTCGTTACAATATTTAACGTCAGTAAAACAAAAACAAAGGTCGTACCAGGACGCTCATACTTAAAAAAGAAAAAGAAAAGATAAAGAGCGAGCTAGACCCGCACGCGAACCTACAGAGGTGGCTGCAAGATGGGAACAAATAGAGGCAAAAGTGAGATAAGGAAAGAAAAGTGAAAGAAAAGAGAGGGGAAGCCACCACCACGGAAAGTCGCATGCGAGTCAAGCTAGAAGCAGACAAAAAAAAAGCCACAAACAAAACAAAAAGAATCTAAATACACAGAAGGCTCCTTAGCAGGGGCATTCACATTCCCCCCTCGAAGACATCTTAGTCTTTACAAAAGTCAAAATAAAAAATCAACAAAAATCATCCAAACTCATGAAAATACATACGTGGTTCCAAAAAAAAAAAAAATCCGAAACGTTACAGAATCCCTTTGGCATTAACCAAAACGTAGCTGTTCGAAACGCACTCTCTTTGAGTCCCAATCTAAAAAATCACACGTGTTCTTTCAACAAGCGTAACATCTTGTTTGTTTGCTTGTTGATGTAAACAAGATGTTACGCTTGTTGAAAGAACACGTGTGATTTTTTTAGATTGGGACTCAAAGAGAGTGCGGGTGTTCTTTCAACAAGCGTAACATCACCGGCCCCCGTGGCGCAGTGGTTAGCGCGTCGGACTGCGGGCCGGGAGATCGTGGTTCGAATCCCATAAGGGGTGGGTGGGTTTTTCGAGCTTCGGTCGGCTCCTACCCAGAGTGGAAGTGCTAAAAGTTCCAATGGGAAGGCTGGGATCACACAGCCGAGTGTCATTCACTTCACGAATGCGATTGACGCAGAAAAGCGCAAAAATAAAAAAGAAACTTGTCTCGATTCTTGTGACCCTTCCTGCTCAGGGCTCTCATGGTGACCTTGGTTCCAGTGTTCCTGTTCCAGCCATCCCTGAATACTCTGCTGCCGGCCTGGGATGCTCCAGGGGGGTCGACGGAAGGACGCAGTGGCGGTCTGCTCTCTGAGGAGACGCTCACTCAGTCTGGCTCCGCGACTTAACAGTCAGTGTTGTAAGTAGAGGGCTTAGTAGGTAGCGGTGCCTGTGTCCCTTGCCAGGAACAGGACCAATACTGAACACCGTCGAAGTGACTCAGCAGCAGTGCAGTGTCATCTTCCGAGGGTAGCCTACCGCAGCGGCCTGACATCCTTCCCTGGAGTGTCTGTAGAATTAGTGAGGGTGCCCAGGTGTCTGCCCAACACTGGGGGCTCACTGATTCGACAAAGTCTGGCGGCAGAACGAGGTTCAGGGGTGGATGTTGCAGTGAGTGCTGGGACGGGGCGGCGTGGTAGCAATCTGGGAGAAGGAACAAGCGTCGGGACAAGCAAAAAAGAGAAAAACGAGAGGAAGAAAAGTGAGAGAAAAAAAAAAAAAAAAAAAAAAAAAACAAGCGTAACATCATATTTCGTCGGTCCGTCACTCAACATATCGTGTCAACATTAATCTTACACCTTTGCATAAACTGCAACCCAGTATGGATGACTGTAGTCGCAACTTACAAAAGAATACATATCAAAAGAAACATCTTCAGTCTTCTTAATCATAAACACAGGCATCCGCACGCGGGAAGGACTAAACAAAACCGATTCAGTAAGCGCTTGCCTCTGTCAACGAGAGCTTTCGTTCCGAAATGCGGAACCAAAAACAAATACAAAATGCCGAAAAACCACAAAGTCACAAAAAATATTCGCATTAAGGCGAGATTTTCTCCCGAAACGAAAACAGCGCCACTTGTCAACAGAATCGAACGGATAACTTCAAACAAAGCATGCACAAAATGTCTGTCGAGCCAGTAAAGTTCACTGGAAAAGTCATTAGGTGTCGGGGTCTGCCTTCACTAGCACGGTCAGCTTGGAGATGGGGCGCCAGTAGTAGAAGGTGGAATGGCTCGTCTTCGAGGTGACCTTGACAGTCTTCAGCTTGCAGGTTCGCACGAGTCCATCGTCGCTGGGGCGGACCTCCGTCACGAGTCCAAGAGGCCAATCTGATCTGCATACGGCTTTGTCACGTAGCACGACGACATCTCCGACAGCAACGTTTCGTTGGGGAAGAAGCCACTTTCTTCTTCGTCGCAAAGAGGCTGAGAAATCCAGCCTCCACAGTCTCCAGAACTCGTCTGCAAGTCGTTGAACTCTTCTCTATTTCTTCTTCGTCGTGGTCTTCTTCGTTGTGGTCTTCTTCGTACTGGTCTTGTTCATACTGGTCTTCTTCGTCGTGGTCTCCTTCGTCGTGGTCTCCACAAAATCCTTTCCATGACATGGAGGGCGTCGGAGATGCTGGGTTCGGCGAGTGTCGTGCGATATACGAAAGTGACTGATTCACCTTCGTACTCGCTGAGACAATAATGTTCTGTTAGAGACACGTGCATCACGTCATGGACAGACTGTTTTGGCGACACTTGTCCCAGTATCGTCCAACCCAACGGTGTGAGAACGGCGTATGGGTCTCTCTTGATGACTCTTTCTGGCATGAATAGCTCTGCATGATCGTAGCCAATCAACAACCCGGGAGTGCAGCCTTCGAGCAATGGGGGAATCTCGCTGGCAATATGGCTCAAATGCTTGATGTTGCGAGCGGTTTCTGATGTGGGAATGTTCTCAGTGTCATTGGTGAGATGGTCCGTCGTGTAGAGTGTTTTCAAGTTGTGGGAAACATTGGAGTTGAGGGCCTTGACACGCAAACCGGTCACTCTCTGACATTCGATATGAGTGTTCTGAGAAGTCATTGTGTTCAGCCTCAACGACGCTGGTTCAGAATGAGTGTTCAGCTTGTCACTCAAAGATTCAGTGATGAAGGAAATGCAAGACATGGTGCCAAGCAGTGCGTATGTCGTATGCTCTACCGTGGGATTCTCTTTCGTCGAAACTCTGACCGGAACAATCATGGTAGTTCTGACGGGTCTGTCTGACTTGTTGGTCGTTGCGAATGCTGATCCAGAGGCAGAAACACGGGCATCTTGACTGAGACAGACAAACTTGGTAGAATTTGGCGGTCCCTGGGCATTCTGTTGCTGATTGGGAGTTTTCTTCCTGTAGCTGGGCGCTCCATGCAGCATAGTGAGATGTGGACCTTGGCACTTGTCGCATATCGCCCTGGCAGTGCAGTCTGCACTTCTATGGTCAGTCTTTCTGGCACAGGAGAAGCACAAGGACGTTTCGTACATGAAGTGTTTTCTATCCTCTACGGGAATCTCATTGAACTTCTGGCATCTGAGTAGAGGATGAGAAAAAGAGCTGGTCGGAAAACGAACGGTACAAAAGGGACAGACTTCGTCGCAGTTCGTATTCAGGACAGTTTTAGCGTGGTGCTGACATTTTTCACACTCTTCACATGCAGATGTAGTAGAACAATCCGTACTGTACGATGTTTTCTTTGGGACTGCTGAACTGGCGGTCTGTGAGGTGGAAGGGGCGGCAGATTTGCTTGCGGAAAAGAGGTGCTCACAAAGGATGTCCGCCTCTGTCTTGATGAAAGCTGACAGCTCCTCAAAGGTAGGGTAGCGTTTTTTCTCGTTCTTGGTCTTGTTTACTTTCCGCACCCAGTTTCTCACCAACCAATCTGGAAGCTTGCTCATGAGTGTCTTGTGATAGGCTTGGTCTTCCAGATTCTGTAGCTGGCCTATCACTCGGCTCGCCACAAGGCATTGTCCAAGAAAGTCCGAGAAGGCGCGGAGGGCTTGTCCATCTTTGGGTTTGATTACCGGCCATGCATCTAGTTTTTCTCGGAAGGCTCTGGCAACGACGAAAGAACTGCCGAACCTTTCCTCCAGCGTCTGAAGGGCCTGCTGATAGGCCTGGGCATCCCTGATCAGAAAGAGTCCCTTGACCGCATCCTTCGCCGGACCGTCCAAGTACTTCTCCAAGTAGAGGAGCTTTTCCTCTGCAGAAACGCCCTGCCGCTCAATCAAAAGAATGAATGAGGACCTCCAGAGAGGGTACGTCAATGGATCTCCTGAAAACGTAGTGGGCTCCTGCGTCGTTAACCTGTTGATAAGGAGAGCCTCAGCTAGAGTACGAGCTAGGGCAGAACTCTCGGAGAGCACCGGCTGGCCTTGCATCTGAGGAAGGTATACATCTTGCCCGTAGACGTCTGAAGGGCTCGCGACCGAAGCCTCTTGAAAACCATGCTGTGCGTAGTCGGTGTCAGGAGCAAAGCTTGCAGCGTGGTCATATTGCTGTGTTTGCATGGGAGGATGCGTGACAGAAGGCCCATATGCAAAGTTTGGCACATAGGTCGGAGACTCTCGGGAGGTCATGGCAGGAAAAGGACCAGGGAAAGGCCCGGGAAAAGGTCTCGCTGATGGATTGAGGGGTTTGCGAGGGAAGCGGGAAGGCGCGTAGATCTGGCGAGGACGATCTTCGTGGCTTGAAATCTCAGCTTTGACAAACTGAGGCCGAAAGGAGGTCGTGAATTTGCCTCCGACTCTCGTCGTCATCGTGGTGGCTGTAGTCATCGTCGTAGTGGTAGGAGCCGTCGCTGTGACTGCTGCTGGAAGTGGATGAAAAGCGGCGAAAGGTTGGGCAAGGGTCCTGGAGATGCCTCGAAGAGTGTCGCGGATATCCTCGGCGGCCGACTGGAGATGCGAAGGGGCATAAGCCCTGACCTCCGTGGGCTTCTGAAGTGGCGGGAGTCCAGGCTTGGCTGCCGCAGGCTGATGTTGCGCAGAGACGAGGGTGTTGGCTCCCGGCTGGTGACGCGGGCGGGCGTAGGTGTTGGCTGTCGCAGGCTGATGTGTATGTTTTAGATGTGTGTGCCTATCATACCCTACCGCCACATCTCCTATGCTCTCTGTGAGTGTACCTACATGCAGGGTGTTGTGAGTACCTAGGTACCTAACAATGGGGCTGTCACGAGGTAGTTGGGGCATGAATCTTTCTCTAGCCCTTTGCTGGTCTTCTATGTCAGTTTTAATGATCTTAAAAACTTCATGCTCTTCTTGCATCTTGCTTTCTCTCTCCACCCTCTCTAGTGCAGCCTTAACTTCCTTTTCTTTTTTCTTCAAAGCTAACCTTTCATCTTGAGCTTCTCTCTCCAACTCTCTTTCCATCTCTGCCTTCTCAGCAGCCAAAGCTATAGACCTCTCCAACTCTCTTTCTAACTCTGCCTTCTTCTCTGCCGCCAAAGCTTTAGACCTAGAAGCCTTCTCCTCTAAAAGCAAAAGAGTCTCTTCTTGTCTAGCCCTTTCATCTGCGACCATTTGCTGGGACCTAAATCTCGCTGCGCTAACCGCCAAAGCAGCATCTAGAGAAACCTCTCTAGCACCTCCAGAAGCGACTGTGGAAGTCAAGTCCGAGCTAGAGGCGTACGGGTCTAACTTGGGAAAGAGACTGCAGTATTGTTCTTTGAGCGTCTCCGTTTGCATGTGCATATCGCCCAGATCCTCTTCTATAGCTACATCACTTTCGGCCACTTGACGAAGCCTCGAGCTCGCTACATTCAGCTCGTCTAGGTGCTCACAGAGGAGTATCTTATGAACTTTAAGGACTCTCCTTTTGTCTGGGGTTTCCCTAAAGGCTGTGCACAACTCGCTGATCATATCCTTATGAGCTCGGCTTATGGCCCAGTACATGTCTGACAGTTCCCTAACCTCAGCATTAAGTCTAGCCCTAACAATGGCGGGGCCTCTTTCTTCTCTACTTCGTTCAACGAGATGATCTGCACTTGCAGCCTGTTGGAAGGGCTCAGTTCCTAAACCTTCCTGTGTAGGAGAATGTTCAGCTTGAGGGGGAATGTTATCTGAATTCAAAGTGTCTTGGGTCTGAGGGGGTTCAGCTAGAGGCTCGCCCTGAGCGCCATCATGGTCGCCTTCATTCTTACGACTATCAGTGTCCGAAGCAAAATGTTCATCCTTTTCTAACTTCAAAATGTTAGGGGATTGCTCGGCGCTCTCATGAGAAGGTAATTTCTCATCCATACTCAAAGTCAAGTGAAAACGTAAAGGTTAACAAAGACTTGCAAAATATAGAGAAACAAAATTCAAAAACGGCACACCTCGGGTCACTCACTAGAGGGGAAGGAAATACGAGGTGTGCGGTGCTATGGTCAACAAACCTAAAATAATGCCTAAGTTGCTCTGCTCTGGGCCCGACAAATAAATTGAAAAATTGTTCGCTAGATACTAACAAAGTTCCTTTAAGACAAAAGGTTCATGATCTCTTCACAAAATTCGTGAGGATAAGAAGTTCAAAAGCGTTAGTCAGCGGCCCAAATCACAGGCCTACAAAAGTTCATAAAGTTCTTTGTTAAACCCAATCCAAAATGTTCCAAAAAATATCAAAGTTTCCACTGTGCTTGCCCTTGAGTTGCTGTAAGATATTAAGATGACTTATGTAAATTCTGGAAGATGTCTTTTGATTGCTACAAAGAACCGACGCGCTCAAAATAAAACAAACACTTGAATAGAAAAATTAATCAAAGTTTATTGTGGATTGGTATACTTGTCATAGGAATCAGTTCGTAATATTAATATATAAAAAGCTAAACATAAACCTATGGAGAGCTAAATAACTTATATTGGAGCGTGGCGGAAAAAACTGATCTAAGTTTAGAATATGAATTGATGCTAAAACGTGGAGTAGATATGACTAGCTTGAGTGGGAGCGCAGAACAGTAGAGCGTGGAGCGTGGAGCGAGAAGCGCGGAGCGTGGAGCGAGAAGCGCGGAGCGGTGGAAACTGATAAAAAGAAAAAACTAAACTAAGAATTCGAAACATCAAACTAAACATAAAAGGTGTCCTAAAAACATAAACATCAAAGATGGACGCCAAAATGGCGACCAAAACAAGATGGCGGCAAATCAAGAAAAAATCACCAAAGCTATCCTAAAAACCAAGACAAAATATGTTAGAAAACCCTAACATAGAATAAACGTATAACAAACTAGGCTCACTAGACAAAAACGTCACGCAGTGAAAGGAAGCTGACCAACATTACAGGACGGACAAAAAACAAATACAACTCGCAAACATGAACCAAAATCAAAAACAAAGATTCGAAACGAAATATCGCGAAGTCGGCAAATAAAAGAACAGAATGGAGGCAGAAAAGGATACTCACCTTTGACAGCATCTATAATCTAAAACAGACTCAAGGCGAGCAACTGAACCTAAACTACAAAATAACTTAAAACAAAACTGGAGGCTGGCAGAAGAAACTGGGCCCCGGAACAGAGCAAAAAAAATCTATCTATACTAAAACATCTTGTTCCGTGAACGGCTTCCCAGTAAGTGACGACAAATACAGGCTATCAACTACGAAGGTGAACTAAAAGTTACTGCGCGTTACTACGGTTTTTACTGTTACAAAGCATGCGTTCCGTGCTCTCCGGGGAAAATCTCCATAGGCTAGCATGGTGTCCAGCGTGAGCCATACAGGCACATGAAATTAATATCAGAAAAACGCCGGCCACACTCTCGTTTATAAATTTGTTCGTTACAATATTTAACGTCAGTAAAACAAAAACAAAGGTCGTACCAGGACGCTCATACTTAAAAAAGAAAAATAAAAGATAAAGAGCGAGCTAGACCCGCACGCGAACCTACAGAGGTGGCTGCAAGATGGGAACAAATAGGGGCAAAAGTGAGATAAGGAAAGAAAAGTGAAAGAAAAGAGAGGGGAAGTCGCATGCGAGTCAAGCTAGAAGCAGACCAAAACAAGAAATTCCTACGAGGTAGGAAAAACACCCCCGTCAAAGGGAAATAACCTTCTCAGTTGGTGGCAGTGACTGAGTGAGAATGGTTATTTCCCTTTGACCATTAAGATGTTCCTCTATAAGTCCTTGTATAATTTTAATCCACCAATAACTCCCTAACCGTGTGTTTGACTGGTCCCAATTTTTGTAAGGACCGTCTCAGGAATGTATAGAACCTGTTCACCAAGTTTGGTGACGATCGGTCCGTTCATTCTTGAGACCTATATGCGAACACAAACAAACAAACAAACAAACACATCGAGCGAAACCTATACACACCCCTATACCGGGGGTGTAAAAACCACAAACAAAACAAAAAGAATCTAAATACACAGAAGGCTCCTTAGCAGGGGCATTCACAAAAATCATCACTGGTTCTGCACCTTCATATCTGTCTGAACTCGTAAACCTGTACGTCCCTTCCAGATCACTGCGCTCTGCCGCTGACACTCGAATGTTCCGAATTCCAACCAAAAAAAAGAAAAGTACATGGACAACGCGCATTTTCATTCGCTGCTGTTAAAACATGGAACTCCCTTCCTTATTCTGTCAGACATAGTCCATCCTATTCTTCTTTTAGATCAAATCTGAAAACGCACCTGTTCACACAGCATTTTCTAGACTAACCAGTAACTTTCAAACTGTCCAGTGACCCCTGCAGCAGCCAGTGATCTGGAAATCGTGTGCTGCGACTTTTTCTTTATCTTTATTCCTTGTGCAAACTACATATCGGTTTATCTAGTTAGATAAATGGATGTGCATAAGCACGAGCTTGGTCTTGTGATTATGTTTGCGATTTCTGTGTGTACGCCATGTATGCAGATTTGTGTAGGTATATTAGTATTCATGTGTGAGTGTATGTGTGTGTGTTTGTATGTATGTGTGTGTGCCTGTCTGTATGCGTGTGTGTGTGTGTGTGTGTGTGTATGTGTGTGCGTGTGTGTGTGTGTGTGTGTGAATCTGTATCTGTGTGTCCGTGTGTATCTGTGCATGTGTGTGGTGATAGCATGTGTGTGTGTATGCGCACGCGTATGTGCGTGCGCACGCGTGTGTTTGTTTGTGACTGCATGGATTTAAACGATGATTTTGCTTTTGTACTCCTGTTCTTTTTGTGTCTTAATGCTTGTATTTTGGTTTTGTACATGTGTATAATAATGTCATTGTAAAGCGCTTGGAGCTTTTAGGTAAGCGCTCTATAAGTTTCCATTATTATTATTATTATTATTATTATTCTCTGCAAATAAATCTCAATTTTTAGACTCCACTCCTTTTCAGACCTTACTTCTACAGCTTTTTGGATGTTTGAAAAAAAATCCAAAAAGCTGGATAATTCAGGTCTGCGTGTGTTTTACATAGACATAATTGACTTTGTTTTTTGTTTTCAAAATCCTCGATTACAATCTTAATCTATTTTGCTGGAGTGCAGTTTTACAGCTACAGTACAGCCATGTTCTTTGTTAAAGATGTTCTGTAGCTCAGTTACTATTCTAACATCAGTTTAGATGATATTATCCATTTAGTACAACAAAATAAATTAGAATTAAACTTGATGCTTTTGCTAAGCATATTTTGTAACCACAATTATTAATTTAAAAAAACGTGAGTAACTTTACCAGATATCAAAGTTAGGCTAGTCTTCGTGTACCTGGCCCCACCATTCCAGGTTGTATGTAGTTCCATGTCTTCCCTAATATTAAGCAAACTGAAAAATGAAGGAGAAAAAACCCGCAACAGCATTCACAGACAATCTGTTCCTAAAAATGAAGTGGCAGCATAACAAACAACAGCGAGTTGGTTTCACATTCCCAATTCTTCAACTGAAGCTTTCAGTTTTATCATCAGTTTTATTAATGTACAAAAAAAATACAAAAATGACATCATCTTACTAAAAGAGCACAATAATCATAAGCAAACAGTGCTAAGCTAGCACGACAACTACATTTGATAAACCAGGGCACATGTATGAAAACACGCTTGCAATAAATCAAAACTGAGGTAACTTTAATCAAGGTCTTCCCTTCCTTTCTGTTTGTATTACTCAGCACTATCGCATTTGTGTCATTACAGTTACAACGCCAGCCCCCACCAGAAGTCCTGAGAGACCACCACTTCACACTGGAAGATTTTGGAAGGATGCGTCACAGCTCCCACATCCATTGCTTCTTCTTGAGGATGGAGAACATAAGAAAGCATATTGAACTGTGGTTGTTTTTGCTTTCAAACTCCACGTCAGTGTATCGGCATACATGACCACCACTGTCACCGTGTCTGGCATTGCAAGACCACATATGACTGGAAACCTGTTGACAGTGCGCCTTAAACCTGTAGCAGTTTTCTGAGCCAACTGGGTCCCCAGTGAAACTTTTCTGGGAAGAACAATGCAAAGCTTTTTGCACCAAAGGCAAAAGGGATATGAAGTGGCATCCAGTGATAATCAGGCTTTGCGCTTCTCCTCCATAGAAACGTAGTGGACACATTGTAAGACTGCTTGCTGTAATAAATTATTTATTTTAACAAATTTGACTTTTGCTAAAATTGATTATTCAAAAACATCCTTCTGAATCAACATCAAACTGAATATTGAACTGTTGAAACAAAACCAAGATTCATTTTTAGATCTAACAATTAAATTGCCAGACTCAATTCTCACTTCTAAAACCTGAATAAATGCTTGTGCTTCCAAGTCGAGGTGTGTGCATGCTTAACATACTTACTCTCTCTCTCTCTCTCTCTCTCTGTCTCTGTCTGTCTGTCTGTCTGTCTGTCTCTCTCTCTCTCTCTCTCTCTCTCTCTCTCTCTCTCTCTCTCTCTCTCTCTCTCTCTCTTTGTGTGTTGGTTCCTTTGCATGATTGGTGGCTCGCTTTTCTGTTTGTCATTCATTAGAACTCTGTATTATTTAGAGGTAAGTACAGGTTGTAAGGAAAGGCGTAGCCGTAAACCTCTATCCTTGTAAAATAGAGTTCCATATTATCATCTTCATCATCTCTCTCTATCTCTCTCTCACTGTCACACACACAAACACATACAAACACAAACACACACTCGAACACACACACACACACGCACACACATACGTACATACTAGTGTTGTTCCTTTGGTACAGGCACGTCATCTTCTTGTGTTGATTCCTGAAGACAAATCAATTGCATAATCGATAAATATCTGAAAGCTTCTTCAAACTGAATATTGAACTGTTTAAAGAATCAGGAGTACCTCTCACACTGAATAGTAAATTGCATTGTAATGGCCTTATTCATTCACAAACACAGAGATATACCCAGTGGCAGTGGCTTCGAAAAAGATGTCGATCACTCGCACTGTTTACGTTATTTTGTGGTGATTAAACTCAAAACTATGTGTACAACGCTTTTAGACATGATACCCATAAAAATGGACGCACAACGTCCCGTTTTTTACCGCTCTTGCGATTGACACCTGCATCAGTAGGAATAGCATAGCACGCGACAGATGCAAGGTAGCAACACAAAACACGCTTTACAGGGTAGATAATTGGTTTGACTTTCTTCTCGTATGTCAAAGTTGCAAAGTTTTGCCTATTGTGATTTTTGGTCGATTTTTCATTTGGCCCTTCCGTTTTTGTCTTTTCGATTTTGAGGGTACCCTTACTTGAGAGGCGGTCACGTGAAATATTTAATCCAAAAGGTGATCCTGAAAGTTAAGTGAACGGCCTTAACTGGCATATACAGTGTTAATGAAATGACGCGGGAATTAATGCTTTAATATTTTTTTGAAATCTGTTGCAATAATTGTTTGGCCAAGTTTGGTAACTTGTTACGGAGTGAGGTACTGAAAGAGGTCAATAACCAAATTTTATATAAGACTTAAATTGTATCAATGAAATTATCATTCAAAATTAATATGCTCGATGTTGCACTTTCTTTATTTACAATTCAAGACTCATTAAAGTGATACCCCTGTAGAGTCCTTATCATGTTCTTATTTTTGCCTACCTATATAATATCTCTCTCTCTGTCTGTCTTTCTGTCTGTGTCTGTCTGCGTCTATCTGTTTGTCTGTCTGTTTGTCTCTCTCTCTCTAACTTGCGCTTTGAGTTTTGGTATATAGGTTAAAGAGAGAGAGAATTGAATTGAATTGAATTGAACTTTATTTAACAAGGATTAAGATAAAGTTCAATTCAATTCAATTCAATTCTCAGAGAGAGAGAGAGAGAGAGAAAGAGAGAGAGCATATTTATGTTACTACGCCGACTGCTCTGCTGCGCACACATGTAATTAAAGATAGTGCACCTAAGGCGCCATTTTAGGAAAGTTTTCTGACCATTTGGACCTTAAAAAGTTCAAGGGACATTAGCTGTCCTGTAAAAAGGCGTCACAATGAGAATTACAGTCGTGGATTCCCACTCAAAACACTGGCGTTTTGTTTTGTTTTTTGTTTCGCTTGTTTTTTCCCAACAATTTTAATCAATCAATAAATAAGTGATAACAAACATGGTATATGTGTGTATGCTGTTTGTACACAGACTTTGTCATTTACATGAGGTGCAGAAAAACCCACCAGCTGTAATTACTCTTATTCATTATGTTAAATTTTACATTATACAAAAGGACAATAATTAATCATAATTATGTGAAACAATATTGTTTTGTCTGCTGGTGTCAACATGTGTGGCAACACAATGATTATATGTCATCATATATGAGTCCATTCAAAATCAATATTCGCATTTTAACATTTGCCTGATTTTACCTTAAATCATGGACAATAAACAATAATTTCTTTCTAATTAATAAAACTTGCATTGGCTGACTAATTTTTTGTGCAGAGTGTGTTAAGTTTGCAAGCATATTACATTTTGAAATTTTATACAACATGATTTTCAAAAATAATTTCCAGGGTTAATCGTGAATCGTTTTTTTTTAAACGCTTACGCACATCTTTGCGATTAAAATAATGTGATTAATATTCTTCATATATTCGCCGTTACCTTTTATACCAAAAAGGACATCTGTGACATTCAACCTAATTCTTTCGCCAATGTTTACTAATATGTACATTTCAATATATTTCCAAAACCTGAGCACGGGTGAGCATTCAGAGAAAAATTGTTCCAATACATCAAGCACATCCTTACAATATGTACAATTTTTATCAGCCTTCACTTTCATTTTACACAATAAAATGTTCGTTGGATAAATGTTTTGCAATATTGAGAAGGAAAAAAAACCACCGGCGTTTTCAATGTGAGTAACTCAGCACTCAAACGTTATTTGTAGGTGTTCCTGGTGTGTGGTCACATAATTACAACCCCCATCCTTAAGTGTATAGCTCTTGGGGCGATGAGAGAAAGTTTTTTTGTTAGACATTATCACTTTAACGGTCAGTTATGTCTCCGGTGCGAAGTGAAAGTGGGTACAAAGATTGTTATTGAGTCCATGTAGGCTAACTTTGGGCAGCATGTTGTAGCTCAGTTCTTGACTGACGGCAGACGTAACGCGGCGCAGAGATACTAAAGACTTTGCATCTCTCTCTCTCTCTCTCTCTCTCTCTCTCTCTCTCTCTCTCTCTCTCTCTCTCTCTCTCTCTCTCTCTCTCTCTCTCTCTCTCTCTCTTACGAACATTTAATTGCTATAGGCCATCGGCCCCTTGCAATTGGGGTATTACATAATATCACGCGCGACGAAGGTACGGTACAAAAACGTGTGCAAAACCAAACCCGAAATTATTATCCACTTGGCCACATTTCCCGAGTATTGCTTGTTTCCTCGCTAACGAAGCCGTACCAAATTTCTTGTTGGTGCTGAGGTATTTTCGGTCGAAGCTATTTCTGTGCTGCCAGGGTGTTTCTGTTAGACACCGATGCTAGTACTGGGGTATGTAAAGACCGGTCTGGAAACACTTTCAGAAGAATATTCTAAATGTGCAGTTTGAGGGCGTGAAATTGTCAGTGACGCAATCAATTTGTACAATTATTAGCGCTTTCAAAACCAATTTGTTCAGCACCACGCTTTGATGCAATTGATACAGTTCACCAAAATATACTTGACCTGTTTGGTACTGCACTGTCTTATGTATGTTCTTGTAGTATTCAAAACAGCAAAAGCAGACAAACGAAGCGTACATGAACAGTTTTAGAGAAACTTATGTCTAGCGTATGAAAAGTCAAAAAAATAATGTCAATATGTTGGCATACGTCCAAAAAAAGCATCAACATTCTAAATTGGACTTATGCATGACGTATTCATAGCGTGTGTCTAACTTATTAGAAACACATCACTAACTTATATAAAACGTAGGCTAGCATATCATAGCGTATGACCAGCGTATGTCTATAGCGGCCTCGCCTTATGCCCAACGTAATGAGTAACTTATGAGAAACCTATGCGCAGCGGGCTCGGCGTTACAAGTAAGTTACTAATAGGTTATCGAGAAGTTAGCTGTATGGTACACCTTCCTGCTAGCGTATCTCGACGTATTTCAACGTATCTCGACGTCAATCAATCAATCAATATCAATAGGAAGCTTATATAGCGCGTATTCCGTGGGTACAGTTCTAAGCGCTTGTCGAAGAGTTGTCAACGCAGGACTAACAAAGAAACTAACATCTACAGACGGACACGAACCCTATCACACACTAGCAAACCCTGATAAACATACAACAAACAACTGTTTAACAACAATGTACACATCAATAGCTAGGTCCAAACAAAATAATATTAAGCACAAAGAAAACACCTCTCACAGAGCACAGCACAAGAATGTCTTTTGGGGCACAACACATCACGTCGAATATGAAAGTCGCAGCCAGCTACGGGAAGAACTGAGTCTTCAACTTACTCTTGAACGCGTCAAGAGAGGGGCTCTGGCGAAGCTCAAGCGGCAGGGAGTTCCAGACGGAGGGGCCCGCGGAGGGAAATGCACGCTGACCAGCAGATGCGAGTTTCGAGCGAGGGATGTGAAGGCGGAGTGGGTCAGCAGCAGAACGAAGGGGACGGTCGGAGGGCTGGGTGTACAGGTCCAGGGAGGATTGAAGGTACTCGGGAGCAGAGTCGTTGAGACACTTGTAGACCAGAGTGGACAGTTTGTAGGAGATTCGGGTGTTGACAGGGAGCCAGTGCAAGGAGCGAAGTAGGGGGGTGATGTGGTCTCGCTTCGTCTTCCTCAACGTCAGCCTGGCAGCAGCGTTCTGGACTCGTTGTAGGCCATGAATGGATGAGGCAGGGAGGCCAGCCAGAAGGGAGTTGCAGTAGTCCAGACGACTGAAGATGAGGGAGACAACCAGCTTGACACAGGCGTCGTGGGTGAGGTAGCGACGGATGGAGGCGATGCGTCGTAGGTGGAAAAAGCAGGTCTTGATGATGAAGGAGATGTGTGTCTGCATGGAGAGAGTGGAGTCGAGAAAGACGCCAAGGCTCTTGACAGCAGGGGAGAATGGAACAGTCGCGTCATCCAGCTGGAGGTCGGTCACAGTGAGGGAAGCAATCTTCTGTCGTGTTCCAACGAGAAGGGCCTCCGTCTTCTCACTGTTCAGCTTTAACTTGTTCTCAGTCATCGAGTTCTTGATGTCAGTGAAACAACTGAACTGGAGATGGATCCCAGGAGATGGTCAACGTCCTCCGGCTTGGCGCTGTTCTGGAGCTGCGTGTCATCGGCAAAGGAGTTGTAGTTCAAGCCGTGGCGTTCGATGAACAGGGAGAGGGGTTGGGTGTACAGGGTGAAAAGGACAGGGCCGAGGACAGACCCTTGTGGGACGCCGAAGCGGACAGGGACAGGCTGAGAAGAGAACGAATCAGTGGTGACAGTCTGAGAGCGGTTCTGGAGGTAGTTCCGGAACCAAGAGAGGGCGGTGTCGTGAATGCCGAACGTGGAACTGAGGCGATCGACGAGTAGCTGGTGGTCGATCGTGTCGAAGGCCGCGGAAAGGTCCAGCAGCACAAGGGCAGAGACGAGACCGCTATCTGTTGCGTTCAGGAGGTCCGTGGTGATTCGCAGGAGCGCCGTCTCGGTGCTGTGGTGAGGGCGGTACGCTGACTGGTACACTGGCATCAGCGAGTTCCGAGACAGGTGGGCGCTCAACTGCTCCAGGATGATACGCTCCAGAAGCTTGGAGAGGAAGGGCAGGTTGGACACAGGACGGTAGTTCTTCAACTCGTTGACGTCAAGGCCGGGCTTCTTGATGAGTGGGCGGACAACGGCAGACTTGAAGCAGTCGGGAACGACGCCTGTGGCCAGGGAAATGTTGATGATATCTGTGATAGACGGCAGGAGCTTGTCCAGACACTTGGTGAAGAGGAAGCCTGGCAGGGGGTCTAGCTCGCAGGTCTTGATGGCCGTCTTGGTGATGAGTCGCTTGACGTGGTTTTGAGTGACAGGCTGAAAGCACGTGAGGGGGGAGCCGGAGAAGGAGGGTGAGGGTGGGGACGGGACGAAGGGCTGCTGATCGAGTGTTCTCCGAAGCTTGTCAATCTTGTCCTTGAAGAACTCCGAGAATAACTCCGGGATATCTTGTGGTGGGTGAGCAGTGGGTAAGGGGGCAGCGGGGGAGGAGCCCAGGAGAGAGGACATGATGGAGAACAGCTCCCTGGATGATGAGGCGTTGGCGATGCGGTCGTGGAAGTGCTCGACCTTGGCAGCAGTGATGGCTTGCGTGACTCAAAGCAGCGCATCCCTGAGAATCTGCCGGTGAACCTCCAGGCCAGAGTGTCGCCATGCACGCTCCGCTCGCCGTCTCTCGATCTTGGCGGCTGTGATGTCCTCAGAGAACCAGGGAGCCGGCTGTCGCTCAGAGACTGCGCATAGGGATGGCGGGGCGTGTTTGTCGAGGAGCTGGCGCAGAGTCAAGCTGAAGAAATGGGCGAGGTCAGAGGACGGGTCTCGCTGGGCAAGCAGCAGGGCAGCTTCGTCTCCAAAAGCATCTGTCTCAATGTCTCGTAGCTTGCGACGTGTGACCATCTTCCGCTTCTGTGCTGGCTTGGTGATGTTGACGACGAAGTTGATGGCAGTGTGGTCGGAGACAAGATGGTCGTTGGCGACGAGGCTGGAGACCAGATTGTCCGAGGGTCGAGTGACAATCCAATCCAGGATGTGACCACAGGAGTGGGAGGGAAAAGGAACGACCTGGTCCACACTGTAGCTGTCCAACAGCGCACGGGCCCGCTTGGTGTCAGCGTTGGCAGGGCAGTCCAAGTGGATGTTAAAGTCACCGAGGACGATGGCGCTGTGGGACGTCACGTTGTAGTGGTCGAGGGCTTGGGAGAACTCGTCGAAGAAAGTAGAGTCCTTCAGCTTGTTCTTGGTGTTAGGGGGAGGGCGATATATACACAGGAAGGTGAGGGTGGTGGTGGTGGCGACCGTCATCTCCACGGCTTCGAAGGTGGTGTGGGGGAAGGGGAGGCTGTCCGAGAAGGACGCTGCAGCATGCATGTGGTCCTTGTAGACGACGGCGATGCCACCACCACGCCCAGCCGGGCGGGGGAAGGAGACTGTCTTGTACCCTATGAGTAAACTACCTGTAACGTATTTAACATATGCGTAGCGTATGTCTAGGGTATGCCTAACGAATGAAGAGTACGTCGGCATACGTCCACAAATGTTGAACATGTTCAAAAAATGTTTTCGGTCTCAGCGTACAACAACGTATGCCAGCTTATACCAGGGTGCTTTTAACGTATGCTACTTATACCAAACCTACCCCGAACTTATGTCAAACGTACTCCAGCGTTTCGATGAAAATTCTCATAAGTCGGCATAAGTTACTGCTATACGTTATAGTGTGACAGCCCCATAAGCAGCACCTGCAGTGGGAGTGTGTTTTTGATCAGAACCGGAGAAAACTATACACACTCACTCAGTGGAACCACGCGGCACGATGATGCGTGTACTATCCAAAACATTCTTCCCTTTACTCGTTTTACATTTAGTCAAGTTTGGACAAAATGTTTTAACATAGACGGGGAATCGAGACGAGGGTGATGGTGTGTGTGTGTGTGTGTGTGTGTGTGTGTGTGTGTGTGTGTGTGTGTAAAGCAATTCAGAGAAAACTACTGGACCGATCTTCTGTTTTTCCTTTTTCCATTAAATGTATTTGATGAAGTCATATCCGGCTTTTTGTGAAAGTTGAGGCGGCACTGTCACAACCTGATTTTTCGATCAAATAGATTGACATGTTGGTCAAACAATCTTCGACAAAGCCCGGACTTTGGTATTAAATTTCAGCTTGGAAGCTTATAAATTAATGAGTTTGGTCATTAACATCTGCAGTGAAAATTACATTTTTAGTAATCGATTCAAAAATGATTCCATCTTATTCTTTACCATTTCGTGTTTCAAAAACCATATAGACATGTTATTTTTTTTTTAATCAAAAGCATGCTCCGAAAGTTAAGAAGAATAAAGAAAAGCACGGTTTCCTCATTGCGCTCTACGCTACTGCGCAATACTTGCTTATCAATTTATCTTCGAATAGCATTAAAATGCTTAAAGAGACGATAACAATAATAACCTAAACCAACCTCTTCGTTTTTCACGTGGAAGTGCTTGCCGCGGGTTATTGACGAAGCTAAGCTATATTGTCTTGGTGTGCGTTCAATTTCATTCTGTAAGTTCGGCAAGATTTCTGCTGCGTCGCCAAAAATAATGGCCGGAGTGCCATGAAAATGTTAGTTGTTTGTCTAACCCCATATTAAAGATACGACACTTCCAGCCACGTTGAGGGGTTTGTGCTAGTTTGTGTTTGTTTTGGCACATCGACGTTGCAGTTCCGGAACAAACGATCCAAATTTCTTTGCAAGTTTGTATTCAAAGGCGTTTTTGCCGTAACCTAACAAAGCACAACTCTAAAATTGGTTACGAACAACTCCAAGGTAATTCAAAGAAAGAATAACAACAACAATCTTATCAACGCGACTTGCGGTTTGACTTGATTGCTTCAATATCTCCTTACCTTCAAAGCAGACGATACGCAGACATCTTTATTTTCTTTCAAGGGAGGGTGCTTGTTTCAGAAATTCTTAAAAGACTCAAACATCCTTCTGCACGCTTCCTTTTCTTTTCTTATTCAGCTGTTTTGCAGCAGTGCATGACGATGCTTTTCTCAACACGTCAGGTCCGTCAAAATGCACGCAGAACACAGTGATGGAAAAATCACACTGGTTGGAATACCAAACGATCACGGATGACGAAAGCTGAACTGTCCAAGCTCGCGAGTTTAAGAATGGAACATTTTGCGTACCAAATCAGTCTCGCCGTCAAGTAAAAATCCGTCTGCTACGAAAGAGTGCGTTGCCATATACACAAACATCATATCAAAATACAGTTTCATCAGTAAGTATAAGAATTCAAGACGCATTAATTTGTTTTTTGCCAATGATTCATTCTTAATCAAAGTAATCTGTTTCCTTCCCATCCGCCTCAACCGACCAGCCCAGATCTATTTTGCCTCAACGTTACCAGATAAAGTACTTCCAACATTGCTGCCAAACGTAACAGAATTATATTGTTGAGGAATTGTTCGTGCTGTTCTTCGTCATATCACACCCATCTCAAAAACTAAGCGTCGTACAAGATCAGCGCCCTGACTAAATGTAGTAATTTCGCTTCACACGTCTTGTTTACATTTAGTCAAGTTTAGACAAAATGTTTTAATTTTGCCTCTGTCGTAACGTGCATTTGTGTGTGTGTGTGTGGCGGGGGGGGGGGGGGGGGGGGGCGGAGCCGGGGTTGTGTTAAACCGTGCTGAATATCAGTGCTTGCTGATGGCGTCAAACGGCCCGGCCCGGTCCTTCTTTTCTGAATTGGAAAAGAACGTCTTTTCTCCGCGTCATTCCAGACAGTTGCTCCAAGCTTCTGAGAGAGAAAGATAACCAAATCGATACAATGCTTCTTTTCTTTGTTAATGTGTGCAGCATAGGTGAATAAACCCACACAGTGCCCATATTACCCATAATTCCTCATCTGGGCAGGATTGACACAACAAACACAGACCGTCTGCTACAAGGCGAGTTGTCGCCCATTACTTACTATCCTTTGAAGTGAGGTTCTCATTGATCAAAATCGGTACTCGTATGGAACCGTCCCTCCCGCTTCCTTTTCCTAGTCAAAACTATCGCCTATGTGTCTGCCATATGTAAACACGAGTGTGTTGCTGTAAATTACATAGAACATCGATTTTCTTCATTTTCGTTCTTTGAGCTTCAGCCCCAAAAGTAGCATTAGGCTTTATGTTTAAGAGTGTGCAACTGTGTCTGTATTGCCCGAGTAAATGTTAAAAGTTGTTCTCTTCAAACGATTGAAATTAATGTTTTAAATTGTGACACACACACACACACACACACACACACACACACACACACACACACAATCACTCTCTCTCTCTCACACACACACACACACACACACACACACACACACACACACACACACACACACACACACACACGGTATGTCACGTGCTTTGCTCATCATTTTCAGGTCTCGGTCGCAAGTGTAATCTGTGGCTCAAATGTCAACCCCTTACCCAAAAGCCATTTCTTTCTATTATCATCCAACAAATTAAAAAGACGCTAGTCCGTCTAACACAACCTGTTATTGATCGACAGTTTTATAGCATATGGGTAAATACAAGTGTTGTAACATTCTCAGCTTCCGAGTGACAATTTAACACTGTTAATCTTAAAGAAATACGTTATGAAGAAGGGGGGAGATACCCCGGTCACACGGCAAAGGGTAAAGTATGTCTACTGAGCGTATACATCCACTGCATGGCTTTATTTTTGTGCCCGTTTTTCGGTGTACACCAAAGATATAAAAAACGCTGGCGCTGGACCCGAGTACTCTTCAGACTGGCTCGCTCCCCCAGTATGAAAGTTTTTGTCTTGTGCACGTGGATTTAAAAAAAAAAAAAATTATTTATTTCACACAATTAAAAAAATTATTTGAGTAAAATAAAACATTAAAACGTTCATAATAAACAATAGTAAACAAGAATTAAACAAAAAATTAAAAAAATAGACCGCCCATGCCGGGAATCGAACCCGGATCCCTTTGGCCACCAAGCCACCACCTTGAATCACTGACACAGTGTCCCTGTCGCTCTCTCTCGTGCTCTCTGTCTCTCTTTCAGTCTCACCGAGACCAAACCTGCACTGTAGTTTCTTTGCCGAGACCAAATTAATCCCCACCCGCTGGCTGGCTTGCTCGCATCTCGCATGCGATACGCATGCTTTTCATGACGCACGCGTTTGGCTGTTGTATCAGCTCAATGGCTGGCTGTCGCTCCGATTGAATTCGTCCAACCGTCAAGAACTTTTGTGTTTTTTTGGGCATTTAGGTCCCAGGTAACATTATGAAGTTTTAATACGATCAATCGGACCTATTATCAAGTTAGTGTATCAACTTTTGAACGAACTGCACCCAGTAGTTTCCCAGCAATAAGCTGTTAAGTCGAGACAGACAGACACACACACACACACACACACACACACACACACACACACACACACACACACACACACACACACACAATTAAAGTCTGCTGGACCCTCCTACTGCGTACTCGGGGATAAGACAAAACATCGAACATCCAGTTTGTTTTGGAATATGAACCATGTAGCAGTTCTTGCTTCCAATCCTGTTTGGAGAAAAAGAAACGAATGAAATGCATCAATGCCTCCTTCAAAACCGCAAAGGTTACATGCAAGCTTCTTTCACGTCCAGCAAACAGTGTAGAGAGACAAGAGTCCACGACTCGCCTGCAGACGACATTTGAGAAATGAGGAAAGGGTCCTCCAAATGTTTGGCTGCAGACACAAGTCCGGCAGCTCGATCGGGACCTGGGTTATTCTGTTGGTTATCTAAGCCCGCGGCCCACGCCTTCAAACAAGTATTGACATTGGTACATTTTGCAATGGGTGTCGTCGCAAAACGTTGTAGCTGTGCACTAGTGGAGATGGGATATCGGCAAGAGACAGAGTCGGTTTTACTGAAGGGAGCTTAAACTCTGAATGAGTTCTATAACGAAGCAATGAAACCCCCCTTTCCCTTTTATCATCATTTCATTTTATTTTATTTTAATTTTATTTTAGTATGCATCATCATCATCATCATCATCATCATCATCATCATCATCATCATCATCATCATCATCATCATCGTCGTCGTTGTCGTCGTCGACCTCGTCGTCCTGACAACAACTTGTGTATGTTCTATATTAACTTAGCCAAACAATTATTGCAACAGATTTCAAACCCATATTAAAGGATTAATTCCCGTGTCATTTCATTAACACTGTTTATGCCAGTTAAGGCCGTTCACTTAACCTTCAGGATCACCTTTTGGATTAAATATATCTTTTACAGGGATCACGTGACCGCCGCTCAAGGAAGGGTACCCTCAAAATCGACCAGGCAAAAACGGAATGGCCGAATGAAAAATCGACCAAAAATCACCAATTATCTACCCTGAACAGATTGTTTTGTGTTGTTACCTTGCGTATTTCGTGTGCTATGATATTCCTACTGATGCGGGTGTCGATCGCAAGAGCGGTCAAAAACGGGACTTTTTACGTCATTTTTTAGGGGTATCATGACAAAAAAGGCTGCACTTTAGCAATGACATAGTGGATTGCTTTGACACTTAAAGAATATTTTACCAACACACTAGAAATACTTCATGCGAACTTATGGATTGTTACATTTATGTATTAAAATGTTATGCAATGTTTCGAAAGAAGTTTTTAAACTCGTCATAGGATTGTTCACTTGGGTCCAAAAAAGTCATGACTTTGCATCGTTTTAGAAACATGACTGATACACACACTGCGAAAGATGTATGTGCGTATAAGCACTGACGCAAATTTGCTAGACCTGTAAACACGCTTAATATTTAACGATGATTCTGGTGCCACAGCGATTCCCAGCCAAGCGTGACCGTAGCATGTTTACAAGAAAAAGGGTTGATCAGAGATCAACAGGGCCAAAACATGTTGTAGAACATGGGTGTGTGCTTAGTGTGTGTGCGCGCGACCAGAGAGTGTAGGGTGCGACTGTGTTATAATTATGTAGAATGGAGCGCCCCATTTAAGTTCTGAATGTTGTCATATTTTTGAAGTTCGTAAAAGGGAGGTTCGACTAGAGCTGAAGTTGGTGTCAGTTATGGATAATGAGAATTGTAGTGATTAGGAAGAGAGACAGACAGGCAGTGGGAAAGTGTTTGATAAGTGGATAAGATGGATTGTTTTGAAAACGTGGTGACTGTGACATAAAGCAGTAGAACTGTTAAGTGCATGTTCTGTTAGTAGCTGTTGATTGGTGTCTGTGTTGGTATGTCAGTTTATCGTGTGTAGGTAATCGTGGTGATTGGTGGAAACAAATTAACAAGCAGAAGAAATGGAAAATGCTTTTATTTGAAACAATAGTGTAAAATGACAAGAACTATAATAAACATGATTGTGAGGTACGTTCTGACCTGTAATTTTTTTATTTTTTTTATCACAGTAGCTATTCATTCATAAATGTTCAAAGGGACATGCTGGGATGTTGTGCACAAACAGCGTTCTTGCAAAAAAACCAGTGTGATGCTTTAACTGAATACCATAATTACATACAGGCACCATCACTTCATGCTCACTATTACCAGAGTAAAAGTTGTTCAGTTTAGAACCTGGTAAACCTAAGTTAAGGCATTCATTAAGATGATTCTGTTCTTTAAAGCCATTGAAGAGCACGTAGGAGTTTAGAAGGTTAGACCAAATGTTTTGACACAACTTTCGGGGTACGGCCATTGTCATAACAGACAGGCATTTGATTTGCATCATCTGCATCCGGAGGAAGTTGATGAACAATACTTGCATCATCTTGAGGTAAACGCAAGACACTTCCTCTCTCACAAAACTGACCACCAGGCAATACACCAAGAGTGAGAAAAATCTGCAGCTTACATAATTATAAAAAATCTTTTTCTGAAAATGACAATTTTGTTTAAGAACATCTGAGATATGAGAGAGCTGCAATCCGTTTGCATGTAAGGTGGAAGGAATATCTCCCCGTGCTAAGTATTTCTGACACGTGACACAAAAGACAGAGTCTTCAACAAATCCTAAAGAAAGTCTGAAGTTGTGCAAATTGTTTTGTTTTCGGAGAGTGAAACACTGATTTTAAAACAAAAACCTTTGGCATGAATGGCAGTGGGATGGCCTCTCTCTGATGGCAAGTTTATACTGAAGGTTGTGAAGTGGGGAGGTCACACAATCTGTAAACATTTCATTTTCATGTTGAGAAGTTGTAATTTCACAAAAATCAGCATCTTGCTCAGAATCCCCTATCACGCATGGTTCTTCACTTAGAACATTGATTTATCCTACATACGTGAGTGAGACCACTCATCACATAACAATAGTGTTCAAACCACACGTGTGCATATCATGTAAAAGAGGTCATGTCAAGCAAGTCTGTCAGGGACCTGTTTTTCCACTGCTCATGATACCAAAGTCACCGAGACAAACGTCATTATAGAAAAAAAATGTGCGCTCGCTAATTGCCCTCGATGAATTTTTAGAACTAAATCGTCACGCTACACTTTCCAGAGTGACGTTTCTTTGCTTTGACGTGAGAGATTGCACGAGGCTATGGAAGAAATCGAGGTTCCAAAAGAAACATCTTCTCGACTGCAGGACGTTTTAAGTAAAATACACGTAAGTACAGTATGTATGATAACAGAATACTACATGGCTTGCTGTGTCGTACCAGATTTACATTCGTTGCTTTTTCAAATAGTGAACAGGTCGCTTTCGCTCGCAGTTCAATATTTAAAAAAAAAACAATTCGTGTAAATCTGGTACGACACAGCAAGCTATGTTGTATTCTCTAGATTTTCATCTTCAAGCATATAATCAGTAATTTTTAATTTCTTTGTGCAAGTTTTACGCCGAACTTGCGAAGAAAAGGTAAGAATGATTACTGTGAAGTTTGTGAAGTGGGGAGGTCACAAAATCTGTAAACATTTCATTTTCATGTTGCGAAGTTGTAATTTCAAAACAATCAGCAACTTGCTCAGAATCCACTATCACGCATGGTTCTTTATTTAAAACAGTGATATCTTCATCTTCAAGCACATAATCAGTAACTTCTAATTCCTTTACGCACATGTTACGCCGAACTTGTGAAGAAAAGTAAGAATGATCACTGACGACATTAGAAGCATATGTAAGACACTCGGTCTTGTCATGGTCACAATTAACAGAAAAGTAAGAATGATCACTGTTGACATTAGAAGCACATGTAAGACACTCTTGAACAAACCTGGTACGTTGTTTTGTTGTTCTTTTCACCCTGTTGTGTTATTCGCCTGCAGTAATAGTCTTGCCAGTACTAAGCTGATTGTTATATTTGGTCGGTTGTGAAGAAGGAGACATTTTTGATCAAATACGCTGACAAGCAGACTCTGTTTCATTAGAAATGTGTACCATGCATGTTTGCATTAACATCTTGTCCTTTGCTTGGATTCAAATACTGTGCTGGCAGACTTGTGAAACTGTTCTGAGCCGTGTTGGTACTAGAAAGAGACATATATATGCAAGTCAGATGAACAGTTTTGTTCAAGTCCAATATTTTGAGCAGAAACAGAGAGTAAAACTGGAGTCAGCTAAATATGACTATTGAAGCTTTGCTCGAAGAATGTTCTTCAGTCTGTTAAGTAATGAAAGGAAAGACTGAACAGCTGTACCACCTGAAACTTTATCGTCAAAGTTTCTTTCGTGAGAGTCAAAGACATAAGATATCTCATTTTCCAAATCTCCGTATACAGCGACACTAATTTCTCCAAACGTTGCAACTAGATAATGTGATACAACAAAAGAATGCTAAAAAACTTCAGGCAAGCTTGTCATGCCAAATGCACTGTCAAAGACAACATTTGGGTCTGTGTGTCCGGTGAAAATGTCTAACAAATATGAAATGTCATAGGGAAATCAAACAATACATGTAGGTAGATGCTCAGATGCTTAGAAAACCTTCAATGCCAGTGTTTGCAGATATGTTTGAGTACAGAGATGTTCCTTCAAACAAAGTATTATCTAGGTCACTTGGGTTCAGGTATATCATAGCATCAAACATAGTTCATTTGTGCCATGGAATGTTCTGAGACTTGCAATGGTTAGTAAAGCAATGAGAGCTACCGCAGTGCACTGTCGGCCATTGGCTGGCTGAAATATATTGCATCCCTGATGCAAATTTGCATGCAATCTTCTTGGTGATCTGGGTATCACTGTAGGAAGAAAATGTAAGAGAACACAACACTTTTTGGAATGAAGAACTAGTTAGGAATTGAAACAAAGCAAAACAATTAATCAACAAAGAGAAAGACATTGAAAACTGTCAAATACAAAGGAACATGGCGTTCTCCATGTTGAAGAACTTTTAGCAAAATACCACAAGTAAGCTAACACCAACAGTAACAGGCATCTTATTCTTAAACTGGCCTTGCCTTCAAACATGATGCAGCGATAACAGCTGTCAGCGCGAAACAGCGTGAACGTTCCATTTTTTCTCATGTGTTTGCATGACTAGAAAATTAACGCCAGCAGCCACACGCAAATGAAACTTAGACAGAATCTGTATCAATCATTTATCTGTAGACATGCAAAGTCATGAACTATTTTGACACAAGTGAACAATCCTATAACGAGTTTAACAACATTTTCCAAAATATTGCGTCACATCTAAATAAACAACTGTAACGATACATAAGTTCGCATGAAGTATTTCTAGTGTGTTGGTAAAATATTCTTTAAGTTTCAAAGCAATCTACCAAGTCATTGCTAAACTGTAGCGCTTTTTGACATGATACCCATAAAAATTGACACAAAACGTTCCGTTTTTGACCGCTCTTGCGATCGACACCTGCATCAGTAGGAATAACATAGCATGCGAAATACGCAAGGTAGCAACACAAAACACTCTGTTCAGGGTAGATAATTGGTTTCACTTTCTACTCGTATGTCAAAGCTGCAAAGTTTTGCCTATTGTGATTTTTAATCGATTTTTCATTCGGCCCTTCCGTTTTTGTCTGGTCGATTTTGAGGGTACCCTTACTTGAGCGGCGGTAACGCGATCCCTGTAAAAGAAATATTTAATCCAAAAGGTGATCCTGAAGGTTAAGTGAACGGCCTTAACTGGCATATACAGTGTTAATGAAATGACACGGGAAATAATGCTTTAATATGGGTTTGAAATCTGTTGCAATAATTGTTTGGCCAAGTATCGATTTGGAGATGCAGTGACAACAGGCAGAAATTTAGGGTCTCTGCTTTAGTTTTAAGCAGCGTTTCCTGTTGTGCGGTGACGTAACGTCAAGCCAAAATGTGGATGTGTAAGACATTACCAGCAATTAAAAACAGCGGTGAATCTATTTTTACGAAAAGCTAACTTCGACGACTCGCATATTAGAAAAACACGGAGAGGCAAAGAAGTGAAGCAAGGGAAGCTCACAGCAGACACAGAAGATTCACGAGCAGCTGTGAGAAGGGCTGGACATACACACGCACTCGCAAGCACCGACAGGCAAACTGGGAGAAGCATAAACATCAAAGCAGGAAAGAGACAGAATGGCATGTTAAAGGAACATTGTCAGAGCCACAACAGTTACCGGAGGTGTTTTTTTTCCCGTTTTGAAATCGATACATGTTGTTGATTCTGATAGTAAAGATGGTACGACATAAACTCAAACTGTTAGTTTGACCACAACGATTCAGACTGGACGTTTATCCAAAACAGAGTTCTTTAATCGCGAATCCTTATCTTTGATTAATTTAAACCGAAAAATAATGAAAATTGAACGCTTCAAAATGCAATGCTCCCTAACGCTAAAGCATTGTTATTTTTTTTCTTGGTTTAAACTGTTTTATTCAACGTTTGTGCATTATTTACAAAAAAACGCATATAGAGTAAACAACAACAAGCATAATGCTTATAGTGGTGTTTACAGTTTTCTAGAAAAATACATATAAATGGTGGCTATTGTACAGCATTGTTATTTGACGTGGGGGAACGGCCTCGAATACGACCAGCAGTTTATTTCATGCTGACAACAAGCTTGTTTTCTTGTGAAGAAGTTTCATTTTGCGCTTGGTAGCTGTTATATCTGAGTTAACCGTTAGACCTAAATAGAGCGAATTAGCTTTTAAACAGAGCGAAAATGAATGAAAATGTCAACTTTCGCCAAAGGAAGACTGTTTTTTTTCTTCTTTTTTTTTAAATCTTGAGGGTTATTTATGGGTTATTTTCAGCGAGCTTCGTAATCAGTCTAAAACCAGTCTTTATCTTTTCTGTTCTTCTATTTGTTGAAGGTTGTCCATGTTAGGGGACACACATACGTATATTTGTTTTGCGCTAGAAAGACCGATCCAACACTGCTAAAATGTCACAGTTACGGTCTTAGCTGTCATATTTAGCAACATGTTGTGTTAACAGCTGTGTCTGCGGACTGAAACGTGTCCGTTTTAAGGTAGAGTGAACGCTGCCAAACGTGTAAAAGAGGTCGCATGAAGCGATATAACAATATTTAGTCAATCTGTCGGCCTGAAACTTAAAGAACATCATTAAAAAAACAACGAGACGACATAAACTAAGGGTCTCAACCCGAAGAAAATTATCCAACAAATTAAGAGAAATGGCCTGGGATAGCATCTGGAGGAATTAGTATATAAAGTTTCACGAAGATCGGTCCATTCGTTTTCTCGGAATCGCTCTACACGCACACACACACACACACACACACACACACACACACACACACACACACACACACACACACACACACACACACACACACACACACACCACCACCACCACCACCACCACCAACCATTCCCAGTCTCATGTAAAAACGTTTTAGTCAAAACTTGACCAAATGTTAAACAAACAAAAATCCGCGTAACGGTTTTGTACGTCTGCAGCTGTTATGACACGTGCAAGTAACCCAGAGGGGCTAAATGTGGCGAATGAATTTGTTATTAGTTTGTGAGAACAGGAAGTGTCCATATTATGGGCGCTTCCACTATTTTGATGTATTTTACTACACGTTTGAGGAAAGCCGGAGAACAATAAAAACTGGAGCACA
Organism: Littorina saxatilis; assembly: GCF_037325665.1. Classification (NCBI taxonomy): domain Eukaryota; kingdom Metazoa; phylum Mollusca; class Gastropoda; order Littorinimorpha; family Littorinidae; genus Littorina; species Littorina saxatilis. The sequence goes on from NC_090245.1 coordinate 62,096,744, forward strand.
GTATCACTTTAAACGCATGTCAGATAAAGCGTGAAAATACAAAAATCACTTTCTCAAAAATGCCTTTGAGTCTTTCTTTTAGCACTGCTCCTAATCAAACATGTATTGATTTTTGAAAGCATCCTAGCTCGCCCACGGTGGAAATTCAACTTCTCACAGTGGCAGTCTTCGTCCGGCAAAAATGTAACTGTCCACTTGTGGCAGTCACACATTGCGCCACAGACGCGGTAGAGTTTCAGTTAGATATAATCGATGTGGAGGCATTTTAAAAGACAGCACCAGAACTGGTTGAACACCCAATGAGCCAGTGCACTGTGAGCCAGGTTTCATAAATGCTCTGAACAAGCTCAATAAGAGGTTCTGTTGCGCCTTCTTCGATGAAGTGTACACATTTGTTTGCATACGCGTAAGGAAGCATGCATGCACGATTTAAACGAATAGGCATGGAGGCAAAGACACGAACCAAGACAGACAGACACTTGATGTCGCCGGTGAGGAGAGGTGGAAAGTCATTTCTTATCTGCGGTAAGGAGACACTGACAAGCAGCTTTTGCGTAGTGCACGAACGTAGGAACGAAGGAACAAACGTTATTACTAAAGGATGGAGATTTTAGGCTGACGCCTAGCCTTAAAATCTGTCTCTGCTAAAACTAAGACATAAAGATGGAGACAATAAAATGGACAATCGTAAACCGACACATAAAAAAAAAATTAAAAAAGAGAGAAAAAAAGAAAAAAACGAAGTTGTACATATTGCAAACTATTACACAAAGAAGCGCCGAGCAAGTGGCCAAAAGGCTGTGTGGAGTCAGGGGGTGTTGGGTCTTCCAGTCTCTCACTCCAACAGAAATACACTGTTGATGAGCTTGCAAAACTTGACTAGATTTAAAAGCACCTACTGACCATACTTTTGAAGCATTTAGATGCATAGTATCACAACATCTGTATTTATATGGCCGTTGTAATTCTTTATTTCATGCGCGAAAGGAAACATGAGAAAAGGGTGGTGTGATCTTGCTCACTTTTATCTTCAGTTGTACTGTGTGATTACTTTCCTTTCCACAACTTGAAACTAAGTTAAAAGACTTCAACGCCACATTGACAAATCCCCTTTATAGTGTCTATCCGACTCACCAGAAATGGATCTAAAAGGGTCTTTCCTAACTAGATGGCCACTTTTTACGTGATTGTGGCTCTTTAGGGCTACAGGTCCTATAATATGACATGAATTAAATTAGCCAATAATCGACATTCAGACTGCAGATTCACTCTTACTCTTGCTTGACGTTTGAGTTGTTGTTATCCACTTTAGTACCACACACGTACACAAAAGTAATCAGCATAATCATTAGCATCCTTATCCCTCACGACATGAAAATGATAAATAGCACGCGCGGCAGCCGGTATCATAGTTATTTTCCACACCCTCTGGCATGTCTGTATGGCAATCCGTTTGTAAAGAAATTACGTTTTTTTGTTGTGTTCTAAATAATGCATCACTTAGTTTAGCTGAATAATGCATTATTCACACAAATTTAAGAAATGCGACGTTAAATTATATAAATCTTTTATTTACGAAAAATATCCATTAATTACTAAATACTTTTTATTTTATTAATATACTCTTTTAATTTAAATCAATTATTTAAATAATGAATTGTTTAAAAAAACTAAACATTATTTACTTAATAATCAATCTCCGCAGCACTGTCAATATTCTTGCCTCTAACAGGGAAAGTCTGATGTATATGTTGTTTAAAATGTTTATAGAGCCGATATAAAATGTTTTTTTGTTTTTTTAATATATTTGATGTAAATCCCTCTTATCGTGACGGAGCTTTTCGGAGCTGGCCTTTAGTAGTTTTGGGACGTTGTAAAATGCATTGTTTAGCAGACAGCGCTTTAGACATTCATTATTTAGTGTTTAAGTAAATAATCAATTACTTAATAGAGTATTTAAATACAATCTTTATTTGATAAATAATGGTTATGTATGGCAATCCGTTTGTAAATAAATTAAGTGTTTTTTTGTGATCTACAAAATGCATTATTAAACTAAACAATGTATCATTTAGCTAATTAATGCATCATTTAACCAAATAATTCATTATTTAGCTACATAATGCATTATTTAACCAAATAATGCATTATCTAGATTACAACAACAAAAACTTATTTGTTTTACAAACAGATTGCCATATGTCTGTGTGTATCCTCTGCATCCTTTGAAGATTTTATGACCGGTGTGTATTTCAATGTTGCCGCTTTAGCCAAGTAAGTCTTGGTGTTTTACGACGTCACGTGCTGCTTTAATGGATATAAGCTGCTCTGCTTGTTGCTGTTGCAGATTTCGGAGGGCAAAAGATATTAGACCAAAGGCACCCCCTGGAAAAGAGGTTTAAAAAAAGGTTCGTCGTCTACCCCAGTGAGGGTAAAAAATGAGTATATTTTGGTCATCAGAAGGGTTTGTAAATAACTTGATTCAAAAGTTGAAGACATTTTGTTTGTACGTTAGTGAATGGCGGCCATCTTTAAAGTGTCGATTATGCATATTAACGTTAAAATCAGCAAGTCCCCAAAATGTGCCATGAGATCACACAACAGGATTAAAAACCATTTTCAGTCTAACTGTAAATACTAACAAGTCGCGTAAGGCGAAATTACTACATTTAGTCAAGCTGTGGAACTCACAGAATGAAACTGAACGTAGTCCGCCGCTAGTGCAAAAGGCAGTGAAAGAGACGAGCCTGTTTGGCGCGGTAGCGATTGCGCTGTGCTTCATAGCACGCTTTACTGTACCTCTCTTCGTTTTAACTTTCTGAGCGTGTTTTTAATCCAAACATATCATATCTATATGTTTTTGGAATCAGGAACCGACAAGGAATAAGATGAAATAGTTTTTAAAACGATTTCGGAAATTTAATTTTGATCATAATTTTTATATTTTTAATTTTCAGAGCTTGTTTTTAATCCAAATATAACATATGTATATGTATTTGGAATCAGAAAATGACGAAGAATAAGATGAAATTGTGTTTGGATTGTTTAATAAAAAAATAATTTTAATTACAAGTTTCCGATTTTTAATGACCAAACTCACTCATTAGTTTTTAAGCCACCAAGCTGAAATGCAATACCAAACCCCGGCCTTTGTCGAAGATTGCTTTGCCAAAATTTCAATCAATTTGATTGAAAAATGAGGGTGTGACAGTGCCGCCTCAACTTTTACAAAAAGCCGGATATGACGTCATCAAAGGTATTTATCGAAAAAATGAAAAAAACGTCCGGGGATATCATACCCAGGAACTCTCATGTAAAATTTTATAAAGATCGGCCCAGTAGTTTAGTCTGAATCGCTCTACACACACAGACAGACAGACAGACAGACAGACAGACAGACAGACAGACAGACAGACAGACAGACAGACAGACAGACAGACACACATACACCACGACCCTCGTCTCGATTCCCCCCTCTATGTTAAAACATTTAGTCAAAACTTGACTAAATGTAAAAAATGTTGAGAACTAAAACTAACTGAACACATCACCACAATGACCAATAAACAGGGAAGGGGAATTTTAATGTTTTTAATTTTTTTTAAACAAACAACAATAATTCTTAGTGTTTCACAGTTAGCAGTATGGTAGTTGTTTAAAAAAAATCCTAAGCGCAGTAGTTCAAGGCAGTAATTTATATTGTGGGAAGGTCGGTAGAGTGAAAGGGGGATGACACAGGCAGGGGAGTATACAATGTAGACATCAATGATCAAGGCAGAGGCTGATGTAATTTGTCTTTTTATGTGAAATCAATAGAGACAAGGCAGAGGATGCACAAGGACAAAAATAACACACACAAACCAAGAACAAACGAGTCAGTGTTTACTGTTGCTGCGGTAGGCCACCGAAGTGACAAATGTAATCAAAAAGTCTAATGAATTTACCTTACCTATGGTTTTGAGATTGGGAAATTGAATTGCCAAAACCTGTAAAACATTTGGCCAAACGACAGTAACTGGTTTACAAAATAATTGCTCATGGGGATTCTCATGGAATGCAACAAATCAAATTCCGTTATGAAATCCAGACAGTACATAGATTTTTCGGGCGGTACGGCTCTTATGATGACAAGGAGCCAACAAGGAAAACCCAAAATATGACATGTACTACCACTCAGGCTAAATTACACACTCGAGAGAAAAGAACAAAAATGTCAATAAGGCATTAAAAATAGCAAAAATGATTATAAGCTTAATAATGCCAGAACAGTGACTAGAAGCAGAAATGGCATGTAATATAGAAAAACAATGGCAAGGGACATGAGGTGTAGATGTGAGAAGCACAGGAATGGGTGGGAGGTTAAAGACAAACACAATCTGTCCCATGGATGCGTCAAGGAATAATAATTAATAGTCAAAAACGCAGTAAATTAAGACTAGCAAACGATTTAAGCTATGAAAAACCATGACATTATCACAGAAAAACCAGTAGAATAACACAAGAAAATATACAAAACATGACTTGGACTGACACAAACACAGAAAAGAAAGAGAGAGAGAGGGAGACAGCGAGACAGAGAGAGAGAGAGAGAGAGAGAGAGAGAGAGAGAGAGAGAGAGAGAGAGAGAGAGAGAGAGAGAGAGAGAGAGAGAGAGAGAGAGAGAGAGAGAGAGAGAGAGAGAGAGAGAGAGAGAGAGAGAGAGAGGTATCAGACTAACAAATTTAGTCTGAAGAACAACAAAAGGTCTGGTAATGTCATGAAATAACACAACCTGCAACTTCATATGTCGTTAATTGGAGTTAAAATTCTCAAATGGAAAATGGAGACAAATCATCGCTTCCTCGACTCCAGCCCTTCTCCTTTCGACACCCCTTCCCGCAGCTTCATCGAACGCCAAAAAGAACGGTAAAGGTAAAGGCAACAAAGACAAAGACAGACAAGCGAGAGACAAGCAAGCTACTATTGACTTTCAACCGAAACAGCGATCGGCCACTCCCAAGCGGTCACGTGAGGGCGGGGATTCCCTGCAGTCCAGTGACACAGCTGGAAAGCAGGGCAGGTATGACAACAAATAATCGCACATACCCCACTACCACACGGATAACTACCCCGTTATTGCCCACGGACTTTACTTATGGCCGCGTCTTCATTGAACGTTTTCTCTCTAAATGTTAGAGGGATCAGATCAAAGATGAAAAGAAAATCGGTGTTTACTTTTCTTAAACAAAAGAAATATGATGTAATATAGCATGACTTCCCTTCTTTGTCTCTGTTATTCTAGTGAGAAATTATCCAGCGATATTTCTCCGTAGGCCTAAAGTTCGGCCATGACCTAGGCAAAATAACTTGCGCAACCGCAGAAACAAGAAAAAGGAAATCTTTTTATGAAATGATTGGGAGCCACGCAAATTTGACCTCTTGATTCCGACCATGAACCCGCTGTTGATAATCTGGAAGGTCGTACCAGAAATGCAGATATATCTCTGGCCGATTCATAGATTCAACCTACAAACTGCGACCTCATCTGTGATCAGATGACCAAGCAATGCGTGAAATCTTTTATTCTAAAGCCTTATGGCTCGTTTCGACAAGCATTAAACGGATGAAATTAACCACATGCAGTTTATTTCTTCAGAAAATTGCAAACGCATCAATACAGCCTCCTGTTGGGTTCGGTGCTTTGTACAGAAATGTCTTCCACAGGATAGATTCGCTGATTTGTCTTACGAAGCCGTCGACGCGTCGTCAACACGAACACAATGATTGCAGAAGCAAACTCTGTACCTACACGACCGAGACACAAGACTGATTATTTCACAGCTGCAATGCGAACAGAGAACTAAAAGACGTTTTGGGTAAGCCTTCACTGACAAGCTAGGAACAGACGGAAAAGTCCGAACAAAAGTAAATGACGTCAAAGTCTCTTTGGGGGGGGGGGGGGGGGGGGGTGTTGTTTTGGATTTTAGTGAGAGGATGGCTGGTGGTTTGGATGGGGTGAAAAGCTGGGTGTCACTGTGAGTGTGGATAATTAAATTGTTGTTGTTGCTGCTGTCAGTTTCAAGGCACCGTTCTTCTTGCAAACGCCAAGTTTGGCTTACTATTTTATATCTGCACAGGCTCCTCTCAAAGGTATAATGCTATATCTGTGGAAAATGTTTCTGAAACGTTCAACACATATAGTGGCACAATCCTTTGCTAAGCATACACACTAACTATTGCATGCATGTAAGATTTATTTCTGTGGCGTTATGAATGTTATGGAACACCGTCACAACGTCTATTCTGATGATCTGCTTACTACAAGAAATTTTGTTTGTTTGTTTGTTTGTTTGCTTAACGCCCAGCCGACCACGAAGGGCCATATCAGGGCGGTGCTGCTTTGACATATAACGTGCGCCACACACAAGACAGAAGTCGCAGCACAGGCTTCATGTCTCACCCAGTCACATTATTCTGACACCGGACCAACCAGTCCTAGCACTAACCCCATAATGCCAGACGCCAGGCGGAGCAGCCACTAGATTGCCAATTTTAAAGTCTTAGGTATGACCCGGCCGGGGTTCGAACCCCCGACCTCCCGATCACGGGGCGGACGCCTTACCACTAGGCCAACCGTGCCAGTACTACTAGAAATGGCAAGGGCGCAGAAAAAAGAATTGGTCTAAGTCATGTGTAATTTGAAGAGACTGCTTCGTGTATTTTAAGATTGATTGCATATCGACTGCAACTACCCAGGACAAACATTCTCAAAAACCAGGATTTCTTGTCGTTTCCGGCAACATTGTGGGCGCTCACTTTCATACGTTAGATCAGCGCAATAAGTATGCCCTGTTAGCTAAGACTCCAACAAAACTCACTGGTGTAAATCATGTGAAATATTGTTTAGTTTTTGTCACCGTATAGACAGTTTGAGAGAATCATGCTGTCAAAACCCCTCATTTGTGTGGGTAGGTGTGATTATGGACCTATCACGTCATACCCATGTAACCGAGTGCGGAAACACTACGATCACCTCGGGAAGCGAAGTGCAATCAAACATGATTGAAAATGTTAGGGCTAATTTCTTAGCCCTATAAAAACTGTTATGCAAACCCGAAGGTTTCCATGAACATACAGACAATCGGAAACCACCAGACCCCATCACAAACAGACTTCTACAATCCACTGGTGTTGACTTTTAAAGGCCAACAACTCGGGTGCAGAGTCTGCTGTGAAAGGAGCGGTAGCCTCCCCTGTCACACTCAAATAGTGCTCAAATCTTTTAAACCCATTTTTGAGCAGAAGGAATGCAAATATGAATATACACATATGTTTCTGACCGAAATGCAGCTGTTTAACATGAGGTCTAAAGCACTGAAGAAATATCCAATCCTTTTTGTGCTAAGTGTAGTTGGGATGTTTTGTCTTCGAATTGTGAATTGACGCTGCTACTGCTATGATCCGCGACAAAATAATTTAGAAAGTATATTCATATGTCTTTCACATGGCACAACTTTTTCGAGGGAGTACCGATTGCTTTGTGTATTGTATGCAGTCTATCTTTCCGAACATTATCACGGTGTGTCAACTGATTCCGTTCATACACCGGATGTTTCCGTTCATCCGCAGGATGTTTTCGTTCATACAGCATCATTTTCGACACTTGCTTGGGGAAAAAACGTTTCGGTAAGTCGTGTGGGCAGCGCGCTTTTGTGATATTGCAAGAATAATGTAGCTAATTGGTTGGGCTATGTGTACGATAAGTACCAAGGTGCTAGTAATCCTCCCGATAACACACGCGGGCCGAACGTGGCAAAATTGCCTGATTTTTACATTTAGTCAAGTTTTGACTAAATGTTTTAACATAGAGGGGGGAATCGAGACGAGGGTCGTGGTGTATGTGTGTGTGTGTGTGTGTGTGTGTGTGTGTGTGTGTGTGTGTGTGTGTGTGTGTGTGTGTGTCTGTGCGTGCGTGTGTGTAGAGCGATTCAGAGTAAACTACTGGACCGATCTTTATGAAATTTTACATGAGAGTTCCGGACGTTTTTTTTTCATTTTTTGGATAAACGTCTTTGATGACGTCATATTTTGTAAAAGTTGAGGCGGCACTGTCACACCCTCATTTTTCAATAAAATTGATTGAAATTTTGGCCAAACAATCTTCGACAAAGGCCGGACTTTGATATTGCATTTCAGCTTGGAGACTTAAAAATTAATTAATGACTTTGGTCATTTAAAAATCTGAAAATTGTAATTAAAATTATTTTTTTATAAAACGATCCAAAATTACATATATTGTATTTTTCATTATTTTCTGATTCCAAAAACATATAAGTATGTTATATTTGGATTAAAAACAAGCTCTGAAAATTAAAAATATAAAAATTATGATTAACATTTAATTTCCGAAATCGATTTAAAAACAATTTCATCTTAATCCTTGTCCGTTCCTGATTCCAAAAACATATAGATATGATATGTTTGGATTAAAAACACGTTCAGAAAGTTAAAAAGAATCGAGATATAGAAAAGCGTGCTATCCTCCTCAGCGCAACCGCTACCGCGCTTTTCTGGATTGTTAATGTCACTGCCTTTGCCACGAGCGGTGGGCAGGTCTTGCGGAAAAAATGCAATGCGTTCAGTTTCATTCTGTGAGTTCGACTGAGCTTGACTAAATGTTGTATTTTCGCCTTACGCGACTTGTTTAACATGTTCTTGTTTTTCTCGCTCTGTTATCGAATCTGACCCCTGATTTGCAAATGATCACCAAAACCATTGCCTGTTCCGACATTTCGCTTGAACAGAAGTTTATAGAAACCCATGGCTTTTGTACAATCAATTGTCTTTTGAAAACATGCAGATTCTGTTCATTCACCATGTTTCCGTTCGTACACTGGAAGGAAGCGACCCGAATTTCCGAGCGATGGGACAAAGTAATGAACAAACATGAAAATAATCTAATAGATCCCTTGACTTTGGGGGACTCTGTTGCTGCTAGCTTTCCACTGGGAGGAAGCGAACCGAATTTCCTGGCGATGGGACAATAAAAAAAAAATTTGTAATAGATCCCTTGACTTTGGGGTAGCGCGACTATGTTGCCGCTAGCTTTCCACTGGGAGGAAGCGACCCGAATTACCCAGCGATGGGACAATAAAGTAATGAAAAAAAAATCCAACAGATCCCTTGACTTTGGAGATGACGTAGAGGTTACATGCCGAGTCTCAGTGATTATTAAAAATAATGGTCGAAGTTTGCGGATCATGAAAAATGCGAGCTTCAGCGAGCTTTTTCATGACCGCGAACTGAGACCATCAATTTTAATAATCACTGAGACGAGGTGTGTAACCTCTTTATTCCTCCTTTCTTCAGTTATTCAAAGAAAAGAGGAGTTTTTGTGCAAAACTTTGATCGAATCCTATTCACTCAACCAGTCAACCTGCGCAGGCGATCGATTAATGCGCGGTTGTATAGTTCCGTGCAAATCATTCCATTGTGTTAACACTTCTTGTCAGTTTCCCTGTTTTGGACTAAAATCAAGTACACAGATATGTTGTTATTCTGCTGTGGCGGTAAAGGCAGATATTGTGTGTTCTGTTCATGTTTTGTTATCGCTTAGGATAATGTTCTTTCGTCAAATGGGACTAGCAGACGAACCTTTGCACCCGTGTTCGAACGTTAAAAACTCTATGAAGTTCAGTTTTCTGGAGAAAATAGTGTATGAAACCGCTTTATGTTATTTAAATTGATGAGATGTGTGCATTTGGTTGCGTGTGATCTGTTTAAAAAGTGAAATATTGTTGAAAACTGACCGTCGGATTGCAATCTGTTGTCGAAGAAACTGAGTGAAAAGAAATTTGAAAGGGGAACTACTCTTGTCGCTAGACAAAGTATGAGAGTTACTTGCCTTGGGAATTTGCTTGTCAGATGTTGATGCTCATTTTGACTCGTTAGATGTTGAGAATGTACGTAACAAATCTACTGTTAAAATAGATGTATATAATGTTGATAGTGAGATTGGAGATTCCTTTGGTTCTGAATATAGTATTGAGGATAATCCTGATATACTCTCCTGCTTAGCGCTTAATGTCTGTGGAATCACTTCAAAGCTAAAATTTCCTGAATTTGTGAAATTTATTGCCAAATATGACATTATTTGTTTTAGCGAGAGCAAACTTGATGATATTGATGAGATTAACATTCCAGGTTATATAGCATTCTATAAGAATAGAGGAACATTTCGCAGAAAATCAGGCGGTGTATTAGTTTTATTACGGGAAGTGTTTGCTAACAATATAACTATTTTTGAAGAAAAAAAGCTGTCACATAAGATAAAAGAAGAGATGAAAATATGGTATACATTTTTGGATGTAGAAATGTGTGAGAATGCGTTATTTTTTAAGCTAGATAAGAAAATACTTGGACGTGACACCCTTTTCTGTGCTTTATATATTCCCCCTGAAGGGTCACCTTACCATAACAAAGATGTTTATGCTGAACTAGAAGAGGTGTACATGCAGTTTGGGTTAGATAATGATTATGTTTGTCTGTTAGGAGACTTAAATTCCCGCACTGGTCATCTGAGTGAAATGGTGCATGAAGATGATCAGCATTCAGAAGGTTTTGTTGATAATGACTTGTTTGACTCTGATGAGGTTGGTACTCTAATAGGTGAGCGGGCCTCACAGGATAATAATACTAATAACCTTGGTTTTAAATTGATTGATTTTTGTAAAATGACTGGCTTAGTTATTGCTAATGGTAGAGTTGGCGATGATACAGGGGTTGGTAAATGCACATGTAAGGATAAGAGCGTTGTTGATTATTGCATCCTGTCAAAAGATCTGTTCTCGAAAGTTAATTATTTTTCTGTGATGGAATTTTGTGAAATGTATTCTGATGTACACTGTCCTGTTGTTTTGCATCTATTAAAACATAATGAAGTACGCGCTAATGATTGCCTAGCAGAAGTTGTGAAAAAAAACAAAAATGAAGATTTGCTGTCTAAAGGTAGAGAAAAGGATAACAAGTACACAAAACCAAAATGGGACAATAACAATGGGACCAAGTTAGCTTTTGTAGTTAATCTGAATGAGGATGATATTTATACTGTTGAAACTAAATTACAAAATATGCTAGCTACAAGTGAGAGTACGACAACAGATGACGTTGATAGTGTTACTAGTAAGATTTGTGATATTTTAAATTGTTCTGCTGAGAAAATCGGTGTAATTAAAAAACAAAAATTTATGAAAAAGCCACGTTCAAAGAAATTTAAACTACAACAACCATGGTTTAGTGCAATTTGCAAAGAGAAAAGAAAAATATTTTTACATGCGAAAAACAAAGCAAGACGGTTTAAAAATGTGTTCAATGATGATGAAAAAAAGAGTGCTTTTAAAGAATACAAAAAGACAATAAAAAAGGAATGCAAGTCGTATCATAATGAGTTCGTTAAAACTTTGAGAAAGTTAAGAAGTACTGACCCGAAAGCATACTGGAATCTTCTAAATAAAAATAAAAAGAATAATTCCAAAACTAACTATCCAACTTGTTCTGAGTTTTTCGAACATTTCACTAAACTACAAGAGTGTGATGAAAATGATATGGATGATAGTAATGAACATTTAAATGAAGCAAGTAATGAATTTCTTAATGCGCCTTTTACAAAGGAGGAAGTTATCAAATGTATAGACAAGCTAAAAAACAATAAGGCATGCGGTCAGGATAAAATAATTAATGAGTATTTAAAAGCGTCACATGATCGAATGATTGATATTTATGTATTGTTGTTTAATGTTGTTTTGCAGTCAGGAAAGGTTCCAACACAATGGGCCGTAGGTGAAATTATTCCATTGTACAAAAATAAAGGCTCTCAAGCTGACCCCACAAATTATAGAGGAATTACTATACTCAGCTGCTTCGGAAAACTTTTCAGTGCAATTTTAAATGATAGGTTATCAAACTTTTTGGAGAGTAATAACAAATTAGGTCAAGAACAAACAGGTTTCCGCACAGGCTTTTCAACACTAGACCATGTTTTTACTTTGCATTGTATATTAAACTTTTTTCTCAACAAAAAGAAGCGACTGTTTTGTGCATTTGTAGACTATGAAAAAGCGTTTGATAAAGTTCGCCGTGCATTTCTATGGGAGAAATTAGTTACTTCTGATGTTAATGGGAAGTTTTTAAAACTGTAAGAAATTTGTATGAAAATGCCAAATCTTGTGTTAAAGTTAATAGTGAGTGTTCTGGATATTTTCCCAGTTTGTGTGGAGTTAGACAAGGGGAAAACTTGTCACCGTTGTTTTTTGCTCTATTTTTAAATGATCTAAAGCCTTTTCTGTTGGAAAACAGTAATGGTTTACAATCTATGTCAAGAGAGGCTATTGTGGCTGGAATGGATGATACGGATGTAAATGCTTTGTTTCAAATGTTTTTATTACTGTATGCGGATGATACTGTGATCTGCTCAGAGTCGGAAAAAAACCTGCAAGAATGTTTAAACAAAATGCACGAATACTGTTTAAAATGGCGTCTAAATATTAATGTAAACAAAACGAAAGTTATAGTTTTTTCCAGAGGTAAAATTAGAAATAAACCACTGTTTACGTACAATGGCAATTTAATCGAAGTAGTGTTTGATGTAATGTACTTGGGCCTTAAGATTAATTATAATAATACATTTTCAGTCGCACAGAAGAATCTATATGATCGTGCCTCAAGGGCAATGTTTGTTCTTTTGCGCACTTGTAGACAATTGTCACTACCTGTGGACATACAAGTTGACCTGTTCGATAAAATGATTGCTCCAATTTTATTGTATGGATGTGAAGTATGGGGTTTTGGTTCCTGTGAACTTGCTACTAAACTTCAATTGCGTTTTTATAAAATTGTTTTCAAACTAAAAAAATCAACTCCAAATGCTATGATATTTGGTGAACTTGGAAGATATCCACTAGATGTTAATATGAAATGTAGAATGCTTTGCTATTGGTATAAACTGATTAGTCCTATTCATAAAAATAAATTTTCAAGTATTGTGTATTGCTTTACTTATAGATTGTATATCAACAAGATGATTGAATCCAAGTATTTATGTTTCATTGAAAAAACCTTAAATGAAATTGGTCTCTCTGGCCTTTGGACTTCTCAAGAAAATATTCAATACTCAAGCACATGGTTTAAAAAGAAAGTAAAAAGAAGTCTATATGACCAGTATATCCATAAATGGTTTACAGAAATTGGAACAAAAAATATGTTTTGGAATTATCGAATGTTCAAAGATATTTTTGCATGTGAAGACTACGTCACAACCCTGCCATATCAGCAATGTGTTTCAATGATGAAGTTTAGAACATTAAACAACAATTTACCTGTACAGAAAGAACGTTATCTTAACATCCCGAGGTCAGAAAGAACTTGCACCAAATGTGTATCGCATGACATAGGTGATGAATTCCATTATTTATTTGTCTGTGATTTTTTCAAAGAAGAAAGAGCTGAGTTGTTACCACCTTACTATTGGAAAAAACCTAATGCACTTAAATTTAAAAAGTTGTTTGCTACTAAGAAAAAGAAATTGCTAAAGAATATTTTGGACTTTACTAATAGAATTTGTAACAGTTTTTCATAATTTTTAATTTTTTTTATTTTTATTTTTTTTATTTTTTTTTATTTTTTTATTTTTTTTATTTTATTTTTTTTATTTTTTTTATTATATTAGCATATATCATGATTGTATTGCTTGTATTTATTGTTCAAAATGCCCCCATGGGTTATGGACCAATAAACTTGAACTTGAACTTTGCTTGTATGGAACGTTTGTGCACGGCAGATATAGATTAAAGAAAACAACCGAACTCATGGATTTTAAATGGAGATACATGTGTTCAAGCCTGTAGTTGTTAATTTAAATGCGGTATGTTTGTATTGTTTGCTCCAGAGATGTATACTTCGTACATTAGAGCGTTCGGAACTTTTCAGTCGCAAAAGTAGTACCGACACAGAACAGCTTCTCAACCCATTGCGCTATCGAGGATTCAGGATGTTGCTGGCTCGTTATTTGTTTGGTTGCTGGGTGTTTATCGAAAAATAACTAGCTCTACAAGTTTACAGAGGTAAAGAAGCAGAGGGGGGAATAAAAGAAAATATCGGGCGCATTTACGTGATTTGTAAAACATTTTACAAATCGCGGGTTAACAACATTCAGTAACTACATAAACTAAATTGTACTGCTTTGTCCCGTTCACATGAAATTCACTAATATTTTGTTTTACACATAAAAAGCATGTTTTCTTCAGTGAAAAGTAAACTGACAAAACCAGTTCACAACCGATTTTCTTGGTGGAAATTTAAGAAATATAACACACATTTCCCATCGCGGATACATTTGATCATCTAACTTTGAATTGAGGAGCAATTAGGAAGATAAAATGCAATTCAGATAAAAAAAATCAGCACTCTCTGAAAATGTAAGGATGCGCAATCAAAGGCGTAATTTGTCTAAGAAAAGCTAATAACAAACAAACTGTCTCTCTCAATAATGTTTTTACGTGTATCTTTTTAAATACTAGCAGTCAAACCCAGCTTCGCCCGGGTGTTAGCAAAGCCCTCAAAGAAAAACTCAAAATCAAACGTTTGGGGGAAATGAGAATGACACGGAATGCTGGTATGCTAAGAGTTATCTCCCTTCCATGGATAACAAAGCAAGGGGTACCTCCCTTGCACTGTATAGGCTGTATTAAACAATGGGGAGGGTCATAATCTGAGGAAGGAAACAATGAATCGAGAAACTAAAACCCAGGTGCACATCTGCGGCTCCCAGCCTCTCCCGCTTTACTGGAACAGCATCATACCACGTCTCTCTCTCTCTCTCTCTCTCTCTCTCTCTCTCTCTCTCTCTCTCTCTCTCTCTCTCTCTCTCTCTCTCTCTCACATAATCTTTACTGCCCTTCTTTGTCCTATCTCTCCTTGCCTAATTTCTCTTGCTGACACTTACGTGCCGAATAGATAGACCAATGGGGATTCACAGGATGCTTTGCACGCGAAGAAAGCTACTTTTAACAGTAAAACAAGAAATGAAGGAATGTATTGTGCTTTGATAGACAACGCTTATATCTTGCCCAACAAAACAATAATTTTACATCCACAGAATCTTTTCTTTTAAAACCCCAGCATCTTCATTTGGTATACCCGTGTCTTGGTTACCAAAAATACCCGTGCTAAGACGGTTCACGTGGAAGGTAATTGGCAACCAGCTGCAAATAGAGCCTCTCCCGCTTTAGGGGAACTGCATCATACCACCCCCGTCTCTCTCTCTCTCTCTCTCTCTCTCTCTCTCTCTCTCTCTCTCTCTATTTTACTGACATAATCTTTACTGCCCTTCTGTGTCCTATCTCTCCTTGCCTAATTTCTCTTGCTGATACTTATGTGACGAACCTTGTTAGAGTGAGAATTAGGCAATTTTTCGGTCGTGTATTTTCTACACTCTGAAGTCTGCAGGTGCAACGTAACAAGCACTACGTTCATTATTCGATACACAAATAACAGAAACACAAATTATAGTTCACATTTGCTTACTACTAATGTAAAGGTAAACCTCCAAATGTCATTGTTAATTTCCTATGATTAGTGGGACAGTTAAAGAATGGGTATCTATTTTGCCTCAGTCAGTGATGGAACATTGGTGGTCTAGCATAGCGAAATTCCTTATACACAAAACGGGATTGATACTGGATTTGTCAAACAAGAAAATGACCCTGCCTTGACAATGTAACATCACACAGACTCATGGCCGCGTATGCGTGAGGGTCACTTCTCACGTCAGTCAAAGATGCCTCTTAAATCATTTTTACCTGTAAGTTGCACTTGAAAGCAGTAGCACGACCTTTAGCAGGCAGCAATCATTCATCAGTACAGTGCTTATACATGAATATATATATATATATATAATTATTTTCTTGATGGTTTATTTTCGCTAATAGTATTTGTAATATATATAGAAATGTATAATGAGAGCGCTGCTAAAAATGCCAAAATGTGCACTCGATCGCTTGTACTTTTAAAGAAAAGTTAAATATAGAATGACGTCAAGAGCGAGAATGCATAGAAATTACGTCATGAGCAAGGGAGATCATCCTTTACTCTGTGTGTGTCTCCGCCGCCTACATTCCAACGTGGAATTTTGAAACCCCCTCCCCCCACCTCTTCCATTACCTCTATTGTGCTCCCTGCTTTCAAAATTCCACGTTTGGAATGTAGGCGGCGGAGACACACACAGAGTAAAGGATGATCTCCCTTGCTCATGACGTAATTTCTATGCATTCTCGCTCTTGACGTCATTATATATATGTATAAGTTACAGTTCCGTCCATCCATGGTATCGCCTGATATTTTGTCGAGACTGGGTCAATGAATATGATGACGTCACTCGAGGCTCTGCCGAGAGTGACGTCATTATATTCTTTCACCCCGTCGAGACAAAATATCACGCGATACCATGGATGGACGGAGCTGTAACGTATATATATGGCATGACCAAAGTAAAGAGAATTTGTCATGGGATGTGGAAACAAATCATTGGAAATTCACCATGGGCAATCAACCCAGGCCTAGAAGTTGTAGAACTATATTTTGTTTCAGTCTTGGCAAGGCCAGTTTTGTCCAGTTCCGGAAAAGACATCATGAATTCATTCACCCTGCCGAGACGAAAAAAACAATTCCATGGATGAAAACGTATAAGCTTATATCCCGTGACGCATCAAAGCTAAATTTTGTTTTGAAATGTCTTCACAACGTACAGATAACTTATAACGACATAATCGCCTTCACAAGACAGGAAAAACGCACACTTTGTTTTTCGTCTGCTACAAATCTAGTCTTGTTGGTTGACGGAGAGAATAAAGCTTCAATCGTACCTTCATCAACAGGAATAAATGCTCAATCCGCTGTCAGTTCGCAACTGAACCTTGGTTTTTTTCTTTAACTTTTTGGTTAACATTGAAACGGCAATCCAAAAGAGTGTTTCAGCTGTTTCAAGACACAGGCTTAGCTCCTTCTTTTGAGTTGCTTTTCAGTCTAAAATGACACCGGAAGCGAACAAATTGTCGCGTATACTGTCGTCACAAAAAGACGTCATGACAAAGTTACACGCAAAGCGAAAGAGACTTTGACGTCATTTTCCGTCTGTTCCTAGCTTGTCAGTGAAGACCTGACGTGAGTAAGCTTACCCAAAACGTCTTTGTTCTCTATTCACATTGCAGCTGTGAAATAATCAGTCTTGTGTCTCGGTCGTGTAGGTACAGAGTTTGCTTCTGCAATCATTGTGTTCGTGTTGATGACGGCTTCATAAGACAAATCAGCGAATCTATCGTGAGGAAGACGTTTATCAAATCGTTTGTACAAATCGCCGTAGCCAACCCATTTTTTGTGTGCATTTTTCTGAAGAATAAACAGCATGTGGTTAATTTCATCCGTTTAATGCTTGTCGAAACGAGCCATAAGGCTTTAGAATAAAAGATTTCACGCATTGCTTGGTCATCTGATCACAGATGAGGTCGCAGTGTGTAGGTTGAATCTATGAATCGGCCAGAAATAGATAGATCTGCATTTCTGGTACGACCTTCCAGATTATCAACAGCGGGTTCATGGTCGGAATCAAGAGGTCAAATTTGCGTGGCTCCCAATCATTTCATAAAAGATTTCCATTTCTTGTTTCTGCGGCTGCGCAAGTTATTTTGCCTAGGTCATGGCCGAACTTTAGGCCTACGGAGAAATATCGCTAGATATTTTCTCCCTAGATTAACAGAGACAAAGAAGGGAAGTCATGCTGTATATATATATATATATATATATATATATATATATATATATTTATAAAGCGATCCAATTGAACAAGTCTTGCAGAAAACTTCTTCTTTACCAAGTCCTGTGTTGAACAGCAGTGAAAAGTTGACCGCTTTTCCTGTTTAACCTTTTCAAAATTAGATCTAACTTGTTCGCGAATCCATTTCTGAATCTGCAGGCTGGTACAGTTTAGGCTTTTTCAAATTTCCCTTGTTTTAACCTAATTTCTTGGTTAAAACTTGTCTAAATTTCTAAATTCTTTCTTAATAAATATCAATTCCACACTTTGGCCTTAAATCAAAGTGTTTCCCTTCACAGATATCCCCTTGGGGTTGTCAGATGAGGGTAGTCTCCCATGCCAACAGAAGCTACCATTCAGAGAGTGGTTTGCTTCTTAGTTGGATACCATGGGTTGACAACTCTCGCCATCAGTACCACCTGACTACTGATGAGACACAATAGTGTCGAAACACGTGTCTGGTCTCGGTACAAAAACAATGGTCCTCCTCAGGACTAGATTACCTTGTGATTCGTCCCCCACAAAGGGACTTTGCTGTGTAAATCTCGGTCCCCCTTGAGGAAGTTCTGATGCTCCCAATCGGCTGTCTGTGAAGGGACACTTATTTCTCTCTCTTTCTCTGCTGAGAGATTTTAACAAATCTCTTTGCTGACTTTCAATTGTTTCTTTCACAATTTCTGATGTTTTATATAAAAAGTATCCCTTCACAGATATAGATATATAAATGTCTTTAAAAGAATGCTTATGAAATATGCGGGCACTCGCATTCAAAGTACATAAAACTTGGATACAGTATTGTGGTTTCCAGATCGAAACTTTGCGGCTTTGCGCTTGTCTGGAACTATTTTTTGTTGTCGGGGGGGGGGGGGAGGGGGGGGGAGGGGGGGGGAGGGGGGGAGGGGGGGGGAGGGGGGGAGGGGGGGGGGGAGGGGGGGGAGGGGGGGAGGGGGGGGGGGGAGGGGGGGGGGCGGCGCTGCTTTTTCTTTCAGTCTGCTTTTAACATCCTCGTGGGCACACACTTCACTACAGGGTATAGCATTAGAGAAAAGCTGTAAGGTTTGTGTTTGTCGGAACTTTTTTTTCTTCGCTTGTTATTTCATCGCTGAGGGTGCGTCAGAGAAACGAGCTGAGCGACTGGCAGCTCGCGTCGAGAAAAACTCGTTCACACACAGACACTAAAGCGGCAAACGTCTTAACTGCTTACGATGAACCAGAAGGCGGAGACGTATTATTACTATTATGACGATATGTTGTGTAGTAGTTCACGCAAGAAACCACTAACGTACGCGCTCGCTTGCCTGAAATTCACAGCTGCAACGTCATACACCGTCGAAAATAGACCAAGAGATAGGCATCACCCGCTCCATCGCGCAATATCCGAACTGTGTCACAAATGGAATTCATTGGCTAAAAATGAATACATGTACCAGATTTGTTTCTGTCGGTTGCAGGTTGTAGTTACTCGAGTGGAGAAGACAAAGGCAAAAGGGGAGGGAATGCAAGACTAAGAACACTTCGAACAAGAAAAGCTGTTAGGTAGAGCGAGGGAGAAGGGAGGGCAGTCAGCGCGTGTGAGAGAACAGAATGGAGTTGGACTGATCGATTCTCGTTGGAGGTCTCAGCTTTGGGATTCCCTCGGCGAAAGAGAAATGAACTGGCTGTTCAGAAACTACATCAGCTTCTTTCTTGTGAAGTGCCGGTGAGTTCATCTACATCGCGCCATCGTCACCTTGGTTTGGTGTTTGCGTCGTTTCACTCTGGCGCTCGTGAAGTTTTGTCTGTTAAACCCTCGACGTTGTTTGGCCAAGTGAGCATGTGTCCCAGTGTTTTCGGCATAGCGAGCGTTATGAGAAACCAAGCTTCCGAAATTGATCTAATCGATGTGAAAAGATGGAAGGTAGAGACATTTTTCGACTTCCTTATTTGTTTGTCACCTTGTGTTTCTTCCCCATGTTCCTTATAATACCCGCATCCATGCACCGTCGTCATCTGTTTTCTTTTTACAAAACGAACAGATTTTCGATTAGATTTTTGCTGATTTGGGTATGCTGACTTTTTTTTATTTCGTTCAAACAACAGTTTATAGAATAATAGTACCGTTTTTGTAACAATGAAAAGTAGTTATTAGTTTGTTCTATTTCTCTTGTGTTCTGTTCTACCATCCATTTTCGTTGAAGCACTATTTAGTAGTCACTTTGAATTATATCTACATTTGTTTTAAACCATAATTCTGTTCTTGATGGTTTATTGTCGCCAATAGTATTTGTAAATGACTGTTTACTTCACTCTGAACTGAAATGGGGAAATAACTCAGTCGGTAGTGGCGCTGGTTTCAAAACTAAGGGTGCGTTTGTTGCACCACACTTTGAAGTAATCCCACACTGAAGTAAATTACTTCAAAATGTGGGGATGTGCCCCACACTTTGAAGTAAACCCATTTTTTACTTCAAAGTGTGGGGGGATCTTCCCACACTTTGAAGTAAACTCAGTTTTTACTTCAAAGTGTGGGGGGATCTTCCCACACTTTGAAGTAACTTACTTCAAAGCGTGGGACTTTTGCATCGCCTGTTTGAGCCTGATGATTTTGTCAAAAAAAATGGCAAAGTCTTTTGGATGAGTGAACAGAAAAAGTGAGCGAGCCAAGAAACACAGTGATGTTTATTATCAACCCAAAGCAATGACCTATTGTTGAGTGTGACGAAAACACGTGGTGACGATTTTAGAACATGTGGGGTCACGCGGAGACTATCTGAGAACACTCGGGCTAATTCGGCACGATTTTACAAGCATGGGCTCCCTGGAACATGTCCCCACTACGACAACTCCCCCACCAAATGTCCCCACTGTCGCAATTTCCCGCCAAATGTCTGCATCTGCGATAATTCTTCTCCAAATATACCAACTGCAATAATTCCCCGCCGAATATCCCAACTGCGACAATTCCCCGCGAAATGTTGCCACTCGCCCTGGAAAATGTCCCCACCACGACAGTTCCCCGCCAAATGCCCCCACTACGACAACTACCCGCCAAATGTCCCCCACTGCGACAATTCCCCACCAAGTGTCTCCCACTGCGACATTTCCCCGCCAAAATGTCCCCACTACGACAATTTCACACCAAATGTCTCCCACTGCGACATTTCCCCGCCAAATGTTCCCACTACGACAATTCCCCGCCAAATGGCCTCCACTGCGACAATTCCCCGCCCAACGTCCCCACTACGACAATTCGTCTTCAAATGTTCCCAGTACGACAATTCCCCGCCAAATGTCCCCACTACGACAATTCCCCGCAAAATATCCCCACTGCAACAACTCCCCACCAAGTGTCCTCCGCTGCGACAATTACCCGCCAAATGTCCCCACTACGACAGTTCGTCGCCAAACGGCCCCACTACGACAATTAGTCGCCAAATGGCCCCACTACGACAATTCCCCGCCAAATGTCTCCCCCTTCGACAATTACTCGCCAAAAATCCCCACTGCGACAATTCCCCACGAAGTGTTCCCCACTGCGACAATTCCCCGCCAAATGTCCCCACTGCGACAATTCCCCGCCAAATGTCCCAACTGCGACAATCCTCCCCCCCCCCCCCCCAACGGCCCCACTACAACAATTCGTCGCCAAATGTCCACAACTGCGGTAATTCCCCGCCAAATGTCCACACTACGACAATTCCCCGCCAAATGCCTCCCACTACGACAATTCCCCTTCAAACGGCCCCACTACGACAATTCGTCGCCAATTGTCCGCAACTGCAGTAATTCCCCGCCAAATGTTCAACACTACGACAATTCCCCGCCAAATGTCCCCACTGCGACAATTCTCCCTTGAAATGCCCTTACTACGACAATTCCCCCGCAAAATGACCTCCACAGCGACAATTCCCCCCCAAACGGCCCCACTACGACAGTTCGTCGCCAAATGTTTGCAACTGCGGTAATTTCCCGCCAAATGTCCAAACTAAGCGAATTGTCGCAGTGGGGGAAACTATGCGGGGAATTGTCGTAGTGGGGACATTTGGCGGGGAATTGTCGCAGTGGGGAACACTGGGCGGGGAATTGTCGTAGTGGGGACATTTGGCGACGAATCGTCGTAGATGGGCTGTTTGGCGGGGAATTGTCGCAGTGGAGGCCATTTTGCGGGGAAATGTCGTAGTGGGGACATTTTGGTGGGAATTATCGTAGCTGGGACATCTGGCGGGGAATTGTCGCAGTTGGAATATTTGGCGGGAAATTATCGCAGTTGCGGACATTTGGCGGGAAATTGTGACAGTGGGGACATTTTGTGGAGAAATGTCGTAGGGGGGGCTTTTTACAGTGTGCCCATGCTTGTAAAATCGTGCCGAATTAGCCCAATTGTTCCCAGATAGTCTCCGCATGACCCAACATGTTTTAAAATCGTCACCACGAGTTTTCGTCACACTCAACAATGGGACACATTAAAGCCTGATAACAAACATCACTATGTTTCTTGGCTCGCTCACTTTTTCTGTTCACTCATCCAAAAGACTTTGCCATTTTTTTGGACAAAATCATCAGGCTCAAACAGGCGATGCAAAAGTCCCACGCTTTGAAGTAAGTTACTTCAAAGTGTGGGAAGATCCCCCCACACTTTGAAGTAAAAACTGAGTTTACTTCAAAGTGTGGGGCACATCCCCACACTTTGAAGTAATTTACTTCAAAGTGTGGGATTACTTCAAAGTGTGGTGCAACATGCGTTGCCTAGAGCTAACGATCTGTTCGCGAAGAGAGAAGAAGTTTTCATGTTGTAGGCAACGCTATGTTCGCGGCGAACTGTTCTACCCTCTCTACCTACTTTGAACTAAATGGACCCGTCTCTTCGCTGACGGCCGAGTCCATGCATGCATATTGGGGGCGATCATGCGAACAGTTGCTTTGTACTTGGAACAGCATTGGCCCTCAGGATATCAGTGTGAGTGTGTGTGTTTGGGTTTCGTACCCCACGTGGAGAAGCAGGGGCTTTCCTTTTTACATTTAGTCAAGTTTTGACTAAATGTTTTAACATAGAGGGGGAATCAAGACGAGGGTCGTGGTGTATATGTGTGTGTGTGTGTGTGTGTGTGTGTGTGTGTGTGTGTGTGTGTGTCTGTCTGTCTGTCTGTCTGTCTGTCTGTCTGTGCGTGTGTGTGTGTAGAGCGATTCAGACTAAACTACTGGACCGATCTTTATGAAATTTGACATGAGAGTTCCTGGGAATGATATCCCCGGACATTTTGTCTTTTTTTCGATTAATACCTTTGATGACGTCATATCCGGCTTTTTGTAAAAGTTGAGGCGGCACTGTCACACCCTCATTTTTTAATCAAATTGATTGAACTTTTGGCGAAGCAATCTTCGACAAAGGCCGGACTTTGGTATTGCATTCCAGCTTTGGTCATTAAAAATCGGAAACTTGTAATTCATATTATTTTTTTTATTAAACGATCCAAAAATAATTTCATCTTATTCTTCGTCATTGTCTGATTCAAAAAACATATACATATGTTATATTTGGATTACAAACAAGCTCTGAAAATTAAAAATATGAAAATTATGATTAAAATTAATTTTCCGAAATCGATTTAAAAACAATTTCATCTTATTCCTTGTCGGTCCCTGATTCCAAAAACATATAGATATGATATGTTTGGATTAAAAACAAACTCAGTAAGCTAAAAAGAATAGACATACAGAAAAGCGTGTTATCCTGCTCAGCGCGACCACTTCCGCACTATTCTGCATGGCTTGTCGATTTCACTGCCTTTGCCACGAGCGGTGGACTGACGAAACTACGAGTATGTGGTCTTGGTGAAAAAAAGCAGTGCGTTCAGTTTCATTCTGTGAGTTCGACATCTTGACTAAATGTTGTTATTTCGCCTTACGCGACTTGTTTACATTTAGTCAAGTTTTGACTAAATGTTTTAACATAGAGGGGGAATCGAGACAAGGGTCGTGGTGTGTGTGTGTGTGTGTGTGTGTGTGTGTGTGTGTGTGTGTGTGTGTGTGTGTGTGTGTGTGTGTGTGTGTGTGTGTACGTGTGTGTGTCTGTGTCTGTGTGTGTGTAGAGCGATTCAGAGTAAACTACTGGACCGATCTTTATGACATTTTTCATGAGAGTTCCTGGGTATGATATCCCCAGATGGTTTTTGGCTCACGTAAGTGTAGCCTATGCGATGCTAAACTTTGTCTGTCTGTGCGTGTGTATGTGTGTGTGTGTGTGTGTGTGTGTGTGTGTGTGTGTGTATGTGATAGAAACTTTAACATTTGACTAAACACAGAAATACTAATTTTACCTGGTTATTATCCAAGCAACAGCTTCAAAATATTGAAGCAATGATCAACATTGTGTCAGCATGTGTGTAGTTAAAGCGTGTATCCAAAGAAAACGGGTGGTGGGGGGTTTTGAAGGGGTACAAGCACTTGACTGGTTTGTGACGTGTGTGGTATGTAGACCAGGTCAGGTGTCAAGACCAGGTCAGGGGTCGCGCGAAGGATTGTGGTATACATAGATTCACTTCTCCAGTTCACCTCTGCATTCGCCGATTCGGGGAAGACGATTTCACGTTGTTCGGTTTCTAAGCTCCAGAAAAGTAAATAAAGAAGATACCGAAGGGAGATTTCCTACAATTTGATCTGCACAGCGTTTTTCCAATGTCCACGCGAGGAAGAGCTGTCGAAAGCGCAGTGTCGATCTGGCAGTCGTATCCCGGTAAGTACAGAGACAGATCTAGTGTCTCCCACTCTGATAACGTGTCACCTTCTGTTAATCCGTTTTGTTTTAATTTATTTTTATTTCAGCAGACACAGATGTCAAACACAGTGCTAGGCAGTCACCTCTAGTGAAATGAGTTGATCTAAAGTGCCTGTAATGTTTGGATGTCTTTGTTCTTGGTTCGATTTATGTGAATTTCAAGACTTGCAGTAGACCTAGAGTCTCAAGTTTACTCTGCCCGTATAAAACTGTCCACCATTTACTTGAACATGCAGATAAAATTATAAGGAAACGGAATGAATCTGTTCTCAAAGTCAAAATGATCACGATTTTGCCTCAGATTCAAAACATGCACTGTCATGGTTTTGTCTGTACAATTTGGTAAGTCTTATACCTTGCAACAACTTCCTTGAACTTGAAAGACAGTTTTTGAATGCTAGATCTGTATCGCGTTTCATTCCAGACTCGATCCTCTCTTTGATTGTACTGTTTGCTTACAAACTTATTAATTTAATTAATTATTAAGCGTTAGTTTTAACTCTGTGTGTGTGTGTGTGTGTGTGTGTGTGTGTGTGTGTGTGTGTGTGTGTGTGTGTGTGAGCGTGTGTGTGTGAGTGAGTTTGTGTTACTGTTTGTTGATTTCTTACGGGAGCCTTGAAGGCTTCGCCTCTTGTTTTTTCATTTTTTCGATAAATGTCTTTGATGACGTCATATCCAGCATTTTGTAAAAGTTGAGGCGGCACTGTCACACCCTCATTTTTCAATAAAAATTTTGAAATTTTGGCCAAGCAATCTTCGACGAAGGCCGGACTTTGGTATTGCATTTCAGCTTGGAGGCTTAAAAATTAATGAATGACTTTGGTCATTAAAAATCTGAAAATTGTAATAACTTTTTTTTTTATAAAACGATCCAAAATTACGTTCATCTTATTCTGCGTCATTTTCTGATTCCAAAAAAATATAAATATGTTATATTTGGATTAAAAACAAGCTATGAAAATTAAAAATATAAACATTATTATTAAAATACAATTTCCGAAATCGATTTAAAAACAATTTCATCTTATTCCTTGTCCGTTCCTGATTCCAAAAACATATAGATATGATATGTATGGATTAAAAACACGTTCATAAAGTTAAAAAGAATAGAGATATAGTAAAGCGTGCCTCAGCGCTACCGCTACAGCGCTTTTCTGGATTGTCAATTTCACTGCCTTTGCCACGAAAATGCAGTGCGTTCAGTTTCATTCTGTGAGTTCGACTGAGCTTGACTAAATGTTGTATTTTCGCCTTACGCGACTTCACACCCTCATTTTTCAATCAGATTGATTGACATTTTTGTAAAGCAATCTTCGACGAAGGCCGGACTTCGGTATTGCATTTCAGATTGATGGCTTAAAAATTGATTAATGACTTTGGTCATTAAAAATCTGAAAATTGTAATACATTTTTTTTTTATATAAAACGTTCCAAATTTACGTTCATCTTGTTTTACATCATTTCCTGATTCCAAAAACATATAAATATGTTATATTTGGATTAAAAACAAGCTCTGAAAATTAAATTAAAAATATAAAAATTATAATCAAAATTAAATGTCCGAAATCGATTTAAAAACAATTTCATCTTATTCCTTGTCGATTCCTGATTCCAAAAACATATAGATATGATATGTTTGGATTAAAAACACGCTAAGAAAGTTAAAACGAAGAGAGGTACAGAAAAGCGTGCTATGCAGCACAGCGAAACCACTACCGCGTTGTGCACAAGCGGCGGACTACGGTCATTGTGAAAAAATGCAATGCGTTCAGTTTCATTCTGTGAGTTCCACAGCTTGACTAAATGTAGTAATTTCGCCTTACGCGACTTGTTTTTTTTGTCAGATTCTTGTTGATTCCGTGAACAAGTGTCGTGGTCTTCATGTCAGTCAATAAAGGTTGATTAAATGTGAAGGTTTAGGAGTAAATAGTCCGTGTGCGCGCTCTCTCTCTCTCTCTCTCTCTCTCTCTCTCTCTCTCTCTCTCTCTCTCTCTCTCTCTCTCTCTCTCTCCATGTCTTTGTCTCACTCTTTTTCTCTCTGTCCGTCTGTCTGTGTGTCTGTTTCTCTCTCCCTTTCTCTCTCTCAGTCTATCTCTCTCCCTCTCCTTCTCTCCCGCCGGGGTCCCCCCTCTTTCTCTCGTTCTCGCCCCCTCTCACTCTCGCCCGTCCGCACACACGCGCGCGTAAACACACACACACACACACACACCGTTCTCGCCCCCTCTCACTCTCGCCCGTCCGCA
>NC_090245.1:62127318-62204818 GCF_037325665.1 Littorina saxatilis
GTGTGAGCGCGCGCGCGTGCGTGCGTGCGTGTGCTGTTTGCTTGCATGCGTGCGTGTATGCTTGCGTTTGTTTGGTTGTTTGGTTGTTTGGTTGTGTGTGTGTGTGTGTGTGTGTGTGTGTGTCTGTGTGTATGTGTGTGTGTGTGTGTGTGTATGTGTGTGTGTGTGTGTGTGTGATATGGAATAATGAATTAAAACCAACAAAACTCGTTTGCTTTCATGTTTCAGAAGGTGAACGGCAGGAGAACTTGAGAGTTTCAATGGCTTCACAAACAGACTTACCGTAGGCTACGACGTCAGGACAAAGAAAAGAAGCGTTATCTCAACGTTGCGGATGCGAACAGAGAAATGACAGAATCAAGACAATCCTACGGAGGTTTACTGGGAAGTGAACAAGAAACATTCTGCCTTTGGTCATCATGTCTCGAGTGTGAAATTTAGAACGCTGTACAAATAAAATAAACCAGTGAGCAACTGAAAACAAAGCGTACGTTTCTGTAATGCTTCGATAATGAGTCGTTGCTGTTTGGAAGCTTTACATTTGTTTTGTTTTTAATCTATATTACTGTATTGTTGTTGTGCCCGCTATAACTGCGTTGATGACGATATTCTGTCAAAACCACTGCCTTTACTTGCCAGATAAGTTACACGACAAATGTGATTAGCATTTCAATTGCATTTTACTGATGAATTTGATAATTACGCATATATGCATATTGCTAATGTACAGCTTGACAGCATTGCCCTTTGCTTTATTTGCGCACGTCTTGCCGCCAGCATGTGTTGAAAAGTCCATTGATGTGCTGTGTTTTGTCATTGTTATTACATTCACAATAAAAATGACAAAACAAAGCATATTTATAGACTTTCAACAACCATCTATGGGCTAACAAGACTGTGCAGGTAGAGTACATGAATAGAGCCGTCATGCTACCAGAATCAGTGGTATTGGTATATTTACTGCAACTTATTGGCATTTTGCTGGCAATGGTAATGACAGAAATATGGCATTATGCCGGGCCACAACTGGCCCGGTAATTTCAGCAGGTAAAGGGCCATTAACGGAAAATATATGGAAAACAGTTTTTTTTATATAAAACTAAAAACTTGCAAAATGCTGGCAAAATGCTGGCAAAATGCTGACAAAATGCTGGCAAAATGCTGGGTTTTTGATGGCAAGCCATCAATAAGCCATCAAATAAATGATGGGATTTTGCTGGCAAAATTCTGGCAAAATGATGGCAAAATGATGGCAAGCCATCAAAAAGCCATCAAATACATGATGGGTTTTTGCTGGAAAATTGCTGGCAAATTGCTGGCAAAATGATGGCAAGCCATCAAAAAGCCAGCAAATAAATGATGGGTTTTTGCTGGCAAAGTGCTGGCTTGCCAGTGATGGCCCATCAATTTGCCAATGTGCATACGGGTAATATGCCAGCATTGGGCCATCAATGGGCCTTTGATGGCAGTAGTTCTGGCAACTGGCATTGCCATCAAAACGCCAGCAATGGCCCAGTTCTGGCATGTTTATTGGGGTCAGTCCACCGCTCGTGGCAAAGGCAGTGAAATTGACAAGAAGAGCGGGGTAGTAGTTGCACTGAAAAGGATAGCACGCTTTTCTGTACCTCTCTTCGTTTTAACTTTCTGAGCGTGTTTTTAATCCAAACATATCATATCTATATATACTGAACTCCAAAAGAAACGCAAGATTAAGAAATTTAATCTCATTCTTTGGCATTTCATTTTGACGAGATATAATCGAACGAATTTCACGAAAATTGGTACAAAGCATCTTGGGGCAATGTTCTTTGATTGTCACTAACAAAAAAACGTTACCGAAAGAAAGTTCTCATCGCCAGGCTCAGTAACGCGTGTGTCCCCCATTGGCGTTGACAAGGGCCTGACATCTGTCTCTCATGGAGCGCACCAGGCGGTTGACGGTGTTCCTGGAGGTTTCTGTAGCCGGGAGGAACGGTTGGCGCAGGTGCTGACGGTAGATGACCCGGTCCTGGCGAGCAGTAGTCACACGAGGTCGTCCGCTTCTAGCGCCATCCCGGGTGCTGCCGCTGGCTTGGAATCGGGTCCACAGACGACAGATGGTCGAGGTTGCCACGCCCATGACATTTGCAATGGCAGCTGGGCGATTTCCAGCTTGCAATCGCCCGATTGCTCTCTCCCGGTCAATGGCGCTCAGTCTTGGCATGCTTCTACTGTACAAATGGCTGATTTCAGACAGTGGACGGAGACAGGTTTTTGTTCCTTGTGTGAGCTGAGTACTGTTAACGAAATAAATCAGGTCTGGCAGCTTATGTGTGGGCTGTGCGAGCGAAAAACAGTCTCAATCTTCAGCACGCTGCAGAGAGCGCACTCTGGGCGCTGCACACGTGATTTTCACAGGCTACGTGCAGGACACTATGCTAACTCATGCTCGTGCAGAATTTTCACCTGAAACCTACCTTTAGTGCATGAATTTTAACAAAACCTCAAATAACTCTTAACTTGCGTTTCTTTTGGAGTTCTGTATGTTTTTGGAATCAGGAACCGACAAGGAATAAGATGAAAGTGTTTTTAAGTTGATTTCAAAAATTTAATTTTGATCATAATTTTTATATTTTTAATTTTCAGAGCTTGTTTTTAATCCAAATATAACATATTTATATGTTTTTGGAATCAGAAAATGATGAAGAATAAGATGAACGTAAATTTGGATCGTTTTATAATTTTTTTTTTACAATTTTCAGATTTTTAATGACCAAAGTCATTAATTAATTTTTAAGCCACCAAGCTGAAATGCAATACCGAAGTCCGGCCTTCGTCGAAGATTGCTTGGCCAAAATTTCAATCAATTTGATTGAAAAATGAGGGTGTGACAGTGCCGCCTCAACTTTTACAAAAAGCCGGATATGACGTCATCAAAGGTATTTATCGAAAAAAAGAAAATAAGTCCGGGGATATCATTTCCAGGAACTCTCATGTCAAATTTCATAAAGATCGGTCCAGTAGTTTGGTCTGAATCGCTCTACACACACACACGCACAGACAGACAGACAGACAGACACACACACACACACACACACACACACACACACACACACACACACATACACCGCGACCCTCGTTTCGATTCCCCCTCTAGATCTATGTTAAAACATTTAGTCAAAACTTGACTAAAAGTAAAAACGTATCGATATTGTCGTGATATTTACCCCGTATTACTATATTTCAACTATAAATATTATAGGGGAAGGTTGCCTAAGATAGACCACTGCCTAATATGGACCACCGCAAGTTCTGACAAACTAACATTGCTAGAGCGCTCAAACCAATTTCATTAGATGTACTCATCCTCTCTGGATAACTTGCACATGTCAAAACATAGAAACACAAACCGCAAAACCGTTAGGCTTTTTCTCTTTTTTTTGCGTTTTTGGCAGCGTAACTCTAAATTTGACGCCTAAAACGGACTAGTTTATGTCCACAGCCAAAGCTATTATCAAACAATCATTGCTATATATGACTGCTAAGACTCTATTTGTTACGTTTTAGCAGTGTTGACCCCGAGATTCTACTGCAAACAAACAATAATCGCAAAATCTCCAAGTACTAAGTACGTGTGTGTCGCCCAATATGGACCACCTTCAACACATCGACGAAAATAAAAGGTAAAGGCTATTTTCATTAATTGATAAAGAAGCTTGCTGAAACTTACCTATACTTACCTCGAGCTTTCAAAAATGTATAACAAATAGTCTTCTTTTCATGGAAGTTGATCATTTCATTTATTTTCACTTTGTTTTTGATAAGTTTCTTTAGTTTCCTGTTGTGCTTCAAATAATGTTCTCATCAACCCGAAACAGATCAATCTAAAGCATATTTGAATTAGTCTGACTTTGCATGGTAAGTTGTATCATGTTATTTTGAAGTATAGTGGGCCTTTTATAGTGATTCGTGGTGGCCTCTTCACTGGTTCATATTAGGTACCCAGGCTCCTAAATATGGACCATTTGTGATAGTTTCTGTGTTAACATTTTGCTGAATGTATTTTAAAGCTTATTCGCTCTTATTAGGCCTAACGATTCACCGAAGAGAGAAGGACTACCAAACATAAAATGGAACTTCTTCAGCAAGAAAACAAGCTAGTTATCAGCAAGAGAAACAAGTCGCGTGAAGCGATATAAAACCATTTAGTCAGTCGTTATCAAACTATAAAGATCAATAATCAAACAAACAGTCATTGCCGAGACTACTTTTCAGACTACCTTCTCGGCTAACCCGAAGACCGAAGCGGCTCACGCCCGTCTCCGCGAAGCATGCGACCGTAGTACTTACTGAACCTATTTTCTTTCATTCTGAGCCCATTTTTAGAGTAAACATGACATATTTGTATATTTTTTAATTCAGGAGAAGATGAAGAATACAATGCGATCATGTTTTTTCTGTAACGGAAAATTAGATTACGCTAATTTTTAAGCTTCCAAGCTGAAATGCATTCCCATAAACCGGACTGAGTCAAAGAATGCTTTACCAAATTTTCAATTAATTTGGTTGAAACGTGAGGGCGTGACAGTGCCGCCTCAACTTTTACCAAAAGCCGGATATGACGTCATCGAAGATATTTATCGAAAAAATGAAAAACAAACGTCTGGGGATATCATACCCAGGAGTCCCTCTCATGTGAAGTTTCATGAAGATGGGTTCAGTAGTTTTCTCGGAATCGTTCTACACGCACACACATACACACACATACCAGCGCTGAAAGTCCAGCAAAGTGTGTACTCACCTTTGGCTAGTGATTCTGAAAATGGACTAGCCAGAGAGCAAACTTTACTAGCCAAACCAACAATTAATTCTGTTTCAGCAACTTTACTCGCATTTGGCGAGTAGATGAACATTTCTACTCGCCAGTTAAATGTGTCTACTCGCCATGGCGAGTAAAATACTCGCCACTTTCAGGCCTGCATACACACACACACACACACACACACACACACACACACACACACACACACACACCACAACCTTCGTCTCGATTCCCAGTCTATGTTAAAACATATACCCGTAAAAAGTGATCTATATTAAGCAACCTTCCCCAATCGGCAGCTGCTGGCACGGTGCAGAGCAGAATTTATTTTATTTTCGTCTTCTTCTTCTTCTTCTTCTTCTTCAGCGTTCGATGATGGTTGTGTCTAAATTCGTTGGCCCGTGATGTTGACAAAGTGGGCTGTCAGTTTGAGGTCCTGGGTGCTGCTCGGCCACAGCTTGGTGTCCAGCGTTGTCCCCGTTGGCCAGACGCGTTTCCTCTCACTGCAGTGGAGTCGGCAGGTCTCCGGGGAGTGACATACCTCCGTGAGTCTTCAGCTATTGGCAATATTCATTGTACTTGATCTCTCGATATACAGAGTTCCAGCGATCAGTATTGATATATGTGACCCTCCACCACGAAATGAGTCGCATGTCACCTCGCGCGGTTCTGCGCTAGGCTTAATATAAGTCCGGGGAGTGTCTGGTAACAGTATGAGGGTCACCTTAGTCACAGGCTTATAACTCAAACAGTTTTCGCTCTTTTCTAAAACGGTTTTCACCACTGGATAGAGCATAAAAAACTTTTTAGGAAAATGTAAAAATATGAAAATCATGCAAAGGTGACATGTGACTCATTCCGTGGTGGAGGGTCACATATAGTATCAATATATTAAGTTAGAATCGATATCTGAATACGTATCGATTCTATCTTGCAACCCTGTTAAAAACACTGAAAACAATAGCTCCAGTGTGGTCAGGAGAAAGGGAATCAATGACGCAATAAGAAACAAAAGTCGTCACAGAAATGTGTACTGTTGGTATACTAGTGGTTTTTTGGCTCACGTAAGTTTAGCCTATGCGATGCTAATTTGTCTGTCTGTGCGTGCGTGCGTGCGTGCGTGCGTGCGTGCGTGCGTATGTATGTATGTATGTATGTATGTATGTATGTATGTATGTATGTATGTATGTATGTATGCGGTAGAAACTTTAACATTTGACTTAACACCGAAATACTTATTTCACCAGGATATTTTTCAAGCACCATCTTCAAACTCCTGAAGTAATGATCAACATTTTGTCGGCATGTGTGTAGTTAAAGTGTGTATCCAAAGAAAACGGGTGGTGGGGGGTTTTGAGGGGGTAAAAGCAGGTGACTGGTTTGTGTCGTGTGTGGTATGTAGACCAGGTCAGGGGTCAAGATCAGGTCAGGTCGCGTGAAGGATTGTGGTATAGATTCACTTTTCAGTTCTCACCTCTGCATTCGCCGATTCGGGGAAGACGATTTCACATTGTTCGGTTTCTTAGCTCCAGAAAAATAGATAAAGAAGATACCAAAGGAGATTTCCTACAGTTTGATCTGCACAGCGCGTTTCCAGTGTCTGCGCGAGGAAGAGCTGTCGAAAGCGCAGTGTCGATCTGGCAGTCCTGTCCCCCGGTAAGTAGATCTACGGACAGATCTAGTGTCTCCCACTCTTACAACGTGTCACCCACTGATAATCCGTTTTTTTTCAATTTCTTTTTATTTCAGCTATCACGGATATCAAACACAGTGCTAGACAGTCACCTCTAGTGAAATGAGTTGATCTAAAGTGCCTGCAATGTTTGGATGTCTTTGTTCTTATTTCGATTTATGTGAATTTCAAGACTTGCAGTCTCAAGTTTACTCTGCCCGTATAAAACTGTCCACCATTTACTTGAACATGCAGAAATAAGGAAACGGAATGAATCTGTTCTCAAAGTCAAAATTATTACGATTTTGCCTCAGTTTCATAACATGGTTCTGTCTGTAAAATTTGGTACCTTGCAACAACTTCCTTGAATTTGAAAGACAGTTTTTGAATGCTAGACCTACCTAGATCTGTATCGCGTTTCATTCCAGACTCATCTCTTTGATTGTACTGTTTGCTGTTTATGCACTATCATGATTCGCTAATGTCTGTAACGTTTGGCAAACTTACCTTGCAACAGCTTCCTTGTCTTTGTTGGCATTATCTTTCAAGGCAGCACAACGCAAGATTAGCTTCTTTTGGACAGCAGGTAGAATGCGAGTTTTGAGAAAACGACAGTCGTCTAAAAAGGGTCGGCCCGCTATTGCGCGGGGCCGCTATTGCGCGAATCTTTAGGGTTAGGGTTAGGGTTAGGGTTAGGCTAAGGGTTAGGGTTAGGGTTAGATTCGCGCAATAGCGGACCCGCGCAATAGCGGCCCAGCCCCGTCCAAAGAAAGCTTGCTGTGGAATTTTGTTCCACATAATGGTACATGTGATTCTGTGTTAATGGTTTTTTTTCCTCTGTTGGTTTCTTCCTCCTGAGTTGATCGTTATCACTCAAACAAGACCATCAGAGAGTACCTCAGTTGCTCCTCAAAATGGACTGTGAATAGTGTGTTGACTGTGTTGACCGTCAGAATTATTTTAAGAACCAGGCTGCTGCAGTCAGTTGACATGTTTCGCATATTGTAGGGTTCCCATGCTGCATAGGTAAAGTGGCTTGTATAACCCGACTATTCAGTATCAAAACACTGTTTATATTTGTGTAGGTTGTAGTCATCACAACTAATCGCATTTTGCCTTTTGTTTCAGAAAGGAGGATAAGCTACAACAAGATCGACGCTATGTGAGAAATGCCTCAGCCACATGACGACTTCCGAATTTAGATCCACTCGGCATGGTGACAAGTCTTGATGAAAAGTATAAGACTGAGGACAGCAGTGGAAAAAGTGGCCACATGGCAGGTACCTATTGCTTAGTGTCTGCAGTGAAAAAGACAGAGATGGTAGATTTCCAAATGAACATAGTACCCTCAGATCTACTGCTGATTTATGACGGGCAAGCTACAATCCAGGGCAGAGAACACTGCAGCGTTGTAATCCAACTCTTCATTTGTTTCAGGAAAGGACGTCCTTACAAATAAACATTACAACTCTTTAATACAAAGACATATAGTGCATAGTTTACTCTAAACAAGAGGAACATCCCGATAATTGAGTGGGGCAGGATTAAAATGCTTCCCAGGGCTGCAGTGAGAAAGTACATGGTTTTTCTTTCATTGACCTTAATAGCTTTCACACAGCCAGTATATATGAGAGACCGTTCACTCCCAAGCACGCGGAGCTGGTTGCAAGCAGGACAACGTGTCACTGGAAAATATCATAGACTTCGGAGTGCGAGGACCAGGGAAAATAACCTCATGTGAACCTGTCTGAGTGTGACCATCGTGACGCCCATATCTTTAACTCTTAGTCGTATGACAATTCCAAGAATATATTATCTTGATACACAAGCTCTAGGGTAGGTTAATGATTGTAGATAAGGTTTGCCATGATAATTATGCTGATGCAGTTTAAAAGTGTGTCTGTGTGTGTGTGCGTGTTTGTGCGGTCTTGTGTGTGTGTGTGTGTGTGTGTGTGTGTGTGTGTGTGTGTGTGTGTGTGTATGTGTGTGTGTGAGGATTGCACAAGATCTCCTTCAGGGACAACTACACCAACTACAAATACACAGTCATTTTATCTGTTTGCCTTCTTTTGAAAATTATACATGGAGTAGTAATGATGCGTTAGTATTAACTCTGTGTGTGTGTGTGTGTGTGTGTGTGTGTGTGTGTGTGTGTGTGTGTGTGTGTGTGTGTGTGTGTGTGTGTGACGGAGTGATTGAGTTTGTGTTACTGTTTGTCTATTTCTTACGGGAGCCTCGAAGGCTTCGCCTCTTGTTTTCTGATGATGTTTACTTATAAAAACCACATTCGGTCCTTAGAATAAAACTTGATGTTATAATCAGCGATACATTTCAAAACAGCGCGTTTATCATATCCGGCGACATTAGACACATACTTGTGCAACACCGTTTCGAAATCATTGAACACTTTGGCGTGCTCCTTTATTTACCAGGTTTCATCGCAGTCTGTTCTCGTGAGACGCTACATTTAGGAGGTTCTGTAAGCGTCATTTCCAAATTTCTTTTCGCGTTTTTAAGGCCTTTACGTTTGAGAAAACAGAAAGCTTGATCATTAGGAATTGAAGAGATTCATACATGTTAATCCACCGTTCACTGGCTTATTACTGTCAAATTACCAGCAATCAGACCAAGAGAAGATCACAGCCGCGCGAATCTTTCACAGGCGTTCACAGCAAAAGAAAACAAAAACACCACAAATCCTAAAATAAGGACCCTAGACCCTGGCAGGCAAATAATCTGTTCAGGCCAAGTCGAGAAATAAGGCCCATACATTCATCGAGGGGATAATCAGATTAAAGGCAAATCAGCAGACTGGCAAGTTGGGCAACTAATCCGATAAAAACTTGTCCCTTGCAATCTGAGCAGAAGGTCTTGAAGCCACAAGGTGTCAACGGTGGCTCTGGTGATCAAATTACTGTAGCCCCTGATTCGTTTAGACTATACCCGTCTCGGCTGCCTAGCTAGCAAAGTGTACAGCAACTTTGCGAGGGTGTCTTCTGTGCTTGTGAAGGGACGTTTACGATACTTTTCAGACAGTCCACCGTGGGTTAGTGCCAGCAGTTTCATTTTTTTGGCGAAACTACGTTGGTGTGTGTAAGAAGTGCGTGCACGCGAGAGTGCATGCGTGCGTTCGTGTGTGTTTTGTGATGTGTGTGTGTGTGTGTGTGTGTGTTTGTGTTTTGTGATGTGTGTGTGTGTGTGTGTGTGTGTGTGTGTGTGCGTGTGTGTGTGTGTGGTATGTTTGGAGTGTAGTGTTTTGTTTCTTTGCTGCGGCAAGACAATGGCCTTTTTTTTTTACATTTAATCAAATACTAAATGCGTTCTGTTAGACTGTGAATCGAGACAGGATCATGGCGTGTGTGCGTGCGTGCGTGCGTGCGTGTGCGCGTGCGCGCGCGCACGTGTGTGTGTGTGTGTGTGTGTGTGTGTGCGCGCGTGCTAAGCGAGTCCAAGAAAACTAGTTGATAGTTGTTTATGAAACTTTGCATGTAAAACATTCCAGATAAAATGTCAAGACCTTTTTTTGGATAAATGTCTTTGATGACGTTGTATCCGGCTTTTCTGACAAGTTGAGGCTGCACTCTGGAGACCTCATTTTTTCAATAAAATCCATTGAAAGTTTGGTCAAGCAATTTTTGACTCAGTCCAGACTAGGGAACTGCATTTGAGATCAGAGGCTTAACAATTAATTAATGAGTTTGTTGATTAAAATTCTTTACATTTGTTTAATTAAAATTAAAATGTCAATAACAGATTCAAAATTGTATTGTAGTGTTTATCTTTTTCTTAATCGAAAGATCATATGTAGATGTTTTAATGTTAACCTCAAAATTAAAGAAAATCAGTTTATGCAAATTAGGTCCTGTGTTCGTATGTCTCGTTGAGACCAGCGCGACCCGTCTCGGTTTTCGGGTTTCGTCTTGCCATCCCTTACTAGTGTTCATGATAACTGATGCCGGGTTTTTTGTTATGATCTCCAATACACCCCTTTTACTACGGGACGAGGAAAGCTGAGAAGCCTTTATTGACGAGCGCAGCTCGGAAAAGGATTCCACTGACAAAGCTTGAACGTTAGCGTCTTGAAGCAGCTGGCAGCCAACATCGACGTTTTAACGCTAGCAGTAGTGTCA
Organism: Littorina saxatilis; assembly: GCF_037325665.1. Taxonomy (NCBI): domain Eukaryota; kingdom Metazoa; phylum Mollusca; class Gastropoda; order Littorinimorpha; family Littorinidae; genus Littorina; species Littorina saxatilis. The sequence goes on from NC_090245.1 coordinate 62,137,922, forward strand.
GATCAGTTACCTCTGATCAATAGTAGACAAATACACTGCTTAGCGAATCACATTGGTCACCTTTGGCCTGGGGATTTAGAAACGATCGCCGATTGATAGGATAAAGTGAGGAAGGGACGGTCATTATAGCAAGCGAGAAGACTACGGCTGAAAAAATGAATTGCATTGCAATCTAAGGGGGAAACAAGAAGGGCAAAGCCCATACGACTCACATGCTTTACACATTTTTCCTACCAAAATACATGTGACCTTGACCCAAGGTCAAGGTCATCCAAGGTCATGCAACACAAAGCTGTTAATTCAAGACATAGGAAGTACAATGGTGCTTATTGGCTCTTTCTACCATGAGATATGGTCACTTTTAGTGGTTCACTACCTTATTTTGGTCACATTTCATAAGGGTCAAAGTGACCTTGACCTTGATCATATGTGACCAAATGTGTCTCATGATGAAAGCATAACATGTGCCCCACATAATTTTTAAGTTTGAAACAGTTATCTTCCATAGTTCAGCGTCAAGGTCACTTTAAATATGTATACAATCCAACTTTGAAGAGCTCCTGTGACCTTGACTTTGAAGCAAGGTAAACCAAACTGGTATCAAAAGATGGGGCTTACTTTGCCCTATATAACATATATAGGTGAGGTATTGAATCTCAAAAACTTCAGAGAAAATGGGAAAAATGTGAAAAATAGCTGTTTTTTAGGCAACATTTATGGCCCCTGCGACCTTGACCTTGAAGCAAGGTCAAGATGCTATGTATGTTTTTTGGGGCCTTGTCATCATACACCATCTTGCCAAATTTGGTACTGATAGACTGAATAGTGTCCAAGAAATATCCAACGTTAAAGTTTTCCGGACGGACGGACGGACGTCCGGACGGACGGACGGACGGACGACTCGGGTGAGTACATAGACTCACTTTTGCTTCGCATGTGAGTCAAAAACGGAAGGAATACACCCTTGGTATACAATTCCACAATAATTATCTTGATTCCGATTGTAAAGAAATAGACGAATTCCGTCAATAATTGTATGGGTTGTGAAAGAGTGAATCTTACTGCTTTTAGTGAGACAAACAATCCACATTTGTTTCCTGTACAGGTGTTTCGGACACACACTCTCGCTAGTGACTGGCCTATTATGTCATGTGGGAAAGTTTAATTTTAATGAGATTCGAACCCATGACTTGGGACTTCAGTTTGACTACCCGAGGCGTTCCTACAACTTTCGCTTTAGCATTGTACGCTCAATGGTAAGACATTCTCTGAAAGATGCACTATGTTTTTTCGTTATCATCCTGATGGAATCAAGATTGCTATACAGACATAATTTTTAGTTCTTGGACACGAACTCTTTCAAAACAAAGTGTTTTTCCCCCAGAGATCTACTCCCACTTCTGAGGGAAATCAAAGTGTTCACATAAACTGAGCAAAATAATTATTGCACCCATTTTCGTACCCCAACTAAAACATTCAATCCCGAGTAATTTCATTCACACTTAATATGCCATTAAAGGCCCTTCCCTTGGCTATATGGCACACTTTTTGGATCAAAGATTTCTGTTATAGGTATCACGTGACCACCGCCGAAGTAAGGGTACCCCCAAAATCGACCTGACAAAAACGACAGGTACCAATTACAAAATCGAAAAAAATGCAGAATAGGCTTAACTTGGCAACCTTTACATACGAAGAAAAAGCCAAACCAATTATCTATCCAGAACAGGTTGTTTTCTTTTGCTATATTGCGTATCTCTTGCGTAATGTCATTTCTACTGATGCAGGTGTGGGGCGCTTGAGCAGTAGAAAACGAGAGGTTTTTGCGTCCATTTTGGGGGTACTATGACAAAAAGCGCTGTATTTCAGTTATGCCGGATTGGATTACTTCGAAACTTTCAGGATCTCAAGTCCACATACGAGACTTACCATGGGTACTACATGTTTGTACTCAGATGTTATGCACTCTTCCGGAACATGTTTTCATACCCGTCACAGGTTTGTGAATTTACATCCGAAAAATTCATGACTTTGCACGCATACAGACAAATGGATGTTAGAACAACTGCCAAAGTTTTCTTCTTTTTTTAATGGTTTATTCAGGCATCAACATTTACAATATAGTAGGAACATGTGACAACACAGCAGTTGTGAATTATCTTCATGTGACAAATCATAAGTGAATCCTCTGTAAATGAAACAGGAGAACAAAAAGACACAACGGAAAAACATGATATTTGACTGGAAAATACGGATATAAACTGTATTATGTTTTCCATTATTCGACTAAGGTATTGTATGGTAGCCACTTCTTTAAAAAACATGTATACTTCATTTCCATTTGGTGGACATATTTGTCAACTTTGTGTAAGTAAGACAGTTCTTTGAGAAACATTTGCAATGATGGTTTTAGTTTATTTATTCTACATTTATATATGTAAAACTTTGCTTGTAATAAAATATAATCAAAACCCTCATCAGTCTTACTTTTTGACTCATAGCCAAATAATACTAATATGGGGCTGAGTGCAAGTCTGCTGCAGTTTTGACATTTCTCCTTCATGTGTTTTTCAAACTCAGTCCAAAATGACTGAGTATGCTCACATAACCATAAATAATGCAAAATTGTATCTCTTTCTACATTACAAAAACTACACTGGTTGCTCGCAATCACCCCCATGTCTTTCAGCATTGAATTGGTTACTAATATTCTGTTGTTGATTTTTATTTGAAACCATTTTAATTTTACTTCTTTTATTTTCTTTGTAACTAAAAAAAACCTTTGTCCATTCTACCTCTCTATCCAACAGTCTTTCCCAATTTTGTAATGCCTTTGGAGAATCTACTTTGCTAATCAGCATGTCGTATATGCGTTTTGAACCCTTCTGCAAACTTTCCAAAAAAACAAGTGCTTTTGGTTGCTGAATATAATTGCAGCTATCTATAGCTAGGTCACATTTTTGCAAATATTTTTTAACAGCACTTACACACCCACAATACTTCAAAAAATTAGCCTGAACCCCAGTTTTCGCTTGAAATTCTTGTGTGTTTAAAAAACTGCCGTTGTCTTTTAATATGTCTCTAACATAAAATACATCTTCATTACTCCATTCCTCATAATTAATTACTTTCTCAGCAATCTTAAATTTATTATTCAAAAAGAGAGGTTCTGCCAAAATTTCTGCCTGCTCTTGGATTTCCACTCTATCATAAAAGTTTTGATAAGCTTCAAACGTGTCTTTCCAAAACATATTCACTCTACATTTAGCCAACAGTTTAGGCCCATACTTATGTACTTTCTCTAATTCTGGGCATGTTGACGCAAGTATATGTCTCCATTTCGGCGCGACCAAACTTGTTCTTAGTTTACGAAACCAGGTAAGTTTTAGTGATTGGATGTATTCTCTAAGGGAAGGGATATTAATACCTCCTTCTTGAATATTATGAACAGCCACGGATCTTTTGATTTTATCCCTTTTCATATCCCAAACAAATTCAAAACACATCTTCTGTAGCTGTTGAATTAAACTGTCGGGCGGATTTGGTAGCATAATCCACAAATAGACAAGCTTTGATAGAATCAGGGATTTTAACACTGCAACTCTCCCAAGTGGCGTAATACTTCTTTTTATCCATACATTAAAAAGTCTTTTAGTCTCGTTCAGTTTGTCCGTAATGTTTAGTTCCGTCATGTTTTTTAAATCATTTGTAAACCACAGCCCAAGGATTTTAAATGTGTCTGGATTCCAAGTCATATTGGTGTTGGGTAAAAATTTCACAGTACTATTTCTTTTACTTCCAAGCCACACATTACAAGTTTTGTCATAATTCAGTTTTAGACCCGATATCTCTTTAAACCTGTCCAATTCACTAAACAACTCTTCAAATGATTTACAATCTCCATTAAGAAGAAAATTAGTATCATCCGCGAACTGACTTACTTTAAATTCTGTATCTAATATATTTATTCCTTGAATATCTTTGTTTTCTCTTATTTTACAAGCTAGGACTTCGGCACACAATATGAAAAGATACGGTGAGACCGGATCTCCTTGTCTACACCCACGGCCAATCTCAAAACTTGTGGAGGCCTTACCATTTACTATTACAGATGATCTTATATTCGTGTAAAAAGCTGAGATCCACTGACATATACTATCTCCAAAACCAAATGTTTTCATCACATTGCGCATAAAGTTCCAATTTATTGAATCAAAGGCTTTTTCAAAATCAACTGAAACCAACAATCCTGGTGAATTGTTTTCTTTTAAATAGTCAATCAAATCATATAACAGCCTTAAATTATCTCCAATATACCTACCAGCTACAAAGCCTGATTGATCTTCATTTATGAGATTTGGAAGTACTGTTTTGATTCTGTTAGCTATACATGTTGACCCAATCTTATAAATTACATTTAACAGTGATATAGGCCTCCAGTTCTTTATAAATTCTCTTGGTTTGTCCCCCTTTGGTATTCCAATAATAATACCTTCTCTCTGAGTAATTGACATTTCTTTTTTCACAAAACCTTCATTTAGTGATCTGACAACAAATCCTCCCAGCTGTTTCCAAAAAAATTTCAGGAAGTCTGCCGTCATGCCATCAGATCCTGGACTTTTCCCATTTTTCATATTTTTCAATGCTTGTGATGCTTCTTCCAAAGTTATAAAACCTTCAAGTGAATCAGCTTCCGGTTTGGACAATTTCGGCAATGATTTAACATATGTATCCAAATCAATTTCCCTTGTCTCTCTTTCTGTATACAACTGTTGAAAAAAACCTTTTGTTTCTTTTAACATATCATCAGTTTCTTCCAGGCATTCCCCATTTTTGGAGATCAATTTAAACATTTGTTTACTAACAAAATGTCTTTTTTCTAGATTACAGAAATATTTGGACACCTTTTCTCCTTCTGCAGCCCATCTGGCTTTACTTCTCAATAATATTCCTTCAATTTTAATCTTCCTTAATTTAACTAAGCTTTCTTTTTTACGTTGTAGCGAGTGCAATTCTTCTTCAGTTTTGTGAAGCTTGTTTTCTAATTCCTGTATATCCATCTCTAATTGATTTTCTTTTCTAATGTCTTCTTTTTTTTTCTTTGCACTTAGTTCCATTGTCTTCTTTCTAATTTCCATTAGAAGTACGTCTAAAAATAACTGGTCAGAAATAGTAAACTGTAGTTCCGCAGGTGACATTGTTTTTATTGCCTCTCTATCATAAACTAATACTGCATATTGTTTTTTAATATCCTCTATAGTTTTATTAATTTCTTCCACAATATAATGGTCGCGTAACAATGCTGAGTTAAATTTCCAATAATTTCTAAACTGTTTCTCTTTCCTAAATTCTATTTCCAGTTTAATCAAAGAGTGATCACTTCTATAGCCTACCAGTATATCTGCATCTTTTACCAAAGAAATAAGGCTTTCAGCTACTAAAAAATAATCAAGTCTACCTTGTTGAGGCGGATTCAACCTTCTCCATGTGTACCTCAACACTTCTGGGTTAATTTCTCTCCAAATATCAACCAATTCAAGTTCCGCTGACATTTCCGCAACCTTCTCTTGTGCCTTTGGATTATTATTGTGTCTATAGTTACAGTAGTCTAAACTTGGGTTAAGAACCAAATTCCAATCTCCTCCAATGAGAATATTAGGGTTTTGAAGTCTATTTATTTTTTCTTGAAGAATAGTATAAAATTGAGGATCATCATTATTTGGCCCGTATATATTTGCTAAAACAAGTTCTTTGTCCATTGTTTTAACTGTTACAATTAAAAAATTGCCTTGAGTGTCTTTTATTACATTTGTAACTTTAAAGTCAAAATTGTTATTAAAAAGAATTGCGACTCCTCTAGACTGAGAAGTATATGATGCAAAGTAGCATTCATATCCCCATTCTGCCCGTATTTGCTTTTCAACTTTAGTTTCAAAGTGAGTATCTTGCAAAAAATAAATAGAAAATTTTTTCTGTCTTAAATGTTGAAACACATCTCGTCTTTTTTGGAAATTTCCCAGACCTTGGACGTTGGCTGAAGCAATTGTGAGTTTAGCCATTATTCAGTAGTACATTGACAAACATATTTGTGACTGCAAGTGTTGTCCTGATTTCACTAACCGCATAGATGCCTGTTTTTTTCACAAAACGTACATAAACCAAAAAACAGAAGAAATGATGTCTACCTGACATCATTCAAACAGCTTACAACAACAAGTTTTTCACACAAAAAAACAATCAATATGTTTTCGTTCCGGTAAACAATAGTTAAAAGTTTCAGTGAAAGAACACAATCTGTCACAGAAACCCTGAAATGATTTTTAACCATCGAATTTAAAATAATAATAAAACAAAATAATATAAATGGGTCAACCAGAATATAAGTTGAAGTAAAAATCAACTGCTCAACACATCCCTGTTGGGCCAAGGGAACAAATACTTTCAGGCTAGGATGAAAGAAACAGTGTACAGCTTATAGAAAGTCCGATGATGAAGACAACAGTGCATCATCAATGTCATGGTATGAATATTATTAACCCTCTCTCAGTAATCAGTTTGTGATTCTTGTATTTTAAAATGCAATTTGCTCATAATTTAAAACTAACTTATCAGAATGCAAATATAAGAATGTTTTTTGCTTTCATTTCGAGTTTCTTCCTGAGCACAAAGTTTGGAAAGGGAGATCCCCGTCATAACAATGTCAAAGTTCCATTCAAGGGAAACGACTCTTGAAAATCTTCCACACATGTCCTCATGTAAAACTTAAAACCCAGGTTCCATCATAACAACTTAATAACACACAAGAATTTTTTGATCCTTCACTGTTCCTTGATTGTTGTTGTTGTGTGTATTTGGACACAGTCGAATCAAATCAGGATATAGTCAAATCAAGTCTTACTACATGTATAGAAAGCGAAAACACTTCAGTTGGCTCTTGAATTGTTGAAACCACAAAAACACACAAAGCAGGGGCGTGACTGTCGCCACTTGAAAACGGATAATGGCTGACTTACTTCTTTGTACCTCATCACACTACTACTCTAAATACAAATAAAAACGTTGTTTGCTTTCATTTCGAGATTCATCCTGAATCTTACACACACAATGACTGGAAAGACACTGCCATGACAAAGTCGAAGTTCAATTCAAGGGAAGCGACTCCTCCTAGTATTTTCTCACACACGCTCGTGTAGAACTAACTTAAAAACTTGAAGTCAAACCTCAGACCCAGAAACCTTCAAAGTAAACACACGAGATTGATTCAATCTGTCACTTTCCGTTTGTTGTTGTTGTGTGTGTATCTGAAAATGAACAAATAAAGTCAGGATACTGATACTACAAGGAGAGCCACAACACTTCTCTCAACACCGTGACACAAGACAGGGGCATAACTCTGTCGCCATTACTGATACACTTGAAGTTTACAGAAAATCACTGAAGTAGTTCGTTGTTCCGTGATGGTTTGTTCATTGTTAGATCAGCTTCTTCCATTTTGCACCATCCTTTTCTTCCAGCACAATTCTTTTCCCTCTCTCCGCCACCCGCACGATTTTTCCCTCGTCTCTCATCGCTTTGGCTCGTTTTTGTAGATCTCGTCTGATTTCTCGTAACTCTTTCGGTAGATCAGTGACCACGGAGATCGCCTTTTTTTGCCCTTTCAGGGCGCTGCATGACTTTAGAACTGTTATTTTATCAGCCATACACACAAACCTCACGATGCACGCTTTTTTGCCTTGCGGCGACTCGGGGAGGGGATGACAGTTTGCGAATAACATTTTGTCCGAGTCCGTGATTTTCAGATCAGAACGCATGAATTTCCGAACAGTTTGTTCGCAATTTTCTCCAGAATTCAAATCCAGTCCGAAAATCAGTAGGTTATATTTCCTGTTATGGAACTCAGCATCAACGAAACGATCATTCACGCTTTTCTTTTCCTGGTTCATCTTCACTTCAAAATCTTTCAGATTAGCCCTGATAGCCTCAAACTCACTGTTCATGAAGTCAATGGCTTCGTGCACATCTTCGATTTTTTTACTGATGGATTCCTCCATACGTTTAGCCCACACAGGTTGTTCGTTTTCCAGATAGTTACTTATAGGTTTGTTGCCCCCATCACCGACCTTTTTGGGACCCATTTTTTCTTGACTCTTTCGATGTTTCTGGATATGGTGACACGCGGGTTTCAACTCCACCTCTTAGCCCGCCATGTTAACCGGAAGTCCCAACTGCCAAAGTTTCATTTGAGTATGAAGCTGACGGAGCGATGTAAACACATGAGAACAAATGGAGCGTTCAGGCTGATTGTTATTTAGGGCGGTTAACGCTGAGTGCCTCTCAAAACATGCTGCGGTCACAGTTGACTGGACATCGCTGTCGCACTGTAATCCTCCAAAAAGATGTGATCGTAAACACAAGACTAGCAAACGTAAACTAGTGATTGTACTTGAATGAAACTTTGGCAGTATTTGTAACACTCATTTGTCTGCATGCATGCAAAGTCATGCATTTTTTGGATGTAAGCCTTCAAACACGTTTTAAAACATTTTCCGGAAGATTGCATATCATCTCAACAAATACATGTAACGATGCAAAATTTTACCGGACGTACGTTTTGTATGTCGACTTCACAGACCTGTGACGGGTATGAAAACATGTTCCGGAGGAGTGCATAACATCTAAGTACAAACATGTAGTGATCCAAAATGTTACCCATGGTAAGTCTCGTATGTAGACTTGAGATCCTGAACGTTTCGAAGCAATCTATTTAGGCATTGCTGAAATACTGCGCTTTTTATCATGGTACCCCTCAAAATGGACGCAAAAACCTCTCGTTTTCTACTGCTCGTGCGCTCCACACCAGCATCAGTAGTAATGAAATTACACAAGAGATACGCAATATAGCAAAACAAAACAACCTGTTCTGGATAGATAATTGATTTGGCTTTATGTAAAGATTGCCAAGTTAAGCCTATTCTGAATTTTTGACGTGTTTGTCAGGTCGATTTTGGGGGTACCCTTACTTCGGCGGCGGTCACGTGATACCTATAACAGAAATCTTTGATCCGAAAAGTGTGCCATATAGCCAAGTGAAAGACCTGTAATGGCACATAAAGTTTGAATAAAATGACACGGGAATAAATGTTTTAGTTGGGGAACGAAAATGGGTGCAATAATTTTTTTCCTCAGTTTAGATTCATATAAAAACAATTCTAAAAGCAATTTCACTCAGGACATCTTTATCTTCAATGACATACTTGATGTCTGCGTGCTTCAAACAATCTATTTTTGTTGCAGATTACCCGGATTATAATGCTATCTGTATGCTGATGGGGAGGAGTGCAAGTTTTTTTGTCATACATTCATTCTTGAGTGAGAAACATAAACTAAAAAAAACACAAATTACTTGAAGTGCGCAGACGTCGATTTCTACGTCAAAACTGCACATATTGCCTGGGGAATAAAAACCGAAACGGAAAACTACGTCAGCAGCAGAAAGAAAAAGTGTACCTTTTGACATGTGAAAATCGTCCAGGTGAACTTTTGTCTTCCTTATTCTTCCACAACCAACTCCAGAGAAAAAAGAAACCTTTACATGCTCTTGGAACCTACCCCAGATGAATGGCTCTACAAGGCATAAAGATGAAGCAAGCGAGTTGTGTTATGACTTCATTAGTGGTCATAGCCCTGATGACGTCGACCGCCGGGGTGTCGGCTGAAGATGAAGGTAAGGAAGTACGCGCGCGCGCGCGCGCGCGTTTGTGTGTGTGTGTGTGTGTGTGTGTGTGTGTGTGTGTGTGTGTGTGTGTGTGTTTCTATCCCAATTCCTTTTCCACCCCTCTCTCCCTCTCCATCCATCACTACCTCTCTGTTTACCTCCGTGTCTTGTGTTGTGTTTTGTATTGTTAAATTCTCATTTCTTATCCGTCTGGAATGCATTTTGGTGAGATTGTAAAATGAGTATGCGAATGAAACTCTTTTCCAAAAAACTATTTTGCTCAGTTTGATGTAAGGGCTGCTACTGGTGTATATGCCTTGCCGTGGCGTAGCAGCTTGTGTGCCCTGATGATCCAAAGAGCTATGCCGGCTGGAGCCTTCATAGTGCTCCTGGCAGGTGTAACCACGCCGGACAGGTCTGAGGTGAATGGGGCCAGAGTATACACCCTGGCCCTCCAGGTTGGGGGTTGTGCGAAGGGCTAACAACGCATCCATGGAAAAAAGTACTCGTTACAGAAACGTCAACAAGAGATAAGCTCTTGTTGGCGGCCTATGCCCCGGACGCGGACAAAGGCATAAGTAAGTAAGTGATGTAAGGGGCTCCGCTCATTTATGTCACCACAGCAGGACAGCACACCATCCTGAACTCAGGTCGAAATGAGTTCGGCTCATTCTCTCCCTGACAGGATGCCTTGAGTTTCCTTGTCTGGCAAGGAAACCGATTTTTTTTTGTTTACATATTTAGAGCTTTTTGTAATGTATTATTGATATAAGCAGATTCGCGATCGTCGATAACGATTTTTCATGGTGTTTTGTAATTTTTAAATTACAAAGGAATTAATATGTAAGACAGTTTCAAGCGAGCTATTTTTCGCGGCTGTATTTACTGTGCAAACAACTCTAAATATGGCAAAAGTGTCACGTGATAATCAACCGTTTGGTTTCGGCGCTCACTGGAGCAGACGATTTTTTCTGTAACCAGTTGACAGTGATGAAACCATATATTACGGTCTCCTTCCGGCAGCAGTCCCAAAATTTCGACTTGTTTTGACCTTAGAACGATGTCTTTATCATAACTGTGAAGAACAGAACGGAGATCACTGTCGAAGTCGGCCAATCTGCAATCATTTTCGTCTCGCGAACACTGATCTCAAATTTAGATCAGGGCTCGCGAAAAACATATGGGAGATAACTCTGTATTTTTGTTTTGATAGATTCGCGTAGGACTGTAGCGTCCGGTCAGAGAGACAACTGGCAATAGCCGTGGAGCGATGCTTATCAGAATGGACAGCACACGCGCTGCAGATTATTGAGGTAATGATGCATGCGTGTTACGTGTACCCGAGGTCGCACACACAGCGTCAATGCCGTGCGTGTCATTGAGATCATAGCGATAAAAACAGGGGAGCTTACTCCGAGTTGACATTAACATATGCAAGTTCTCTCCCTTAAAAGTGCACGATATGAACACATACAAAAAAAAATGTTTTAATGAAGTTAAATTGAGCATTACTATAAAGCATTTTGACATAATTCGGATTTGTTTTCGTTAAAAAAGTGATTGCAATTTTTGGACACCTTTCTATTGTCAGAGACAATTTGAATTAGTGTCCTTGTAGTGTTTGTTTAAAATGTATAAGTTGTTCTGTGGAGTAGGTGCAGAGAAATTAAAAACAAATACGTCACATTAATATTGAATCATATCCAAAGCATGTGTCAAAATTGTATTCTACTTTTCAAAATTATTAACAAGTCGCGTAAGGCGATAATACAACATTTAGTCAAGCTGTCGAACTCACAGAATGAAACTGAACGCACTGCATTTTTTTTTAGCAAGACCGTATCCTCGTAGCATCGTCAGTCCACAACTCGTGGCAAAGACAGTAACATTGACAATCCAGAATAGCGCGGTAGTGGTTGCGCTGAGCAGGATATCACGCTTTTCTGTATCTCTATTCGTTTTAACTTTCTGAGCTTGTTTTTAATCCAAACATATCATATCTATATGTTTTTTGAATCAGAAACCGACAAGGAATAAGATGAAATTGTTTTCAAATCGATTTTGGACGTTTAATTTTTATCATAATTTCCATATTTTTAATTTTCAGAGCTTGTTATTATTTCGAATAACATATTTATATGATTTTGGAATCGGAAAATGATGAAGAATAAGATGAAATTGTTTTTGGATCGTTTAAAAAAAAAACTTGACTAAATGATATTTTTGGGTGTGAAGAGAAGCGAGATTGTGGTGTATAGACGGTGCCAGAGCACAGGTCACATGCATAACTAATGAGCGGAATGCCGTCTTCCCATTGGCCAGCCGGCCCAAGATCAGTCTCTCTGCCATTTCTGCATCTGCGGTAGCCAGTGCCAGACGTCCCAAACAACTGTGCGAAAATTTTCAACGTTTCAAGGATTTTGGAAAGAGAAGGTACACGTACTTTTACCTTGTTTTGTTTTGTTTTGTTGCTTGATTGTCGAGAGGGGCGATTGAGATCGAAACAGCGGCAATAGGCTCGAGTGGGGCCAATTAGTTGTCTGCAAGGAAAGTTTGGAGTTTGGGAAACTGGGAGACAGCGTGGCACCGTAGGCAGAAACAAGTGGTTTCACGTTTGCCGGGAGTGACACTCGAAGGAACGAGGGTGATAGCTAGGTAGACGGTGATGGTACAATTAGCTGACAGCCGTCAGTAAAAGTGTTCAGGGAGAAAAGAAGACAGTATCATCTTCTCCTGGCATTAAAATTGGTCCGAGCAGTGGCAACGCGAATCGCTCGGTCACGTGACTAGTTTCTTTGTGAAGAAAGACGGCGGGAGCGAAAATGTTTACAAGTTGTGCGGTGGTCGGGCACTCTTTCACGGGAGGTTTCAGCGATTTGTGAACACAGATGAGGGGGTGCGGCCAGATTTAGGTTTTGATGGTTTTGAGCAGATATTCGATGGGAGAGGGGGCCGAAAAATAAGCGACGTTGAATCAATGCTAGAACAGAACAGGGCCATTTTCACCCGGAAAAAATGGGGAGTGATAGTGCTAATGGTGGGGGACTATAATATTGTTCCCGGAACGACACCGAATAAAGTGTTTCGTGAGCTGTGGCATCTGTGTGTGAGGGTGCAAACATGGGCAAACTCAGTAGTGGTGGTGTCAGGGATGACACAGAGATACAGTGGATGGGGGGGTTTCAATGACATAGCCAGGGAGGTGAATAGGCTTCTTCACCAACAGCTGAAAACGGCACACAGGATAGTGGGTTTGTTCCCCCACTACGTGGCTTTCCCTCCAGCAGAGAAGTTTGCTCAGTATCAGAAACATTTTTTAGCAGATGGGATTCATCTGTCAGGGTCGGGGCACATGCTACTGTACAGAGCACTGAGAAAAGTTCTGTTGGACAGTCGGCATATAGACCAATGAGGTAAGAAGGTGTTGTGGTTGTTCAGCGGGTGAGAGGGAAGTGGGGGCTAATAGTGATAGCCGGTATCCTCTCGTGCTGATGGCAGAACCACAATAGGGGTGGATGCAGCACGGACGGGGTACCAAGGTTTATTCCCAGACTGAAGTGGTTGGGTTCTACCGAAGACGCCAGACGCAGAGCTTTGATGCCGGGAGTGGAATAGGATGGGGTATCCTTTCCAGCTTTTGGAGTGACGTCATTGTTGGTTCTGGTTTGGTAGAACCGGTTGTGACTTCATGGGGAATGTGTATTGGTACAGCCCGTGCTGCATGATCAGATTGACAGTGTTTCTTAGGTGTACTCTCGTGCTGATGGCAGAACCACAATAGGAGTGTAGATGCAGCACGAACGGGGTACCAAGGTTTATTCCCAGACTGAAGTGGTTGGGTTCTACCGAAGACGCCAGACGCAGAGCTTTGACGCCGGGAGTGGAATAGGAGGGAATATCCTTTCCAGCTTCTGGAGTGACGTCATTGTTGGTTCTGGTTTGGTAGAACCGGTTGTGATTTCATGGGGAATGTTTTATTGGTACAGCCCGTGCTGCATATATAAAAAAAAAAAAAAAAAAAAAAAAAAAAAAAAAAAAAAAAAAAAAAAAAAAAAAAAAAAAAAAAGGCCCCTGATGCTTCGTGGCCTTTGAAATGTTTCAGGATGTCGAAGCGTCCAACCAAGCGACCGGGGCGTCCCTCAAAGCAGCCCCCGAAGAGGTTTCGAGACGAGGAGGCTGAAGGAGAGGACGAAATGGGCGTGAAGGAGTCGCTAACCCAGCTCCTTGCTGAGCAGAAGGCCCTGAGGAAGGAGATTGCGGAGATTCGGGCCGCCAAGACGCCGGCGCCTGAGGCATCGCCCGCAGGATCGACCACCTCTACGGGTGGAAAATCCAACTCAGGCATGGCGGGGCACTCTGGACACTCCGGTGAGCAATCTAACACTAGCGGTACACAGGTGTGGGCAACCGGCAACCAGAAAATGTTGCCCATTGACCTACACGTGCCAAAGACAATAAAGGAAAAGATCTGGAGCGGTGTGGCGGTTAGGTTCGCAATACTCCTGCCCGCGGACCCGAAGGAAATGCTGGAGGAGGACTCGGATGAGGACGATGAAGACAAAAAGAAGAAGAAGAAGAAGAAAGAAAAGAAACTGTTAACCTTCACAGAGTGGGTGAAGGCCTGGAACATTTATACCACTATACTACAGGACAGAGCGAAAGAGGTACACAGGGGCCTGGGTGCCCACTTTGCTCGGGTGTGTACCCTGCATGAGCTGCAGGGCAATTGGCGGGACTATGACTACCGCTACCGGCTCGCAATTGCTGCAGGAGAAAGGGCATGGGGGGACAGCGACGCGGACCTGTTCGCCACCACCCGCTTAGAGCCTGCCACCCAGACCCATGACGGGGGAAAGAAGAAGCCGCAGGGTGGCGCAGGGGGGAAGACTGGAAGTGGAAACCCAGCCTAAGTGGGGGGCTTCTGCTTCCAGTTCAATGAACAGGGGTCTTGCAGCCGCCCCAATTGTGGCTTCAAGCATTTTTGCTCGCAGTGTGGGGGGCAACACGCAATCCGAAAATGCAGCGCCAAAGGGCACCCCTTTCGAGCGGGACGGGGGGGAAAAGAAGCAGGAGAAGGAAAGAAATGAAGACTGGGGCACGGGGGCCACGCCAGTGAAGGCGGACAAGCTGGAAAAGTGGCTGGAAGGGTACGATCCACAGAAGAAGCGGGCTTTAATAAAGGGATTCAGAGAGGGTTTCCGGGTAGGGTTCACAGGAGCCCCAAATAGTGTAGTTCAGAAGAACCTGAAGTCAGCAGAAGAAATGCCAGAAGTAGTAGAAGCGCACATAAAGAAGGAAATAGAAGAGGGGAGGTTAGTAGGTCCCTTTAGGCATATTCCTTTTACTCAGTTCCAATGTTCTCCAATCGGCTTGGTAGAGAAAAAGACGAAAGGAAAGTATAGGATGATACATCATCTATCTCACCCGAAGGGGGCATCCATAAATGATACCAGTTACCCATACCGTAGAGAAAGCCAAGGCAGGCGTCCCATGCGCGGTAGAGGCCATGCGGGCCTACATGAGCATTCGTGGGAACGCAACGGGGCCGTTGTTCCGAGCTATGTCGGGGGCACCCATAACGGCCAGGGAATTCAACGAGCAACTACAGTTGGTTTTCCAATTTTGTGGCCTGCCCAAACAGAACTTCAAATCGCATAGCTTTAGGATTGGGGGTGCCTCCCACATGGCTCGGAACGGGGCATCGGACGCTCAAATCCGTCAGGCGGGCAGATGGTCTTCTAACGCTTTCTTGTCTTACATCAGGGTGCACAACTGGTAGATCAGGTAAAACGTAGGGCTTCTCTCTGTGTGCAGTGCAACAGAAAGGGGGAGGTCAGGCACATGTCTGCGTGCAGTGCAGCAGAACATTAACATGGGATCACAGGTGTGCAGTGCAGCCTGGGATTATAAGAAAGTGTGCAGTGCAACTTTCCGAGAAAGGTCGAGTTTGATTGGTGGCGGTACCTGATGTGAGTCATCAGGTGGTGGCGCGTACCGCCGGATTGGTGGTGAATGACAGACATTATGTATTTAATCGATGTGCTTTAATTGGGCTAAAACACAATGTTTATTGTTTTTTAGAGTTGCCAATATAAGTTTTTTGAGGATGGTCTAATGAGCGGATGCAGAAAGCTGTAGATAAAGGGAAGTAACCCGGTGACCAGTCTAGTAAAATTTGACAGCTTGTTGGTGAAGCTGGAAACAAGAACAAAAAACAGTAAGCTAATACATAGTGGACAATGCCATCTATGATGTGTAAGACAATTTTTGTTCTTGGGGAATTTATGCAAATGTACAACCCAATGTATATGATTATGTCAATCATAGTTTTTGTGGAATTTATGAAAATATTCCACTGATTTTGTATGCATTATCTGCGCTGAAAATGAACGACCTGTGGTGTCGACCAATAAACATTTTCAGCGTAAACTGGCAATGAACGTTTCATGTGGTTTTGGTGGTGACTGTGGCGCTGGCTGGCGCTGGCTGATTGTCCGGTTTCGGAAAACTTTTTATCTTAAATTCTTGTCTATCCTCGCACATCTGAACATGCAAAAATGATTTTATGCACAGCATAAATGATATTTTTGGGTGTGAAGAGAAGCGAGATTGTGGTGTATAGACGGTGCCAGAGCACAGGTCACATGCATAACTAATGAGCGGAATGCCGTCTTCCCATTGGCCAGCCGGCCCAAGATCAGTCTCTCTGCCATTTCTGCATCTGCGGTAGCCAGTGCCAGACGTCCCAAACAACTGTGCGAAAATTTTCAACCCCACCGCCATCCCCTTACTCCACCATAACGTAGTTGTGTGGGCGCGTACCGCCGGATTGGTGGTGAATGACAGACATTATGTATTTAATCGATGTGCTTTAATTGGGCTAAAACACAATGTTTATTGTTTTTTAGAGTTGCCAATATAAGTTTTTTGAGGATGGTCTAATGAGCGGATGCAGAAAGCTGTAGATAAAGGGAAGTAACCCGGTGACCAGTCTAGTAAAATTTGACAGCTTGTTGGTGAAGCTGGAAACAAGAACAAAAAACAGTAAGCTAATACATAGTGGACAATGCCAGCTATGATGTGTAAGACAATTTTTGTTCTTGGGGAATTTATGCAAATGTACAACCCAATGTATATGATTATGTCAATCATAGTTTTTGTGGAATTTATGAAAATATTCCACTGATTTTGTATGCATTATCTGCGCTGAAAATGAACGACCTGTGGTGTCGACCAATAAACATTTTCAGCGTAAACTGGCAATGAACGTTTCATGTGGTTTTGGTGGTGACTGTGGCGCTGGCTGGCGCTGGCTGATTGTCCGGTTTCGGAAAACTTTTTATCTTAAATTCTTGTCTATCCTCGCACATCTGAACATGCAAAAATGATTTTATGCACAGCATAAATGTAAAAAAGCAAAACCGAATTTGGCGCTTGTAGAGTTCGAACCTCTGACCTTCGGATTCGCAGTGCAACGTCGTATCCATTGCACCAAGGAGACAACTCGAAAATCTTAACAATTGAAGAGATATAAAGTTGAACGCATGGATGCGACCTCACAGCGTTTGAAATCTTTGTTGACCAGTGTCTGCTATTTGTACTAAAATGACTGTGTTTAAAACGTAACGATGACCTGACTATGCATGACATGAACGCAAGCACAACACCTGGGAAACATTTATTGATAAATGGCCGTCTACAAGCGTTGACAAAATTTGACATGAAGACACACGCATTCCTATTGGACAAAAGAGCAGATTTTTCCCCTTGAAATACATTGCTCTGATTGGTTGGTCGCACGCTACAATCACACTGAATGAGTCAAAAATAGGATTCAGTCTATCTCAAGCGGCACTGCCGCGCAGCCGAATTTTTTTTTCTCTCTTTTTTTTTTACGTTGCGTGAAAAAAACAGGCCAAGTACTCGTCATAATCCCTATCGCAGCATGCAGCGCCGCGGCATCAGCGGCGCGGCATCAGCGCAAATGGAGTTTGCCCTTAACGACGACTGGCGACAGTCTCTGTACTGAACTTATTTATGACTATACTGGGCTACGAGTTTGAAAAGATAGGGCTGAGAATCATGTACAGAATTCTGTACAGCGAACGCGGCCCGAAACCTCACCTATATTGCGTGTATGACCTTGAGAGCTTCAGTCAACGCTTGAATTTGTCCGTGGTAACATCCGGTTTGCTCTTTCAGAGCTGAGCATACTTGTCAAGAGGGATCGAGCAGAAAAAAAAATAAACGCCTGGGTTGAAATTCGAACTCAAAACATTGAAATGTCGGGGCCGATGTCTTGACCGCTAGGCCACTCCAACAGTGCGGACAAAGAGAGAAAAATCAATAATTGCATTATCATGCTACGCTTGAATTACCATTGATGCGTTGTAAAAACGTAAAAATTGCCGTTCAAATTTGCCCTTTATTTTGCAAACATATTTCACGGAATCGCAGTACATGTTTACACCGCCATGCTACACGACATTCGCGCCATGTGATGGCTGCGATATTTCTATTTACAACATGCAAGAACAATTAGAAGAACTGTACTTGAATCCCTCCAAAGCTCTGTGCAGTTGAAAACAGACATCAAAGAAATAGTTATATTCACTTCTGAACAGTGGGCGTATAGCTAGAGGTATAAATCATGCTGCTTCAAGAATAACATAAAATGAATTCATAATAATGTTTTTCCTTATTTTTAACAATTGCGCAGTAGCCTCGCCCCAAAATCTCGAGGTCCTGAGTTCGCATCTCTGCCGAGGCGTTTATTTTTTTCCCCTTGATCTCTCTTAAAAATAAAATATGATCAGCTCTGAGAGAGTAAACCGGATGTTATCACAGCAACATTCAAGCGTTGACTCAATCTCTCAAGGTCATACACGCCGTATAGATGGGGTTTCAGGTCACGTTCGCTGTTCAGAATTCTGTACATGATTCTCAGCCCTATCTTTTCAAGCCCCGGAAAGTCATAAATAGACCACAGCTTTAAGAACATGTACAGTTTAACTCAAATATGCTGTATAACCAGGAAGGACGGCAAACACGATCTCAAACAGTCCCGTATTTTCATCGTTATACTTGTTCTGCTGCTAGCTGAACTCCCAGGCACACACACACACACACACACACACGCTCACACCCACCCACGCACGCACACACACACACACACGCTCACACCCACGCACGCACGCACACACACATCCACACACACACACACACACACACACACAAACACACACACACACACACACACACACACACACACACGAACGCATGTTCGCACGATGCATGTACTCACAGAAAGGGCATTACTACTGGAATTGAAACTGCACGCCCTTCAAATGTAGTTTTCTTGCAAATTGATTGTGACGGATACAAAAGCGGTTCTTATCTTTAAATATCTGTTCCTTGCGGGGCGATCATGCAAACACTGATAACATCCCACGGAAGATTTTAATTTTCATTAGAAGTTTTAGATATTTAATGACCAAACTCATGAAATAAATATAAAGCTTCCAAGCTGTAATGCAATCCCATAGTCCGGGCTTCGTCGAAAGTTGCTTGACCAAAATTTCAATTTATTGATCGAAAAATGCCTCCTCAACTTTCAGAAAAAGCCGGATATGACGTCATCAAAGACATTTATTAAAACAAATATTAAAACATTCTTGGGATATCATTCTCGGGAACGTTCATGTAAAATTTCATGAATTTAGGTGAAGTAGTTTTCTCTGAATCGCTCGTCAGACACACACACACACACACACACACACACACACACACACACACACACACACACACACACACCACCACCACCATCACCACCACCACCACCACCACCACCACCCTCGTATCGATTACCCGTCTATGTTTCGCCTCAGAATATGGGCACACAACCTACAGCCTTCAGACTTTTATATCTCTATAGCTTTGGATTCGTCTACGCAGACATATTGAACTTCGTTTTGTGATTTACAGTAACTCCATAGTCTCCATAACAAGAAATATGTCATGCGTATTTAACCAACTCGACAAGCTACACAGTTGGAGTTTGAGCTACGGAGATAGTGAACTGGCGGCAGGGTCATAAGTATGACATATTGAAACCTTGGATCAGTTTAAAACATGTGTGTGCTGGTTGCGTGTATTGTACTGTAGTGTAGTGTATAACAGTTGTTGATTTCCCAGAGGAATAACACCTTACTTCACCTGATCATCATAAACAATGCGTCCTTGTAAATAATTCGACCCAAAGCTCAGAAAAGATTACAGCGAGCGCCGGTGTAACACGAGAAAATAACTCCCACGAAATGTTTACTCCCGAGCACAGATTTCGTACGAAAATGTTACTCCTCTTACGAAAAAAGTACTTCCCCCTAACACGAGAAAACTACTCCCGACGACAGGTGTACTCCGAGTAAAAAATGTGTACGAAATCATTACGAACATTACCCCTCCGTAGCACGAGGAAATGACTCCCCAAGACAGGTGTAGGCTTACTCCCGAGTAAAAATTTCGTACGAAATTGTTACTCCCCTTCACGAAAAAGTTACTCCCCCCTACACGAGGAAATTACTCCCAACGACAGGTGTACTCCCGAGTACAAATTTCGTACGAAAAGTTTACTCCCCCAACACATTTTGCAAGACATTATTATTCCCCTTATAACATATTATTCTCCTTGTTACGAAGAATTGTTTCCCCTAATTTTGCAATAGACTATTACGTCATACTAGCGCCAACAGTAATAATTACAATGTGATAGTTATTATTTATCACTGATATTTTAAGTTATTGAGACATCCCAGTGCACTAAGGGATTTATAGAGCAAATCGAGAAAATTCATTATTGAACGAAGCGCATAGTGCTGAGTTCAATAATTATTTTCGAGATTTGCTCTATAAATCCCTTAGTGCACTGGGATTGTTTCAATAACGATATTGTCAGTACCGCCAGAGAAAAAAGAAGATTCAAAACGCACATTTTGCAACGCGCATTTGGATAGGCGTAACTGTGTGGTCAGGTTTGTGTCACTGGATCTACTTTTGTGTGGGCTGTCTCAAGTGTGTCGTGCTTTCGTCACACGCAAACTCTTGTTTTAATTTCTGTTGGTAAATTCCAGTGTAGCGTTAAGCTAAAAAGTGATGATCTTTCATAGAGACCTCATTTAAACTCGGAGAAAGGACTGTGCTCTTGGTTTCGAAACCTTCATCGAGCTTCGACAGATTGACTGTGCAGAGTTTTGCCCCTTGCCACGGTCGACGGAAAGCCACATTTTCAAAATAAATGTGGCATGTTTCTCGTGTGGTATCTTCACTCATCGGGGAGTCTGGTACTACATATGAACGGTAAGAATGCTCTGAACCCTACACGTATTATATCCCCATCGTTTTATCGTTCACATTTGCCCAACATGTTAATTTGCTGAGCGGGATTTATGTCGTCTGCTACTGCACTGAGTCTCATTTCAAAAACAAAAATTGCTCGTCACGTTGCACTGAGTCTGCACGCATGAGGCAGGCTGGTAATAAGTCTTATATATGGTAAGAACGTTCTAAACCCTACACGTTTTCGATTCCGATTGTTCTTGCCTTGAAATAATAATTCGGAAAACATTCATTTACTGAACAGATGCAGTCGTATTTCAGTGTAGTCTGCTACGTGCTGATCTAGCTGCTACCGTCTCTGCTGCTACGTTATCGGAATAACACTTGTGTTTTCTGTTAGCTGCTGTGAATTGTATACTAACTCATCATTTGGTCATGTGGACAATAAACTACATGCCACTAACATGGCATAATTATGAGAGGAATCTTCGCAACTCGAAACTGAAAAATTAGACACAGCGGGTTCTATTTGTAGATCAGTGGCAACTGCGGCACAGGCACATGCAATCTGTCAGAAAAAAAACCATCTTCTGTTTTAATTGAAAAGCAGGAAATTTATGGTCTTAATCATTGGTATTGTGGAGAATATAAGCTACATGTCATTAATTAATTCTGAGGATGAGAGTACACTCTCGCTTAAGCAAAGGGCGGAAGAATACGCTCTGTGGAAAAGTTAGCGCACTCCAAGAGTGCGCTAACAGTTTTAGCGCATCGCCATTAGCCAATCAACTGGTTCACATCAGTCATGTGACACCAGTACTTACTGACAATGACTATTATCACTCAAAATTACAGAAACCACGAGGCGATAATAATTGAGCAAAATAATTATTGCACCCATTTTCGTACACCAACAAAAACATTCATTCCTGTGTCATTTTATTCAAACTTCATATGCCATTAAAGGCCCTTCACTTGGCTACCTTGCACACTTTTCGGATCAAAGATTTTTGTTTTAAGTATCACGTGACCGCCGCCGAAGTAAGGGTACCTCCCAAATCGACCTGACAATAACGCCAGGTACCAATTAAAAAATCGACAAATAATCAGAATAGACGCAGCTTGGCAACTTTTACATACGAGAAGATAGAAAAAAGTATTTATGTATTCAGAACAGGTTGTTTTGTTTTGCTATCTTGCGTATCTCTTGTGTTATGTCATTTCTACTGATGCAGGTGTGGAACGCATGATCAGTAGAAAACGAGAGGTTTTTGCGTCCATTTTGAGGGGTACCTTGACAACAAGCGCTTTATTTCAGCAATGCTTAAAGGTGAAGAGGTGAAGTCTACATACGACAACCAGAGTCTTCCCCCTTAAATGTTTTTAATTTTTCTCAGAAATACTTGGTTATTGAGTTATATTTTGTAAATGTTTGGTAAAAGACAAAATGAAATTGTTGTCCTACTTGATCGGGTGTAATAATAATAATAATAATAATAATAATATGGGAGATTTATAGAGCGCTTTACGTGCTCTAAGCGCTTTACAATGAAAAAACCCATACATATACTTACAAAGCAAAGCAAAAAAGCATGTACAGCAGCATTCAGCACACAAGTGAACAACGAAACACTACATCAATACAAGCTGCAAGCATACTAACACAGGCAAAACATTCAAACATTCAAACACCTGATCAAAAATGTACATTTATTTTTTTAATCGCATATTGTAACTTATCTTAAAAAAAAGTAATGAAGGTTTTTCTAATCAATACGTTTTAGAAAGGCGACGAATCGCCTTTGCAGAATTCATATTATATTTGCAAGCAAAGTTCGGTAACAGCAGAAACTAGCTCCGGTAACCATGAAATACAGCCTACACAGCTTATCATCAGCTAACTGAGGTGAAGAAGCAGGTTATGGGATTAACAGAAATCAGCGCCTAAATTTGATTCGCCATAAATGAAGCTCAAACAAAAGAGCTTTTCAAGTTCTGACTTAACATTTTCAACCAACCTTGAAAATTCAGGGGTTGTGACGTATTTGACGTGTGTGTGTGTGTGTGTGTGTGTGTGTGTGTGTGTGTGTGTGTGTGTGTGTGTGTGTGTGTACGTGCATGTGTGTATGCATGTGTGTGTGTGTGTGTGTGTGTGTGTGTGTGTGTGTGTGTGTGTGTGTGTGTGTGTGTGTTTGCGAGTGTGTGGTACGTGCGTGCGTGTGTACGTGCGTGCTTGCGTCAATGTGTGTGTGTGTGTGTGTGTGTGTGTGTGTGTGTGTGTGTGTGTGTGTGTGTGTGTGTGTGTGTGTTTGGAGAAACTCCCAGAAAACTACTTGGCAGACCTTTATGAAACTATACATACACATTTTTCGAGGTGACATCCCCAGAAATACATGATGATCCGGTTTATCAAGAGTTCAGACGGCACAGTCACGAACTCATTTTTAAACAAATAAACAAGCAAAACAAACAAACAAACAAACAAACAAACAACAGATCTAACAACATGTTGAGAAAGAACAGGTCAAGCAAATAAACAAACTCCCCAAAAAACTAACAATTTTTGATTTATTCCAAGAATAACATGAGGAGTAACTTAGTTTGACTGTAAAAATAATAATCGTGGAGTAAAACTTTCGTACAGGGAGTACTTTTCCGTACGTCGAACAAAAGGAAAGTACTCCACGATATTTTTACTGGGAGTAAAAATTTGAGGAGTAAAAATGTCGTGAAGGGAGCAACTTTTTTGTTCCTTTGGGAGGTTTTTTCTCGTACGACAGGTGTACTCGGAGTGAAAAAATGTCTGACGTAATTTATACTCCGGAGTCAATATTTCGTGGAGTAAAAACATCGTGTTACACCGGTGTAACACGAGCAAATTACTCCCACGAAAATATTAACTCCCGAGTAAACATTTCGTTCGAAAATGTTACTCCCCTCACAAACAAATTACTCCCCCATAACACGAGAAAATTACTCCCCACGACAGGTGTACTCCGAGTAATAATGTTGTATGAAAATGTTATTCCCCTGACGAATAAATAAAAAACGCTGGCGCTGGACCCGAGTACTCTTCAGACTGGCTCGCTCCCCCAGTATGAAAGTTTTTGTCTTGTGCACGTGGATTTAAAAAATTTTTTTTTATTTTACACAATTAAAAAAACTATTAGAGTAAAATTAAACATTAAAACGTTCATAATAAACAATAGTAAACAAGAATTAAAAAAAAAAAAAAAAAATTAGACCGCTCATGCCGGGAATCGAACCCGGATCACTTTGGCCATTGTCGGACGCGCTTTCCATCAAGCCATTGGCAGTGAACTCAAATGACTAGACTGCTAACGTTGCTGCTTCATAAAATTAGGTCGCGCAGTGGCACACGCACGCAAAGCACGCACGCACCCAAAGCCTGGTTGTCGCTGGCTGACTGGGCGGTTCTATGAGCCCATGAGCGATACGCATGCTTTTCATGACGCACGCGTTCGGCTGTTCTATCAGCTCAATGGCTGGCTGTCGCTCCGATTGAATTCGTCCAACCGTCAAGAACTTTTGTGTTTTTTGGGGCATTTAGGTCCCAGGTAACATTATGAAGTTTTAATACGATCAATCGGACCTATTATCAAGTTAGTGTATCAACTTTTGAAAGAACTGCGCCCAGCAGTTTCCCAGCAATAAGCTGTTAAGTCGAGACAGACAGACAGACACACACACACACAATTAAAGTCTGCTGGACCCTCCTACTGCGTACTCGGGGATAACAAATAGATTACTCCAACCTAGCACGAGCAATTTACTCCCCACGACAGGTGTACTCCCGAGTAAAATGTTGTACGAAACTTTTACTCCCCTGACGAAAAACTTCCTTGCCCTTGGTCTGTCCTGGTGGTGGAAGGGGTGGAGGGAGGGGTAGTGCGACATTTGGTTTGCGCGAGATCCCATATTATTGGCGTTATCCCAATATAGCTACATCCTATTTTCGCGTCATTCCAGTAGCCAAGCGACATCAAGTTTTACATCGCATCATTCCACAATTCGACTTTCCGTTTGCGCTACATCCCATTTTGGCGCCACAAAGCCACAGATATGCATCTGGGTTTTAGTTTCTTGATTCATTGATTCCTTTCTCAGATTATGGACCTCCCCTTTATTGAATACAGCCTATATAGTGCAAGGCTAGTTCAACGCCCACTGTTCACTTGTAGCAAGCACATAATACCAGTGATATGGCTCCCTATGAGTGGAAGAAATGAAGAAAGAAAATATAACAGTTCCGGAAATTTCTAGAAGTTAAGGTAGGTAACTATTACTTTTTTGTTCATTAAAAGGAGGTAACTCTTATCATGCAGGCATGGCTGATCATTCTACTAGAATATATAGAGTCGAAGTGAGAAACACCCGGGCGAAGCCGGGCCCTAAATGCTAGTGTCACTATAAAATAGAGGATGAGATGAAACTTCTCAAATCAAAAGAGGGGCACAGGCGCATGAAGACGCTCTCAGTGATTGTTAGCGCACTTTTCGAGTTTTAGTGCTTTGCCATTAGCCAATCAGCTGTTTCACATCAGTCATGTGACAGCAGTACTTAATGACAATCATTAGTATTATTACCTTATTAGTATCATTATCATTATTACTTTTATTACGATATAATGAGTAACTTAATTGTTACCGTTAGATTTGTTGGATGTTCGTATTGTTCTTGTTCCCTCACGGGCGAGGGCTGATTGTTAAAAAGCATGTATTGCTTATATCATTACCCTCGTAAATAAAATAAATATCTTATCTTATTTCTCTGTTGTTGGTAGTGTCAGTGTCAAAATTAATGTCAATGTTGGTAGACACATGTATGCTCATGTGTTTGTTCCGATGCTTTTTAAATCTCTATTCATAATCATGTGCATGGTCTGGAAAATATATTTGCTTCATTTGGGTGTTATTATATGCTTTTATGCTATTATTCTATTATCATCATCATCATCATCATTTTCATTGTAGGCATTATCGTCAACGTTGGTATTGTGAGTGTTACTGCCCCTGTAACACGAGAAAATTACTCCCCCGACAATTTTACTCCGGAGTAAACATTTCATATGGGCGTTATCCCATTTCGCCCCCATCCCATTTTTGCGACATTTCACAAGCCAACGCGTCATTTTACTTCCGTGTCATACCACCAGCGTCACATCCCATTTTGGCACCACCCTCTTTTTGCCGCCATCCCATTTCGCCCCCATTCAAGTTTTGCGACATTTCACAAGCCGAGCGTCATTTTACTACCGTGTCATACCACTAGCGCCACAGTCCATTTTGGCGCCATCTCGTTTTGTTGCCATCTCGTTTTGTTGCCATCGCATTTCGCCCCATCCCTTTTTCGCGACATTTCACAAGCCAAGCGTCATTTTACTACATGTATCGTGTCGTACCATTTAGACGAGTAATAAACAGGGCTCTCAGGCCGATTTTAATGCACAGTCGGTACTCCCGAGCAAATTTGGTTTCATTTGACAGACAAATGTATATTGTCTCTGAAACAACCTTTCTAGGTACCCAAAAGTGGCAGCAGCTAAACGCAATTTTAAGTCAAAGTAGCCCAGTTATTTTCAAAAATGCACTTCAGAAAAAAACACTTTGTTGCAAAGAACGGCAATATCAGCTTTACCGCAGGCGGCAGAGTAGATATTTCTGAGTGAACTATCAAGTAATTCGAAGGTGTTAAACACCAAGATAGTTTGCGGGCAACAATACATAGGAGCACCAGGAGGCCTTGCATTTCAGAAATTGTGTTACGTCACGTCATTTTCACTTTTCTGGATAATGTCAAATCTTCTCATAGACGTTTTGTAAGCCAAAATCTAATCAAATACATATCACAGGAAAGTGCATTTATCGGGCTTTTAGTTGCAAGTACCTATGATGAGATATCTCATAAACACTAAGTGTGAGAATTCATTTCCGAAGTACACCCCCTAATTTTGTAAGTCAAAGTTATGTCATGAAAGCCTTTTGAGAGGCACTTTGACAGGTAAGGCTGGAGTTTAATGGACCGAACAGGTACGTTGATACATAGAAAAATGCCTGCTCTAAGCGAAGGTGCAAAAGTAATAAAGATACCTGTGAAGAAATGTATGCGCGCGACGATAACTGTGTGATGAGTCTCATTCAGACAGATAACACCTTTAATTGCATATCCTTACATTTTTAGGCAGTGCTGGTTTTCAGAAGTGTTGCATTTGAACCTCCAAAATGCCCGTCAATATAAAGTAAGAAGATAGAATGTATCTGTGATTGAAAATGTGCGCCATATTTATTTATTTATTTTATTTTTATTTACGAGGATTTATATCGCGCACGTATCTCACCACACAAGGCGACTCAAGGCGCATGTTACCTATTAATGCCGTGTGAGATGGAATTGTTTACACAATATATCACGCATTCACATCGGCCAGTAGATCGACTGCCTTTAGGCGCTGCATCCACCTTTCACGGCCTATTATTCCAGGTCACACGGGTATTTTGGTGGAAATTTTTATCTACGCCCATACAATTTTGCCAAGAAAGACCCTTTTGTCAATCGTGGGATCTTTAACGTGCATACCCCAATGTAGTGTACACGAAGGGATCTCGGTTTATCGTCTCATCCGAAAGACTAGCACTTGAACCCACCACCTGGTAGGTTAGGAAAGGGGGGAGAAAATTGCTAACGCCCTGACCCAGGATCGAACTCGCAACCTCTCGCTTCCGAGCGCAAGTGCGTAACCACTCGGCCACCCAGACCATACATATTGAACATTCAATAAAAAAAAAAATCGGGTGCATACTGTTTTTGGCGGTTTTACGTTTCACTGAAGGAAAAACGTAATTTAGTGTGTAATACAAAACTCTGTGGGTAACATGATTAACATAGAATAAAGAAGTACAATTTATGCCATGCAGTTACTGAATGTAGGTTGAGCTTGCTGAATATTGTTTGAATATTGCACCTGCAACGATGACGTCACACGTGACGTCGAAGCTAAAGATAAGCGAAGTGTCAAGTCCACAGTGAGCACTGTATACTGTCGGCCAACAGGGCTCTCAGCCTGATTTTAATGCACAGTCGGTACTCCCGAGCAAATTTGGTATCATTTGAAAGATAAAAGCGTATAAAATGTCACCCAACCTTTCTAGGAACCCAAAAGTGGCAGCAGCTATACGCAATCTTGAGGCAAAGTAGCCAAAATATTGTGAAAAATATACTGTAGAAAAAAGTACTTTGTTGCGAAAAATGGCCATATCAGCTTAACCGCACGCATCAGAGTGAGTATATCAGAGTGAATTATTAGGTAACTGGAAGGTGTAACACGGCAAGTAAAAATCTTGTTTGACTGTAGCACTAGTGTATAAGAGTTTCATCAGGCCTTGCATTTCGGAAGTTGTGTTACGTCATGCCGTTTTTACTTTTCTGAATAATGTTAATTCTCCCTGAGGACGTTTCATTGGACACAATCTAATTAAATACCAGTCAGAGGAAAGTGTAATCATCGGGCTTCTTGTAGCAAGTAACTTTTTGGAGATATCTCTTGAACACAAAGTGTGAGAGTTCATTATAGAAGTACATCCCTTAATTTTGAAAGTCAAACTTCTGCCTGGAAGGTCTTTTGCTCTCATTATGACGTGTAGGAATACAATTTGATAGACTTGAAATGTATATTATAACATAGACAAATGCCTGGTTGACACGTCGGTGCAATATTTAAAAAGATACATGTAAAAACATTAGTGTGAGAGACAGTTAATTTGTTAGTAGCTTTTGTTAGACAAATTACGCCTTTGATTGCGCACCCTTACGTACATTTTCAGCTAGTGCTGATTTTTATCTGAATTGCATTTTATTTTCCAAATTGCTCCTCAATTCAAAGTAAGATGATCAAATGTATCCGCGATGGGCAATGGGTGTCATATTTCTTAAATTTTCACCAAGAAAATCAGTTGTGAACTGTTTTTGTCGGTTATACTTTTCACTGAAGAAAACATGCTTTTCATGTGTAAAACAAAACACTCTGGTCAATTTCATGTGAGTGGGACAAAGCAGTACAATTTAGTTTAGGTAGTTATTGAATGTAGATTGAGCTTGCAGGATGTTATTTGAACATCGCAACGACAGCGATGACATCACACGTACGCAACGTTAGGAGTCTAGAATGAGCAGTGTATAATGGTCAGAAAGATAGACTGCATAAAATACACAGAGCAATCAGTACTTCCTCGAAAAAAAGTTTTGCCATGTGAAAGACCTATGAATATACTTTCTAAATTGTTCTGTCGTGGCAAAACATCCCAACTACACTGAGCACAAAAAGGAGTGGATATTTCTTCAGTGTTACAGACCTCATGTTAAACAGCTGCATTTCGGTCAGAAACATATGTGTATATTAATATTTGCCTGATGTGTC
This sequence comes from Littorina saxatilis, assembly GCF_037325665.1. NCBI lineage: Eukaryota > Metazoa > Mollusca > Gastropoda > Littorinimorpha > Littorinidae > Littorina > Littorina saxatilis. The sequence goes on from NC_090245.1 coordinate 62,167,405, forward strand.
TGTTGTGTGTATGCACACGCATTTGTTTACGCGTTTGTTTGTCTGTCTGTCTGTATGTAGCCTATGTCTACGACTACTCGTGTCTTTGCGAAGAGCCCCTAGGAAATGTACTGTTCCTGTTTGTACACGTGTGACTGTCCCTGTAGCTTGATGCTGATGATTTACAAATTAAGGGACATCCCAAAAGCGTTCACGGTGGTTATCGAAAAGATGACGGGCCTCTGTGGGCCGTTATAACCTCCAGACAACACTCTTCGAGACTACTTATACAAAATTTAAAAAAACCGGTTATGTCCGTTTCCAAAACTCCATTCCGTAGCATTCCAACTGCCTTTAGATTCGTCTCAGCAAATGTTAGATGGTGTCTCTCCATCTCAAGACACGATAGGTAAAATCCCAGTGGTCCCGTTGGTGACATATTTCTTGGAATATGACGTCATGTCTTCAGTCTTCTGTCTTTGCAACGCTTTTCATTCTTTTGCTTTTTGTTTTACAGCGCAGACTTTTTCAAAATGCGTGCATATGTTTTGTGCAACATCTACTGAGCTAGCTGTCCATAGTCTGCAAACGTTGTATACGTCCTATATGAAGACGGGGAATGACATCATTAAAAAGTGTTCTTTGAAAAAGATCGCGCGAAACTCACCAGGCAACGTATTTTGTGTCCCTTTTGAAACGGACTTAACTTTTGATCCCGAGGAAGATTGTTTCTGAAACTTAATACACGTATAGGGAAACAACACCTTGCTAAGCATGCACAATTTCAATGATGTTGCATTTGTCTTAGTGACGTTACCAACGTTCAAAAGGTTTTAACGGAAAACCGTTACTACGTCTATTCTCATGTTCTGTTTCTTTCCACATATGACACGCATAGAGAAGAGAGTATTTGTCAGCGTCCTGTGTGATTTGAAGAGACTGATTCGTGTAGTTTTAGATTTATTGCATACCAACTGCAGGTACCCAGGACAAACATTCTCCACACAAAAAAAACGCGGGTTAGGGGGAAGAATTTACCCGATGCTCCCCAGCATGTCGTAAGAGGCGACTAACGGATTCTGTTTCTCTTTTTACCCTTGTTAAGTGTTTCTTGTATAGAATATAGTCAATTTTTGTGAAGATTTTAGTCAAGCAGTATGTAAGAAATGTTAACTCCTTTGTACTGGAAACTTGCATTCTCCCAGTAAGGTAATACATTGTACTACGTTGCAAGCCCCTGGAGCAAATTTTTGATTAGTGCTTTTGTGAACAAGAAACAATTGACAAGTGGCTCTATCCCATCTTCCCCCTTTCCCCGTCGCGATATAATCTTCGTGGTTGAAAACGACGTTAAACACCAAATAAAGAAAGATTCTCAAAAACCAGGATTTTTGGTCGTTTTCAACCTTGTGGGCGCTCTCTTTCACACGTTAGATCAGCCTGACTGCGCAGCAGTTTTAAACAAAATAGGTATGCCCTGTCAGCTAAGACTCCAATGAAACTCACTGGTGTAAAACATGTGAAATATTGTTTAGTTGTATTCGCCTTTTTGACGTTTTAAAGAGAATCATGCTGTCAAAACCCCTAATTTTTGTGAGTAGGTCTTAAAAGGGACCTGTGACGTCATATCAAAATAATGCGCACATCCTTAAAACCAATTTTTGAGCAGAAGAAAGGCAAATCGTCATATATCCATATACTTCTGGCCTAAACACGGCTGTTTAACATGGGATCTGTAGCACTGATGAAATATCCTCTCTTTGTTGTGCTCAGTGTAGTTTGGGATGTTTTGCCATCGAATTGTGAATTTACTTTGGTACTGCTGAGATCCACGACAAAACATTTTTAGAAAGTATATTCATATGTCTTTCATGCCATTCAACTTTTTCGCGGGAGTACTGACTGCCCTATAGTAAGTCTCACCGACTAGTGTACGGTGCTCATTCCAGATTTTAAATCTTGCTTACCTGTCGCTTCGACGTCACGTGTGACGTCATCTTTGCAGGTGCAATATTCAAACAATACTCCGCAAGCTCAGCAGTAAAACACACACGTTACAAGCCAAAAACTCATGTGTGTCTCAACAATCAAGGACAAATACCAGATCAACAAAAATATGACATGTAAATGCTTTAGTTTGAGGTCATGCATGTTCTAAAAACAAGTCCTATATGATCGGTTGTGACATCCGGTGCCAACTTTCGCTCTCTACCTCTTCGAAAATGCATCATAACGCCCTTTTTTTTAATTTATTTTTTTTATCTATATGGCTTCACACTTGGTACATCGTGAGAAAATACTGTGTAGATACTAGAACAATAAAAATATTACATGTAAATACTTTAGTTTGAGGTCGCGCGTGTTCTAAAAACAAGTCTGACATGATCGGATGTGACAGGAATCCGGCTTACTACTTTCACTTTCGATCGCTAGCTCTTCGAAAATGCATCACAACTCCCTTAGTTTCATTTCTATGGCTTAAATCTTCGCACAACGTGAGAAAATACCTTGAAGATACCGAGAACAACAACAATAGTACATGTAACTGCTTTAATTCGAGGTCGCGTGTGGTCAAGCGTGGTCGCACAGTACTCATGCAGTCAGATCGCGCTGGCGGTGTGCACATGCGCGTTGCCTTGTACTTCCGCCGGATCAGTTACCGGAAGATTTTTTAGCTGTTACTTTGTTCTCGGACGAACCTTTGTGATCTTTTTATATTTAGTCAAGGTTTGACTAAATATTTTAACGTAGAGGGGGGAATCGAGACGAGGGTCGTGGTGTATGTGTGTGTGTGTGTGTGTGTGTGTGTGTGTGTGTGTGTGTGTGTCTGTCTGTCTGTGTGTGTGTGTAGAGCGATTCAGACTAAACTACTGGACCGATCTTTATGAAATTTGACATGAGAGTTTCTGGGTATGAAATCCCCATACATTTTTTTCATTTTTTCAATAAATGTCTTTGATGACGTCATATCCGGCTTTTCGTGAAAGTTGAGGCAGCACTGTCACGCTCTCATTTTTCAACCAAATTGGTTGAAATTTTGGTCAAGTAATCTTCGACGAAGGCCGGGGTTTGGTATTGCATTTCAGCTTGGTGGCTTAAAAACTAATGAGTGAGTTTGGTCATTAAAAATCTGAAAATTGTAAAAAAAATATTTTTTTTATAAAACGATCCAAATTTACGTACATCTTATTCTTTATCATTTTTTGATTCCAAAAATATATAAATATGTTATATTTGGATTAAAAACAAGCTCTGAAAATTAAAAATATAAAAATTATTATCAAAATTAAATTGTCCAAATCAATTTAAAAACACCTTCATCTTATTCCTTGTCGGTTCCTGATTCCAAAAACATATAGATATGATATGTTTGGATTAAAAACACGCTCAGAAAGTTAAAACGAAGAGAGGTACAGAAAAGCGTGCTATCCTTCTCAGCGCAAGTACTACCCCGCTCTTCTTGTCAATTTCACTGCCTTTGCCGTGCGCGGTGGACTGACGATGCTACGAGTATACGGTCTTGCTGCGTTGCATTGCGTTCAGTTTCATTCTGTGAGTTCGACAGCTACTTGACTAAATGTTGTATTTTCGCCTTACGCGACTTGTTTTTATTTGACCAAATTGTTTTGAAAAACCGTAAGATCTTCGGCATGCGCCGTAAGACTTGAAAAACATCAAAATCCCGTAAGAATTACGCGAAAAACGTAAGACTTGACAGGTATGCAAGCTCAACCTACATTCAGTGACTGCATTGTACTTCTTTATTCTACGTAAATCATATTACCCACAGAGATTTGTATAACATACTAAATTAAGTTTTTCCTTCAGTGAAACGTAAAACAGCCCAAAACGGTATGCACCCGATTTTTTTTAGTGAATGTTCAATAAATATGGCGCACATTGCCAATCACAGATACATTCTATCTTCTTACTTTATATTGACGGGCATTTTGGAGGTTCAAATGCAACTCTTATGAAAACCAGCACTGCCTGACAATGTAATTAAAGGCGTTATTTGTCTGAATGAGACTCATCACACAGTTATCGTCTCGCGCATACATTTCTTCACAGGTATCTTTATCACTTTTGCACCTACGCTTAGAGCAGGCATTTTTCTATGTATTAACGTGCATGTTAGGTCCATTACACTCCAGCCTTACCTGTCATAGTGCCTCTCAAAAGGCTTTCATGACATAACTTTGATTTACAAAATTAGGGGGTGTACTTCGGAAATGAATTCTCACTCTTAGTGTTTATGAGCTATCTCATCAGAGTACTTGCAACTAAAAGCCCGATGAATGCACTTTTCTCTGATATGTATTTGATTAGATTGTGGCAAACAACCCGTCTTTGAAAAGATTTCTTTTTTCATCAGGACGAGATCAGTACAACTCGAGGTTTTGAAAGTTTTAAACAAGTCGCGTAAGGCAAAAATACAACATTTAGTCAAGCTGTCAAACTCACAGAATGAAACTGAACGCACTGCATTTTTTCAGCAAGACCGGTATACTCGTAGCATCGTCAGTCCACCGCTCGTGGCAAAGGCAGTGAAATCGACAAGCCAGAATAGTGCGGCAGCGGTTACGCTGAGCAGGATCGCACGCTTTTCTGTATCTCTATTCTTTTTAACTTTCTCAGGAACCGACAAGGAATAAGACGAAATTGTTTTTAGATCGATTTCGGAAATTTTATTTTATTTATAATTTTTATATTCTTAATTTTCAGAGCTTGTTTTTAATCCGAATATGATATATTTATATGTTTTTCGAATCAGAACATGGTGAAGAATAAGATGAAATTGTTGTTTGATCGTTTTATAAAACAATAATTTTAATTACAATTTTCCGATTTTTAATGACCAAACTCATTAATTAATTTGTAAGCCTCCAAGCTGAAATGCAATACCAAAGTCCGGCCTGCGTCGAAGATTGCTTGGCCAAAATTTCAATCAATTTCATTGAAAAATGAGGGTGTGACAGTGCCGCCTCAACTTTTACAAAAAGCCAAAAATGACGTCATCAAAGACATAAAAAAAAAAGAAAAAAACGTCTGGGGATATCATACCCAGAAACTCTCATGTAAAATTTCATAAAGATCGGTCCAGTAGTTTACTCTGAATCGCTCTACACACACACACACAGACACAGACACAGACACAGACACAGACACACACACACACACACACACACACACACACACACACACACACACACAGGAACTCTCATGTAAAGTTTCATAAAGATCGGTACAGTAGTTTACTCTGAATCGCTCTACACACACACACACACACATACACACACACATACACCACGACCCTCGTTTCGATTCCCCCTCGATGTTAAAATATTTAGTCAAAACTTGACTAAATATAAAAAGGGAGGCCGGAAGCAAGTCACGCAATGATCGTGTTTCACCAAAAAGAAAAGTGTGTGCCACGGGTCCACGATGTTGTCTCTGTGTCTGCCAGTTTGTCTGTCTCGTTCTATCTTTCGCGTTCTCTGTCTCTCTCCGTCAGTCTCAGTCTGTCTTTTAACACACACTGGCTCACACAGACACACACACACACACACACACATACGCTGACACACAGACACACAGACACACACACACACACACACACAAGACACAGTCACACACACAGCGGACACACACATCGACGCACGCACAAATGCACGCACGCAAGCACGGCGCACGGCACACACACACACACACACAAATACACACACACAAATACACTCACACACACACACCCGCTCCTCCTCTTTCTCAGTTAACATGCAATAAACGCATCCGCTGTTTAATTTTCCCACGGGCGCGCGCAAGACATGACAACAGCGCAGGTTTGAACGGAAGGGAGGCGAATCGTTTTCCGTTCCATTGTTATCTCCTCTACCGAGTTGATGCCCTTTGACTTTATTTCGAGCGGAATAAGTTTACCTGGCAGAACTAGCTAGATCATGTAGATCTAGCAAACACAAGAGACAAAGCGTATCTGTTTTTTGATTTTTGTTGTTGTTGTTCTGTTGTTGTTGTTTCTTTGGTCTGTCATTGTCAATGCGCCCTGGATAGCAGACACATTATAGACATTGCCGCGGGGAAGACGGGAACGACAACGACGACGGAACCAAGAGAGGTCAGTTTTTGTTCGGCGTCAATACTCTCGTACCGACGCTGTTATCGTTTGCGGTGGGAACGAGCGACCAAGTGTGCCCGGCAGAAGAAACACTTGTACAGTCGAACCTGTCTATATCGACAAACCAAGGACACGGCCTGCGGCCCTATGCTCCACAGGGAGTCTACAGGAATAAGTCAAGGACACGGCCAATACTTGAAAGGTCACGACCGACATGCGGTTGATAAGGACAGATGATTCCACAGAAGAAACACGTACTTGTCTGGGATCTTGGGGATGTTCACCGTGGGCAAGTACTCGCTTTCGAGAGGAGATCACAAGGCCAGGTTCAACTGCATTGTAATACACCCCCAAGACGATGAAGGGTACGACTTGCTGTGACGCATCCCTCAAGGAGTAGGGGAAGGGAGGGCAAGTCGACCCCCTCGGGTATGTCGTCCCCCCTCGATTTTGAGAACATGACACTGCAGGGGTGATTATCAATCAATCAATCAATCAATGACGCTTATATCGCGCATATTCCGTGGGTACAGTTCTAGGCGCTCTGCAGTGATGCCGTGTGAGATGAAATTTTATACGGCCAGTAGATTGCAGCCATGTCGGCGCATATTTACCTTTCACGGCCTATTATTCCAAGTCACACGGGTATATGTACGTAGACAATTATTAACTGTGCCTAAGCAATTTTGCCAGGAAAGACCCTTTTGTCAATCGTGGGATCTTTAACGTGCACACCCAATGTAGTGTACACGGGGGGAGGGTTCGGACACCGAAGAGAGTCTGCACACAAAGTTGACTCTGAAATAAATTTCCGCCGAACCTGGGATCGAACTCGCGCTGACAGCGGCCAACTGAATACAAATCCAGCGCGCTACCAACTGAGCTATATCCCCGCCCAATTATCATCGATTTCATAAGCCAGAGTTACCCAACCTGAATCAGTTGAAGAAAAATAAATGTCGAAAAAAAACGGGCCCAGCAAAGCGGTAAATCTTCGTCAATTTTGATGGTTTCCACTCTAAAATTGTTGCACGAAAAAAAAAACACAGTCAGTGCATGGGAGCCGCTGATTCGTAAAATGCACCAGATCTGCAAAAAAGCTTTGGCTTTCATAACAACTAGTCGAAAGTTATAGATCTCAGGCTATCCCAGGAACAATGGTAAATAGCAATGTTCAGCGAGTACCATGATCGGGTAATTCGTCCCCCCCTAGTAGTAGGCCTATTAAACTATTTCACGTTCACGCAACCTGAAATGGGCGACACAAATCAATTACAAGTCCAATTTGTAAATATATTTTCCCATTTGCTTCGCTTTGAACCAGAGCAACTAATAAGTATAGATGTTTGAACATCTATCCCTTCAAATACTCACCCTCCCTGCATAGCCAAGACGTCGATCGACTTCTGACGTAGGCCGACTCATTATGACGTCATTCTCACTTCCGATTAACAAAACTGACACAGAAAAGTTACTTCAGTCAATTTCATATGTCGAGGTGATGCTATTGGGTAATATGAACAACCTTTTCCACCTGGACGAATTACCCGCCCCCCATGGACGAGTTGCCCTCCATGGAGGGCAAGTCGTCCATGCTTCAGGATTTTTTTCTTTTATATTTTATTTAAAAACCGTGCCAGTTGGATCGTTCATATTCCACACAACGCTTACACAACAAAAACAATATATTTTTTAAAAAGACGAGAGGTATAAGCTGCATTCGTTAGAGGGGTCGACTTGCCCTCCCTTCCCCTATGTTTAAGAAAAACGCTTTCAGCACGAAGAGCATAAAACTCGTGCGGCACGTTGAGGTTCAGCCCATTGCTCTGGGCCGCCCCTCTCTGCTGTGGTAAAACAAAACAACGCATGACAGTGCCACACCAGTGATTGTGTTTGGGGCGGGGTGGGTGGGGGGGGGGGGGGGCGCGGTGGGTGGGTGTGTGCGTGCGTGTGTATGTGTTTGTGCGTGTGTGTGTGCGTGTGTGTGTGTGTGTGTGTGTGTGTGAATGCCTGCCTGCCTGCCTGCCTGTGTGTGTGCGTGCCTGCGTGTGTAATTGTGCGTCTGTTCCTTCATTCGTTTGTTTGCGCGCGCGCGCACGTGTGCGTGTGTATGTGTGTGTGTGTGTGTGTGTGAGCTTTTTGGACACACACACACACACACGCACGTATGCTATGTATTTCCGCTTGTTCGTAAATCATATACACTTTGCAGAAAGATGGATGACCAAATAGAAATATCAGTTAAAATTACCACAATTTAAACTAATGCAAGCTTACGGTCCCTTTATGGGCCAAAGGAATCCCTTCACCTCCCCAACCAACCCCCCTCCCCCCTCCAGCTTACGAACCCAAACAACCTCCCCAACCACCCCCCCCCCCCCCCCCGCTTGCGTTCCCAAACAACCTCCCTAACCAACCCCCTACCCCCTCCCCCCTCCAGCTTACGAACCCAAACAACCTCCCCAACCACCACCCCCCCCCCCCCCCCCCGCTTGCGTACCCAAACAACCTCCCTAACCAACCCCCAACCCCCTCCCCCCCTCCAGCTTACGAACCCAAACAACCTCCCCAACCACCCCCCCCCCCCCCCCCCCGCTTGCGTTCCCAAACAACCTCCCTAACCAACCCCCCCCCCCCCCCCCCCATTCTAATTGCGATCCCAAACAATCCTTATCCATAAAATAATGTTGACTCTTGTGTTACTCATTTGTTTAATTATTATTCCCCCCCCCCCCCCCCTCTGCTTCTTTATCTCTGTAAACTTGTGGGGCTAGTTATTTTTCGATAAACACCCAGCAACCAAACAAATAACGTGCCAGCAACAGCCTGAATCCTCGATAGCGCATGGGTTAAGAAGCTGTTCTGTGTCGGCACTACTTTAAATTTGAGACTGCCACTCAGTTCGCGGTCATGAAAAAGCTCGCTGAAGCTCGCATTTTTCATGATCCGTTAACTTCGACCATTATTTGTAATATTCACCGAGACTCGGCATGTAACCTCTACATAAAAGCCCCTAGCCGCGTGAAATGCTTAGTAATGGAAGGGCTCTGGTTCTGAGCGACGTTAGTTCTCGAGATAGGTGTGACCACATGACGTCATTTGTACTTTCGTCATCGAAGATCTTTCGTATTTCAATAGACCTTTTTCGTATAACCTTTGTCCCCAGCGTTTCGACCAATCAGATTGTAGGGCACGGCAGCCTCTCTCTGATAACCGGAACTAGGGGGCAATAGGTGCCTGGCCTGAAATACCTCTTTCACTTTCGGTGCTCGAAGTACTATTGCCAGAGGATTACTTTGAGAAATTCTGCAAGAAAACGGATTATCTTGTTCAAAATCATGAACAAAAAGTCAAGGACATGCACGAAGGTATGGTTTGAAACGGCTATTGGTGGTATATGGACGAAAGACTTGGCGAACTTCCCCTGCATAAGCGAAGCAGAGGTGATCGACCACAGATCTACAGATCTCTGGATCAACTTTCTTACTGATACTACTGCGTCTACGTTCGACAAGTTATACGACGCATCCAGCGCAAAGAATGCGAAACCTTGGGGTAAACGATAGACATACTGTGTGCATAAAATGTCTTTCTGCATGGCACAACAGCTAGTAAGCAACTGTGGTGATCAGACTCAGAGCGAGTGTGCTGACGTCAATGAAGCAGACTCGCAACGAAGTGTATGCTGTAGTGACGCTGACCGGACAGGCACTTGGAGCCTACTGCGAGTGTATTGCTGGGTAAGTGTTGTTGGCCTTGTGTGCTTTGTGGGATTAATTTGATGGCTGCGTTACTTGGTATCTTACACAATCAGTTTTCATACTCAGTTATATAATGCATGGCACACAAAGTGACAAACACACACAGAGATTCATAATTCTCTACTGAAAATGTCTGCATGCAAAAGCTGTCTTTTTTTGACAAAGTTATGAGCAGCATGTTTATGTAATTTCAATCAGTATCTCCAGGAGACCATGCCATGTTGGCTAGGCATGTTCAATATACCAGGTACCTGAGTGCGGAGTTTTATTTAATGTGTGTACACATGAGTTTGTGAATCCTCTTGTCAATTACACATTAACATGCTTCCATTTGAAACTTCGAGGTCTTCATCGGGGATTGACGCCCGACAAAAGCTAATTGAAGCCCGACGGAGCGAAGCGACGGAGGGCTTCAATTAGACTTTGGGAGGGCGTCAATCCACGATGAAGACCGAGAAGTTTCAAATGGAAGCATGTTAATGTTATTGTAATTCAATCTGACGACGATCTCTTTCCTGCTTTCATTCGGTTTTAAACAGACAGAATTGGTTCTGTTCTGTTCACACACTACTTTCAGTCCACCTACCTGCAAGGGTCAAGTCCCAAGAAATATGTCTCTGTATTCCTATCGTATCACTCTGCTCCTGTTTTGTTTTCTTTCACACACATTTTCCCTTCTTTTTTGACGGGTTTCTGGACACCAAACTCTAAAACAAATTCTTTCATCACAAAAGCGATCTTTGGAATTGACTGACGTAGTCCGGAAGAATTCATGCATCAACTTACGTCACGTATTCGACGTCATCACTTCGCATACCTTATGGTCTCGGTATTTCGTTGGCCTTCATATTTCCTACTTGTAAAATGACCCTCAAAGCTAACCGAGACTAGTCAGGCGGTATCAATGCGCCTCGCCAGCATTTTTTAGCGAGTGGCTATCGACAATTAGTCACCGGTAATATTTAATGAGTTGGGGCATTCTGACCAATCACAGGATCTGTTTCATTAAAACGCAAACTTGATTGAATTACAATTAGGCAATAACCACCGCCATTTGACATGTTGAGGTTGTAAGTAAACATTTTTCTCATGTTTTGTGATTGAATGGAAACCGAATCGCGAAGCGATGAGATTTTCATTCCAATCACAAAACATGAGAAAAATGTTTACTTACAACCGAAACATGTCAAATGGCGGTGGCTATTTCCATTCTACTTTACTCACCAACAGTGGAACTCGATCTTGCTGAATGACACACTGGGAAAAACGTTCCTTTCCATAAAAATGTCATTGCTTTCGTCGACTATTTACCTCACGTACCTTTTTTCCACACTGCGCAGCTGATTCATTGACATTGAGGCTATCCTGAATATGTTACACAGCGAGAACTGACACTATTGTTAAGAATAGGAACTGAAGTATTTGTTTTTCATTTCTAAACTTTGTTGGTCATGATCACGTTCCAAAAATATTCATGTCGCCAAACGAACAGGACGTGACGTCGATTTGCCTTTTCATTCACTACAATACTCTTCCGGTCTCGGCTACAGGTATTTGTTTTGTTTCTGTTTCAGTGAAGCAAGTAAACAAAAAATAAAGTGTTTGCGCATGTCTGTTTGTTTATCGAGACCATTATGACGTATCTATTTGTCGTCTGCGAATTTAGCACACAGAGAGATAGAGAAAGTGAGAGATGAGGCAGCGTTCGCAAACTGAACAGATGCAAAGACGCTGCGTTTGCAACGTAAAATAATACAAAAGATATTGTTTTCCATGTTTATTGGATCATTCAAAGTCAACGCCATGAACATGAAGAAATTGGAGCAGATTCGTTCAGACAGTCGCATCAACAACAGAAATTATGTGGGCTTGAAAAGCAAAAAAAAAAACAAACAAAAAAAACCAACGAAAACAAACCCCAACAACTGAGGAAGCTCTGTGGGGAAAAAACACCTACACATACAACGCCAACCCTGAGCCAGTCAGGAGAACAACTATTTCGGAATTCTGGGATTATATCATCATCATGTGCTGTGGTAGTGGACATTCACCACGCTGTTGGTAATGTTCATCATGGGGATGCCGATGTTGGTGAAATTAGAAACGGAGGACGGAGGGACATGCACGCAACTGGAAGATGCACATGCGGTAAGACCTGCTTTGTTTTGTGGGTGTTTTGGTGTAGGGGGAGAAATCCCGCAACCGGCCTCGCTCTGTTCGACATTCGCGTTCTGGAGAAAGGAGGAATATGCGCGTTTCCGACTGTCAGTGCTGTCCGTATTGTAGGACCGCAGAGACCCTTCATTTTTGTGATCGGTGATGCGCATGATCTCTCTCGCCTCCACGCCATTGTCTGCCAGAACTGAGACGGTGGTGGCACGAACAGAATGGTTGGTGTAGCGTTCACTCAGCCCCAACCGTTCACTGATTCTGGGCATCATGACGGCCAGTGTGTTGTGACCACGCACACTTTTGAGATACCAAACGTCCTGTGTTGGGTTGAACTTTCTCCCCGTTCTTGGTTTCTGATACAGAACGTCATTTTCTTTGTTTCTTTTTTCCAAGAGCAGACGGAAAGACTTCAGGGGACAGGTGGCAGTGCCGTTGGCATACATTCTCTTTTTCGTTTTATAGTTAGTGTCACTCATCTTCCCTGGGTGATTTTTTGTGCACTCGGCATGCTTAAGGTATGCGTATTCCTTTCCCATGTCGTCCGTCTTGATGGCGAAGGAAGAGGCTTTGAGAGACCGCGTGTTTTCCATGCCTCTCCGTGCGAAATGCAGCTGGAGATCAAACCAAACCTTTTCCTGAAGCTGTGTGGGATCATTCAGGTCAAAGGCTTGGTCTGACCTCAGCTTTGTCAAGTCGCTTTCGGCTATGTTTGGATAATGTTTGGTCTCATCGCAGCCCTCTTCCTTTGCCTTCTTCAGCACCCCACAAAACATCTTGTTACTTGTGCTGAAGGCACTGTCCTTCATTATACAGATATTTCGCAGGAATGGTGGGTTGGTCAAGTGCCGATTGATGCTGGCTCTGACTCCGGCCATTGTGCTCTTTGAGTACCGTTTCTCTGTCCCGCTCCGCATTTCTGGATAGAAGCGCCGAAGGTATTCATTGAGATCATTGGGCGACAGCTCCTCGAACGCTGGGTCCAATTTCTCCTTTTCCAGCCATTCTGTGTAACAGAGAAAACCCAAAAAGGTGTTGTTGTTTTTCTTCTCAATGTTTCTAAACATGTCTGCTCTTTGATGGTAAAACCCAAGAAAGTCTAATATTGGCTGTGTGTGAGAGCAAAATCAAATAAATGATTTGCCTCCGCCACTGGAATTACTTCGTTTTACCATCAATGCATAACTTGCGTGCGTGACAGAACGAGGGGGGGGAGAGAGAGAGAGAGAGAGAGAGAGAGAGAGAGAGAGAGAGAGAGAGATGACGTCATCTTTTATGAAATGACGTAATCAAAACATGCGTAATATCGTTCAACTCCTTGTTCATGAATGCAAAATGATCGATGGAGAAAAAACTAAAACTAGCAAAGACTTATATCTATGAGTGCAAGGGCTTTGGAACTAACAGGACACAAATTCAGCGAGAATAAAAATAAGGGAAAAGAGAAAATAAACTTGATTCATCATGAAAAGTGCGACATTCGACGTACCTTTGAAAAGTTTGACGCCAAACTTTGTAGCCCTTTTCGTTTCCTTTGAGTCGACGTTGTCGGCAATCTCCTTTCGTTCCTGTTCCGTTGTTGGCAGAAATTGTCGTTTTCGTTTCTTGGTGGAGTTTTGGGGAGGCTCATCAAACCCCGCGTCAACAGCAATGCTGCCCTCGTAGTCTTCATTCTCATTCTGGTGTTCTGTCTCTGCGTGGCCCACTGGCACTTGTGCGCTGGCTCCTTTGTCAGCTTCATGGAGTGTGGCATGTTCGTTTTGTTTTCTTCCTTCTTCTGCTATAAATTGCTTGATGTCTTCATCATTCTCCCATTCTGAGTCACTCAGTGATGAGAGACTCAACTCGAAGTTGCCTTCAGATTCCATTTTGACAGTTGCTAACTCTTGTGATTATGGAGTGACGAAACCTCCTTGGGTCACCAGCATAATGAATATGATAAAGTTCGAGGGTAGACAGCCATTATTGATACCATTGTGTTCATACACGAAAATGATATTCATACACTCCACAAAACATGTGAAAATCACCATGCTTCACAAAACATGGGCAATCATCATTTTCTCATGTTTCTAAACCAATGAAATTGCCAGATTTTGATTTTTACTCATAGAGTATTGTAGAATGAAGGTTATCACTGCAGTAAGATCAAATTCCATTCTGAGCCGGTATATATTTTATAGATATCAACAGCATGCGCTTACAAGCTCTCTGTAGGAATTCCTAGGAAAGATAAAGTTAATTGTTATTAGCAGGCTAAGGAAAATCAAGATGACACAAACGGAATTTGATTGTGTGTTGTTGTTTTTACCCAGAAAGGACAGTCTTGCAACCATGTGGCTGTCACACTTGTTGCTGCTTCACACTACATGGCTGAAGGAATCGACACTGTGCCAGCAGACAAAACTTGTACACACTACAAATGTATGTGGAAGGGGCATGCTGCCAAGAAAACTGCACCAGCTGCTCTCGATGACATACAAATTGGTAAGTAAGTTTGTATAATAATTAATATTAAGGAAATTAGGGTTGCGTTACCCAGAGGTTTACATCAGAGTGTGATCTATTTTTTTCAGAACAGAAGTCTCAAAGTTAAAATATAGGGCTTGTTAACTTTAAGTTCAACAGCTACAAGACTGGGGAAAGATAAACAGTGATATTTAGAAAGTGCATCATCACAAAACTATGCATTTTACATTTAGTCAAGAGACGAGGGCGGTGGTGTATGTTTGTGTGTTGAGCAATTTCTTGAAAACTACAACATTATGTTTAGGTTAGAAACAAACCAGCCCTGAAAGTGGCAAGTATTTTACTCGCCATAGTGAGTAGAAGCATGCAACTGGTGAGTAGAAGTGTCCATCTACTCGCCAAATGCGAGTGAAGATGCTGAATCAAATTGTTGGTTTGGTTCGTAAAATTTGCTCTCTGGCTGGTACGTTTTCAGAATCACTAGCCAGAGGCTAGTGCATCATTTTTTTTACTTTCAGGGCTTCAAGCTTAGAAAGTTAAACAGATTTTTTTTTCAAACACAGGGAAGCGTGATTTCCTGTGGGATAGTTTTGCTACTGCGCTATGCTGGGTTGCCACCTACCTTATTCGACGTGGATGCTGGTTTTCAGCTAAGCATTGTCCTTGTGAAATGTACTGCGTTCAGTATCGTTATACATGTGAGTTTGACAGACTGGCGCAATTTGTTTTAGCATTTGTACCCAGCATAAGATTTGCTTCAGTGTCAAGTAAAAAAAAAAAAATTCATTTTCAGGTATGCTTCAAGACAAGACAAGTTTCCCCGGACGACTCTTGAAGGCCTCAATTTTGACCCAAGAAGTCCGGATGCAAGGAAGCGCGACTAAGAGATCTTCAACAACCGGTACCAACCGTTCGAAGACTGCATATAGTTATATATACTGAACTAGGGTTTTCAAGGTGTGATATTTTTTTCCAATACCAGTTAATTAAGTTAGTAGCAACAGTTAACTGTTCTGTCAAGTGAAACATGTATGTAGTTTCGATATGGACAGGTAAAATCAGTACTTTGTTTACAGCGAGGGAGGGTACGTAGTGCTGTTACCTCTGTGTGTGAGTTCAGGTTTAATATTTTAAATGCCTGCAGTTAAGACAGAAGATTGTGGAAGCTGATAAGAACTTGTGTCAGAGGATAGTAAGAAGTGTTTCGGCTTCGTACGGACTATACCATCATCCAGGACTTTCGTGTATTATTCGGAGAACGTATCAGGGCCGAGGACATGTGTTGTGAACAGCGATTCTCAGTGATGAAAGTGTAGTGTGTGTAATGCCGGACTGTGTTCTTCTTCAACTTCGGAATGGCAAGGAGGTATTTTGTGACATGTTTTATGATTTGATATCCATGTACTGATGATTTGATTCAATAGCGAAATGTTTGAAATATTCATTCGTTTTGTGCCATGTTTGTTGTTCAAGAGCGTGTTGTCACCATCCCTTATGAATGTGCTGATATCGACGTGTGTGAATGTTGGTGCAGACATGAGCGTTTGAGCGAGTGAATTTAGAAGCCCCGTGCATGAAAAAGTCATTACCGGACAACTAAATCAGCAAACATAGAAATTCCTTGTCATACACATCGATCTGATCAAGGTAATAATGTTAGCACTTTTTTTTCAATTTATTTCACAGTTATTTGTTATTTTTTTGAGGAAATTATAATGCAATTCACCGATTTTAAAAAACATGATTCCAATTGTCTCCCTTGAACAAATGTGTTTGTACAAAATTTGTTACTTACTTTTTTTCAAGGCTATATCAAGGAAAATTCTTATTGAACTGATTGTGGGACCGTGCACAAGCTGACAGACTTGAACTCAAAAGTTGCAGAAGATTCTTGGTTGCGACTTTTGAGTTCAAGCCGATCAGTTTGTGCACAGTCCCAAGATTTGTCTATATTTATTTATCACTTAAAATAAAATACAGTTTTTCTTTTAATTAAACTGTAGATATGTCAAAGACTGTTTTGAATAATTTTGGGGGGTAATTTTCTTTAAGAAATAACTCAAGTGAATGCACAAATTGTGTATTAAAGTGTCAGTACAAGGGAGACAATTTGAAGCCATTTTAAAAAACAAAGCAGTATATTGCATAATAATATCCTTCAATTATAACAAGAAATAAGGAATAAACGTCTCTTGACATGTCTACCTAATTATCTTGATCGCATTTATTTAAAGTGGAAATCGTTATGTTCGTAAGCTCACATACAATCATTTATGAAACAAACTCGGACCAGACCAGAGATTTGATTGATAATGGGCCCTTTATTCTATACAGTACCAGAGTAAATTATATAAACCATTACATGACAAAATAATCTTCTTGCTCTTTGGAGTGATGTGGCTTGTGGCAGCTCATCAACCCAGTAATGTAGACCTGCCTTGTTTACGAAGTAGGTACATGCATACCGAAAGATATGTGTAAAACCATACTGCAGTGTCATTTTTCAGTAGAGAATCAACAGAAAAAGAGCGTATGTTCTCCTTCAGCTTCATGTTGTCTTTCTTCAAGCCAGAAACATCTTCAGTCAGACGATTAATCACAGAGACCTGTTATGTAATTGTCATCTGCAGCTCTGCCAACTTGAGGTAGTCTGTGTTCCAATTACAATACCCTCACAGGTAGTCGTGTCCCTCTTTGCAAAGGCATGATCTGGCCCTGGTCCTAAGCTCTCACTAGATGCGGAGGGCAAAGGAATGGCTGCTTCTGTAAATACAAAATCAAATGTATACATTAGCAATATAATTAGCATCAATGATCTTGTTATCAGATTACACATGCATCACACTCACAGCATTTAAGCTTGAAAATACATGAGGGAAATAACTCCTGAAATTGGAAAAAACTTAGGGGTGCGGGAGATGCTACCCGGAAATTATTTCGGAGTGTTCTATGCAAAATCAAAATTGTAAAAATCTAGTGCTATTTTTGTTGTTGCATCAATTCAAAGGTACATTTCTGTGAATAAAAAAAATGATTCAGCATGAGCTTTATCGATGTCTTGAAAACTACATCACTATCTGTATCAAGTAACCTCCTTAATCTTCTCGATTCAAGAGTCGGTTGATTGAATGCACGCGGCTTGTCGACATATGTCTAGATCTTGTTTGTTTGTTTTCTAAAATCTTGAATCTGTTTCGTGACCCTTCCTATGCATCCGTTTTGGGCTGCCGATTCATTTTAAATGTCTTATACACTGACGTAGGAAGACAATTTGAAGTCAGCAGATCATAAATTGATAAAAACAAACAAAGCTTACTTGTCTCTGAGTCTCTTCCAGATCCGATGATATTTTCAGCGTTGACATTGGGGGGTGGGAGCAAAACCGCTTGCTTGTCGTCGGCCTTCAGCGGACAAAGTCACGTCAGTCTCCGACCAGTACCTTGTCCTTCGGCTAGAGTCACTTGTTCTTGATGTTCTCTCAAATCCAAGATTAAGGGTGGGTACGAAGTCAACGGAGTTGGCATCGTTGATAGCCGTGCCATTGCCAGATACGAAGTGACGCGAGCAGACTCAATGGCACGACAAACCCCTGTCGTCCGATTGCTTGCACCCATCGCGTCCATCGTTGTTGCGCCTTCGCACTTGCACCCATCGGAAAGCCATACAATGACAAATTCTGTCCACCGTATTTCTCTTTCTTCATTCCACTGTTGCACTTGCAGTTGTGAACACAACAGTTTGCCTCGTTGTCGATTTTTCCTTTTGCCCCCTAGTTCCGGTAGATCTGACAATAAACTTCACAGCGCATGCGCTAAAATTTAAGTGAAAAAGGTCTATCAGTGTCATTTTCCAGTTCTGTGTTCTGCGGTCGTTTTGACTGACTTGACAAGTTGAGAAAACCAATGACATTTCATTTTTGCGAAGCAACTGAATATGAAAAGAAAAGAAAGCGTGCAGAAGTATGTTTGGGTCCTGCAAGACTTTATGACCAACGATTTCTCCCTTGGAAGTAAATGAAGATGTCTGCTTTTCGTCTGCTTTGAAGGTAGGGAGATTTTACAGCGCACACGGTAAATTGCAAGTCGTATTGGACAAGAATGTTGTTATTCTTCTTTCTTCGAAGTACCATAGATTTGTTCTTGGCCATATTTTTTAGCTGTGCATTGTTATATTATGGGAAAAACACGTTTGAACGCAAATTCGCAAAGAAATGTTGATCATTTGCTCCGGAACTGCAACGTCGATTTGCCAAAACAAAAAATTCTGGCTCAATATGCGGAAACATGCTGGTAGTGTCATATTTTTTAAATGGGTGTGGAAGAACTGCTCATAATTAACATAGCACTCCGGCCCTGTTCTTTTTTTCGTCACACCCAAAACCGTTATTTGTTTTGGGCGACGCAGCATTATTAACAGCTATTGTGTTTTCATCGTAGCAATAGGGCCTGATATAGCTATTCTGATGAACACGTGGGGGAATTCGGGGGCTGTGATTGGATGGTCTCTTCCGATCATCAAAGCATAATGCGGCGGAAGTCGGCCATTTTACTCAATATCCAAAAGCATATTGTCGATAAAGCCTGTTCTTAACCAGACGAACCTTTGGTTCGCCGAACCGGCTAAGGTTCGTGAACCATGGTTTGTGTCTTAGCTGGGCGAACTTGTTCGGTGAACTCAAGGTCTAGTTCGTCCAGTTAAGACACGAAACCTGGATCGCCGACAAACGAGGGAAGCTCACTCCGAGTCGACAATAAAGAAATGGCTGCCTCCATGACGAAATCACCGATTGAGTGGTAACTTTGTGCTGGTGGTCGATTTGGGTATCTCCTTCCCACTTGATCATGGTGCACGAAGCCTGGTAATCTTGAACTTTAGTGTGTTAAATGCATAGCTCAGAATCGAGTGGCATACTTTGCTTATTTTTGATGCAAGTAGCTGTAATCAAGCCAAAGAACATTTATCGTGAAATTAATTGACGGATTAAGCTCCAAACCTAAGCATAATTAATTAATTTGGTTGTTTGATCGGCGAAAATGGCGTACGTTGTCAACCAAGGGACTTCAATTACACGACAAAGTTGCCTCCCCTGTCCGCTGACAGTGACACGGATAATTCCTTCTCAAGTTTGACGCATGTAAACGAAATGCATTCGTACAGTTCATCGGAGTTCATTCCGTGACTTCAAAGGGATCTAAAAGACTTGTTATGATTACAAGAGCAGGTTCTCCAAATTTGGAGGCTTCAATACCTCCTAATTATGAGCTATGAATTTAACACATTCTTCTTCTTCTTCGTTCATGGGCTTAAGACTCCCACGTTCACTCGTGTTTTAAGAACGAGTGGATTTTTACGTGTATGACCATTTTACCCCGCCATTCAGGCAGCATACGCCGATTTCGGGGGAGGCATGCTGAGTGTTTACGTGTTTCTATAACCCACCGAAATCTGACATGGATTCCGTGCGCACTTGGTCTTGTGCTTGAGTGTACACACGAAGGGGATTAAGTCACTAGCAGGTCTGCACATAAGTTGACCCGGGAGATCGGAAAAATCTCCACTCTTAACCCACCAGCCGGCAGCGACCGGGAAATGTAACACATTAAAGTTCAAGATTACCCGAAGCCTTCTATGCCATTTACCCTCCTGTGTTATAAATTGATTCGAGAAAATAACGTGATTGGTATGCGCTGATCATTGTGTCTACCGTGGAGCCATCGGGGTTCTATGGGAAATGTGTGTGCGTGTCTGTCTGTCCACGTGTGTGTTTGAGCTCTTTTCGGGCACAAAATATGAGTTTGGGGGTTGAGTAAAGAGGGAGACCTAAAAAAAAATTATATAAATAAACCTACTCGGGATTTTTTTAATTTTTTTTTTATCACAATTCAGTCTGTTTTAATTTTTAAGTTATATCAGAAATTTTCTATTTGCACTGATACACTGGAATCCCTTGTGGGTGTATTGCTTTTAGGGTATACGAGTAGTACTACTGAACCAAAATCATCCTGTTTCTTTACGTTTTGAGCAATTGGTCTTTGTTTTTGTTTTTGTACCATTTGATTCCTCTTCATTCTTCTCAGAAAAAAGCTTTCATTGCGATAAACAAAACATTACTGGATAGACGTTTTCTTGGAGAACGTCTGTGAACAAACATTTAAAGTAGGAGGACGATATGGAACGTACGATAAAAGGACGTATGTGCTTTCGCTTTCTGTCTCATCATTTATAAATGTTGCCCTTCAATCACACACACACACACACACTTTTGATCCAGCTCCAACCATATTTCGTAAGGCTTTATTCAGGTTTGTCTCTTGTTCTTAAACATCCGATTTCTAAGCAAACGTCTGTGCTGAGAATATGAACATAAATGTCAGCTGCCTTTTTATTATGAAATAATGTTCATTTGTGTTCCAAACACTTCCGAAGAATACTTGTTGGTTTGTCTTCAGTCGCCCTGACATCATCACAACTCGACCCTGTCCTGCAAAAATACAAATATATAGGGTGACACCCAAACATTCAACCCAAACAAATGCTTATTTCTTTTACATCTGTTGACCGAATTAGTTATCATTTGGTGTTCTTTAACTTCAGCTATACATTACAAAGGTCAACACAGTTGCAAGTTCATAGGTTAAATGGAGGGGTACTTTGGAATACTTTTGAGAGAAGATTAAAACATCGGACCATGGAACCTACAAACATGATTAAACTTTGTGGAATGGTGCTGAAGAAAGTGAAGTTCATGCACAAGAACCATGAAGATAGTCACTGAACTCAAATGACGGGAGAAATGACCTCTTCATTGTAGAGTCACACTTGCGCAAAACTCATTCATAAAATGAACGTAAGTCGTTATGGGGATGCCCTGCTCCGGTCTGTTATTGCTTTATACAAGTCACTAATTGTCTAAGGACAAAAAAACGGTCATACACGTAAAATTCCACTCGTGCAAAAAACACGAGTGTACGTGGGAGTTTCAGCCCACGAACGCAGAAGAAGAAGAAGAAGAAGAAGTCTAAGGTTGTGTATGGTACACAACGTTCTTCAAATAACCCCAATTCCCAAGGATAACAATCTTGTTGGCTTAAATCGTTAGTTAGTCAACCGCTCCATTTAAAACCTTGAACTGTTGAGTCCATCCCCGAATTCGGATTCTTTTTTTTGAAAGTGCACATAAGTCAGACCATTTCAACAGCACACTTGCAACTTTTGGGCCCACATGCCTGAGCTGGCAATAATGTACACCAAATATGAAGTACACGAAATTCACTAAACTTTCTTTTAGACAACACAGTAAGCCATCCTGCATGCATCTGACTAAAAAAATCTCGCACACAGATATGGGGAGGATCTAGAGGAAACTGGTGTCTGCAACCAATAAATAAATTACTTCCTGTATGACCGTTTTTACCCCGCCATTCAGGCAGCATACGCTGATTTCAGGGGAGGCTTGCTGGGTATTTTTGTGTTTGTATAACCCATCGAACTCTGACATGGATTACAGGATCTTTTCCGTGCGCACCTAGTCTTGTGCTTGCGTGTATACACGTAGGGGGATGAGGCAATAACAGTTCTGCACATAAGTTGTCCTGGGAGATCGAAAAAATCTTCACCCTTAACCCACCAGGCGGCCGAAGACTGGATTTGAACTACAATACAATACAATACAATACAATAACTTTATTAATCTCTAAAAGAGAAATTGCATTGCTGAGCGTTTGTGTCCGTAATAATAACATACATAAAACATTCAAAATAAACATTTGTTCTTTGTCCTGAGAAAATACAGCACATTGGTTATCACATAAGAAAGTATATTAAAAATAAATTAACATGCATTCACCATCAACAATGCACAAACGAAAGTCAGCACCTTGCCGGTTATCACATATTGTCTAAGAGAGTAGAATAAGAGTATATAATCATGCAAAACAAAATCAACAATACTGAAACAATACAGAACACTGACCCCGTGCACCAGCATCTACCGCCCCACCTGAGAATTGAAGATGTGAATTGCAGATGGAATGAACGAATTTCTGTAGCGTGTGGATCTTGCGGTTGGTTGTCTGAATCTGTTGCTCCTGTCTGTCCGTCTACTGTCAAATTCCGGTCTGAGTGGGTGCGAGTCGTCAGCCAAAATCTTCTGTACCTTGTCAGTCAGTCGTCGTTCATGTGTTGATGTGAAATTGTCCTGCTTCCTCCCAACCACCCCACTTGCTTTCCTGATGAATTTATCTAATCTATCCCTGTCTTGCTTGTTGATGTTGCCACCCCAACACACGGAGCCAAAGTACAACACACTATTGCACGTTGAAGTGTAAAACATCTGAAGGATTTCTTGTCTGATGTTAAAAGACCTGAGTTTTCTCAAAAAGTACAGGCGAGAGTGGAGTTTCTTCACAAGGGCATCAGAGTTTGGTTTCCATGTCAACTTATTGTCTATAATCACCCCCAAATACTTATACTGCTCTACCTTCTCTACGACCTCCCCCTTGATCACTATCTCCCTGTGTACATGTTCCCCCCTCCTGTTGTCCATTATCATTTCCTTTGTCTTCCCCACATTAAGCTCTAAATAGTTGTTTTCACACCACCCCACAAACCTATCTACCTCCTGCCTGTAGTCAGAGTCGTCGTCATCAGTCAGCAGTCCGGTCAGTCCAGTGTCGTCAGCAAACTTGGTTATGGGGCAGGAGTCACTAGAACTTCTAAAATCTGCTGTGTAGAGAGAAAAAAGAAAAGGTGAGAGTACTGTGCCTTGTGGTGCCCCTGTGTTTGTGCAGATTGTGTCTGAAACTGATTGCCCCCCCACCCTAACATACTGTGGCCTGTTTGTCAGGTAGTCCATAACCCAGAGGATGGTGGCTGCTGGGACATTCATGCTAAAAAGCTTCTCCGCCATTAAATGAGGCTGTATAGTATTAAAAGCGCTGGAAAAATCAAAGAACATCATGCGAATATAAGAGCCAGGCTTTTCTAAATGAGAGTAGATCTTGTTTAAAACATTCAACACAGCATCATCAACACTCCTGTTTTTCCTGTATGCAAACTGACATGGATCAATAAAATCTTTCACACAATCACTCAGTTTGAACAAAACAACTCTCTCAAAGACTTTCATACAAACAGAAGTAAGTGCCACAGAACTCACGAACTTCCTATTAGGATGCTGATGTCTTATCCACTAGGCCACTGCGCCCGTCTAAATAAAGTACAACACACACACACACACACACACACACACACACACACACACACACACACACACACAGACGCGCGCACACGCCCACACACACTCGCAAAAAGAACTAGTCTGCATTGCAAAAATGAAGATGAATAGCATGCATTATGCTGAAGAAGGCAAATGCGTCTGATATTTTTGCATTTGAACAAATGATGCAAACAACGTTTCATAGTTCATACCTTGTTCATTGTCTGTTCTGTACCATGGGCTGGCGTATATCTTTAAATTAGCTCATTGTAGATATCCTTGCGGTAAAAACTGCAAGAGATCAAAATCAGATAACACCATGAAATGCTACCACATGCAGAAGCAAAACACAAGAATGCACAGACTTTTTTTTATGTTAACCAGTCTCAAAAATGTCATGACATTTCCCCGAACAGCTTCAATACGAAAGTATGCCCTGGCATTTGTTATCATTGTGGGCATAGAGAACGGAAAAGAAATAATAGCTTAGAAACTATTGGCTGTTGTGTTGGTTTGCTGCAATTGAATAGATAAAAACCCATGCATCTTTAACACTTTCTACCCCACCTATGTTGACAAAATTTTTGTTGTTTTTGCGTAGACCAGCTGTGCTGCAGCAGGACACTCAGAATTGTAGTAACTGTATAGTAACTGTGTATGAACACGCTGGAATGCAGGCGTTAGATGGACGTTACAGGAAGCGACTGAAGCTAACAGTCTGAGCGGATATATCCGTACTGGTCAGATAGAGCCATATGAGTGGGTACGGATATATTCGTACCACGGAGACAAAGAGTTAAACGGCAGTCCTTCCCATGCAAACGAGTCGGCTCACTCTGACCTGGCAAGGCTTTTACATAGAATAAGACTACCCCTGACCTACGGCGCATACCAAATATCTACAAGTGCTTTGTGTGAACAGTAAACAAAATTGTTTTCCTTTTTGCGAATTCATTTCATTAAACACAAAAAAACACAATTCATCAAATTCCAACTGAGCATAACGGCTTTCACAATTATGACTGGGCCTTTAAAGGTATGTTCTTCACCATATTACCCAGCATATCAGACACCACATGTTTGACTAGGTTTTTACATGGGAACAACAAGACTATACAGGGTGGTCAAAAAAAGCTCCCTATTTTCTTTTTAATCACATTTTTGACTGCGAAAAAAAAAAGAGATCAAAAAGGAAATAGGGCGGTTTTTTTTAGACACCCCTTTTTACATCTGACTTCTTTTGGTGGAGATTCAAGTTATAGACACATGTGAAATTCTATAAGCAAAAAGGTTCCCACTATGCACTGCCACAGAACACAACCAGTGCAGTACTGTGTATATGTTCAAGTAAAAGGATGCCCTTATTTTGTTTAATTGGAGCATCTGTGATGTCTGACATTTTTGTTCAAACGGTAAGGAACGTATGTTTAAGCTCTAATAAGGACAGTTTGTCTTGTCAAAAGCCTCATGCATATTCCTTCCTCCCCATGCAAGACTTTCTTTTATTTGAATATCTGCCTTTAGTACACAAATCAAATAAAAAGGTCGCACTCTGCATAGTGACAAAAATCGCAATTTTACCAAGAAAACCTCTCACTCTTTATGGGGAGAAAGACCCTGACTGTTGCAGTATGTTATGCATTTGAAAAAATCTGACATTGTGTACTTGAATTCTACAATGTGATCAGTTCTGTGTGTTTAAAAAGTTACCTTGATCATTCTGACATGCTCTTGCTCAAATCACATCCCAGACAATATTGTAGACTCCATTGATAGACGCTGTGGTGTATGGGAGAACTGCATTCTGAGGAAACGAAACAAATACACACTGAGGAAGAAGTCACAACAACATTTGCAGCAGCAACAGGCTATTTAATTGTATTCAAAGAACACTTAAATAAGGTAAAAGGAAAATCAGTGTTGTCAGTAAATTTGATTTGGGGGAGATGGGAGGATTGGGGTGGGGGGTTAGAGGCGGCGATAGAAGGATAGCTAGGAACCGGGGAAGGTGGGGTGGCTAACACAGTTTGATCATTCAGCATGGCCATTTAGATGTAATGACTGGTACAATGTTTAATTTATCTAAAAAGGCAGCAACTCTGTAACTAATGCGTTATGTGAACCAACTTCTCCATAAACTAAATACAGATCAGTTTAAAAAGTTACCTCTTTCATTCTGGAATCTTTTTAGTCCCATCACAGCTCAGACGCAGACTCAATGGACCGATACTGTAGTGATGAAAAAAACACCAGCATTTTGAGGGAGAACAAGAATTATGCAGAGAGGAAAAACAGTAATGAGTAACATCAACAGCAGCATACTCAATACTCTTACTCCACATAACACTATCACTGAATGACTGATTCAGTAACCAAATCCCAGTGAAGTGCAAGTGATCCAAATTACTGATCTAAAAACAGAGAGAGAGACAGACAGACAGAGACAGAGACAGACAGACAGACAGGCAGAGACAATGTGAATGTGTGTGTACATGGGAAATGCAGTGCCATTGGAAACAAACACTTGCTTCATTTAAATATCAACAGTTATACAACATAAGAGGCACTAGAAAAGTTGTACATGAAAATATATGTTGCTCTTGCTGATGGAAAAAGAGCAGGGGGAGAGGGTCGATGTTGCTTGTACTTGCAGATAATATGCACTAACATCCAGCGGTTTTTCTGGGTGTACTGTAACCCTGTAATGTTTAAGCAGAAATGTTTGTGGATCACGTTAGGCTTCTGCATTTAGATCAGTTTGAGTATTTGCAATATTACCTGGATCATTGCGGCATCCTCTTGATCACATCACATTTGAGACTTTGACCTATAGACTCCATGGGCAGACGCTGACGTTATTACAAGGGCATTCTGAAAAATGACAATACAAATGCAGAGAGGTAGAACTTTACATTACACTTACAGAAGCAACAACCAGAGAGCTGATGTATACAGGGAGAGAGAGAGAGAGAAAGAGAAGAAGAAGTAAAATTAAAAAAAAAGAGCATAGAAAGAGAGAGGGGGTGGGGGATGGGGCAAAGGGAGTGTGTAATGTGAAGAGAGGAAGGGGAAAGAGCAATGGAAAATGAAACTCTCAGTACTTTAAAGGCAGAGTAAGCCTCCCGTAAACCATCACAGATACGGTCAGGCTTTTACACACAGTACAAACACCATTTCATTTAAACACTCACCAATTGAGAACATCCTAGGTGCCCTCCGTAAAGAGCGAACAATTTTCAAAGAATTTATTTTTGCGTGGTTTATCTTACCCCTGAGCCATCGTGAACCCGTGTGATCCAGTTTTCCCTTTTCACAATGCAGTCGTCATAGTTAGTCATTTGAATGCGACTCGACGTGAGCTTATCTACAATAGCACGTTTTTTTTATGCACGAAACAACGGCTGTGGTTCACAAGAACTCTAGCGATGGCTTTTGACTGTTGAGAGGAACGGCGATTTGCACTGATAAACCGGCCGTCGTCTGCTACGACCCTTGCGTGACCCTGCTTCCGGGCTTTTCTTTTTTTAAACTTTCACAACTTCGAATTGTTCTGATCTTGTCTTGATGAAATACGAATTCTTTTATGATTAAAGAATGTTTGTGTAACAAGCTGTCAATTTATTATTTAGATTTTAAAAGTTAGGTCTAGCGCAAAAACGAGGCGCCGTTGTTGTTAACGGAACAAGTCTACGAAAATAAATTCTTTGAAAATGTCTCACCCTCGACAGAAAGCAGCCAGGATGTTCCCGTTCGGTGAGCGTTCAAATGAAAGTATGCTTGTACTGTATTTAGACGCTCGGGGAGCTCTGTGATGGTTTACGGGAGGCTTACTGTGCCTTTAAATTTATATTAACAGTTATGGAACTATTTGAGCACTCCCCATAACCACAAACAAGGTACAGACGGCAACATATGTTGCACGGAAGGGTGGGGGTAGTTGGACTGAAGAGTGTTGTTATGGGTTTTGGGTGGTGCTGCGGCGGAGTGTGTATGTAACTTGATAATAATAAGCATGATCAGTTAGAGCTAACATCTTGATCTTCACAGACATAAATTGCACAATGAATTCACCAGCATGTACCTTTATTTTTGCCCTTGAGTTAGGTAGAAGACAATGTTGAGTGGTGAACGCAAGTTGTATTGCTCACTGGGTCACCCTGCGGTCCGTCCCCTTTGATCTGGAGATTGCACCAGCACAAACATGAGCTCAAACAGCCTGCATGGTCAATCATGAATCTAAGAACACAAACACGTGTCTGTACTGTCAAGATCTAATTGAAAACGAGATCTTTACTTGGGAAATTCAATAAAAATCTAGCAGCCAATGAAGCAGATTGTTTTGCATTTGAACAAATGATGCAAACAACGCTTTATAGTTTATACCTTGTTCATTGACTGTTCTGCACCATGGGCTGGAATTTAATGTCAGAATAGCTATATAAACGCTATTGTGTTTTCATCGTAGCAATAGGGTCCGATATTTAGACTCGAACAAGTATAATGCGTCTTCGACTCGTCGGCATTATACTTGTCTCGTCTAAATATCGGACCATATTTCTACTCTGAAACACAATAGCTGGTAATATTTAGACGAGACAAGTATAATGTGGACGAGTCGAAGACGAGTCGCATTATACTTGTTCGAGTCTAAATATCGGACCCTATTGCTACGCTGAAAACACAATAGCGTTTATATAGCTATTCTGACATTAAATTCTGTGTTAAAATCATGTTTTTGTCAGCAACAAGTACTAGAATGGTCCATGTCGTTGATTGCAGACGACGGTTCCCTTTCCGCATGAAGCCACGGAAATAACCGAACATTGAAAAAACCACGGACATGTATTACCGAGAAAACTCGAGATAACCGGATGTTTAGCATTACGTCAATGGGTCCTTCCACAAAGCTGTGTACCACAAGAGGGTTATGACTTTAGAGTAAGATTTCGGAATGTTTTTCTTGCTTCTCGAATAATATAAGGATATTAACAGACTGCAAATTGACCAAAGAGATAACGATAAGAAAATCAAGAAGATCGCTATGTTGGTTAGTGTTTTATATGAAAGTAAACACAGAAAATGACGTCAAAATGGCGGGTTTTTTGTGACATTGCTTACATCTTGTTTTTAAGTATCCGTGTGGCTGCCAATAAAATGCGACCATGAACCCCCCGATATACATCTTCGTTGTCTTTTGTGCTAGTGTTACATATGCACTTAGCTGTTTTCCTCTACATATGTTTACAGTGTGCATTTGGATCGTTAAGAAATAACGGTTGCCTACGTAACATTTGGTTTCCAAAACCAACCGCGAACTACGTGAACATGTCTATAACTTCTGCACGCACGAATATGCGACTGATGTGTAGTGAACGTGTTAAAATGTGCGCCGTGTCAATTTGATCCGATTTGAAGGTGATTTTGCCTTTCGCGTGTCGCCACTAAGCTTCGTTTCTATTTGTTCTGGTGAAGCTGGATCGTTAAAAATGATATTTGTCACTTATCAACGCATCAAACTTGGTGTTTCTTTCGCATGTAATGTTCTTCAACATCGCCGAAAGGTTTTTCCATAAAAAAAATCCATTCATTTTTGGAACGCAGCAGACGTGGAGCGTTTTATGAGTCGTTTCCAACGAGGGACGAATGTTACGTAGGCAACCTTTTGCGACTCTTCGCTCTTAATGTAATTTTTTTTTTTTAAGTTCAACATTTCAATGTTTTATTTTGTGATAGACGTGCTCGGTGTGTCTTTGTCAAGTCTTCGGCTATTCTTTATAGTCTAGTCCTGTTCAAGTTGTAAGAGTTTAGGTAAAAAACCGTTGAATTTTCATCAAAATTGGAACAAACTCGACTATATTTTCTTTCGAAAAACGATAAATCGAAGAAAATCAGATTAAATGCTGTTGCGAAATAGAGAGAAAGAAATTCTGCGTTTGTGAAGCTGATTTCCTTGTTAGTGGGGATACAAAAAAGAGCAGTTCCTTCAAACTGCCTGGTGATACTTAGCTTATATATCCAGAAAGACTTGACTGGGCGAACCAAGCAGCCAAATTTAGCATCGGATATCAAATTAATTTCACTAGCTTACAGCATTTACCCTCCCCGACTCCTTAAAGAGCATTCTTTGTTAGAAATTGTGCGATTGTTCTTGCCAATCACACTTAGATTTATGGTATAGGATGAATAATGTCTCTGACAGGACCACTAAGAACGGATTGAATTATCGATCAAATATAACAAGAAGTCGCAATTGGTCAACTAGCTCTAAACAGTTGCCCATGTTGTTTATAATCTTTGCCATGTAGCTTTGAAATTAGCAGTTCATTGTTTTGGACATATACGCTGTGAAAACCCATACATTACATTGACTTTTTCGAAGCATGATCACAAAAATATGGTCGCAAAAATGAAGCGAATTAGCAGAAAAATAAAGTTTTTGAGGTAAACATAATTGTGTCTGTTGGGTGGATAGTTTGTGTATTGTTCTGTTTCTGAGTTATTCCATTATTCAGATATAACACAATACAATACCAACGTGTTTAAGAAAGGAACACTGTGTGTCCGACGTATCTCGAAGACACAGCAAATCATTAATAATTAAAATCGTTTAGTGTCTTGATCTGCCTTGTGTTAAAAACAACGTACCTAAATCTAACCGAATTTCGAGTCGCATCAATGACGACGTCACCAAAACCAAAATAATTCCATTCATAACACAGTCATTCACAACCCGGTTGATGACGCCAAGTCACGGACCAATCGAATCGTCACAGCACATGCTGACGTCAAGTGCGACGCGGCGCGAACATTTGCGATTTGTCGGCTGCTCCGTCATCCTGCTCAAGAGGAGAAACCGCAACAGTGTACATCTTGTTGCTACATGTTGACTCAATGTTATTTATTGACTCACACGAATGGATTTGTTTGTTACTTCACACAGACGATGTTTGTTTGTTGGTTGACACAACCAAAAAATACGTTTTTGTTACCTATAACTAGTTCAATTTGTTTTTTCTGACTGCATTTTGTTCGGAATAAGCTCTAAATGTGAAGCAAATAAAACTTGTTACTATATACTATGGCTTTTTGTTATAAATCTGTTTTGTGTGTTTGGATCCCATGTTACGTTAAACATGTGTGATGTTACACAACTTTCTGACCACCCCTCGTATCCAAAAAGCATAAACGTATCTTTTGTTTGGCATGGCAACGTGACATATGTCTATATCTTTTACATAAACCGTAAAAACAACCTATTCAGACACTTTCAATTTTCACGAAGCATGTCACGCTTTTGGTACACAGCTTTGTGGAAGGACCCCAATATGCTAGGAATCATATGACGTCATGACGTATCATGCTTGCCTACGTAGATTGTATGTTCGAAAGTCTGGCTTCTGTTGGGAATCGCGTGGTGAAGACTGCGGTAATTCTGTAGATGATAAGAGAACAAGGATTGTCTCAGAAGAAACGACTAAATGTTTCAGACCGGTAACTTCATTTCAACATTGCACTATACAATGGACGTTCTATGTGACAGGAGAGTTTGCTGATTTTGTGTTAAACATTGGAGAGATCGTCTGCTAAAATCAGAGATAGGTCGCTTCAGATTGCAGCTTCTGGAAATTTGCAAGGTGTGTTGCCTGTTAAAGAACTGGATTTTACACGTAATGTATGTCATGTACCCCAATAAACATGCCAGAACTGGGCCAGTGATGGCTTTTTGATGGCAATGCCAGTTGCCAGAACTACTGCGATCAAAGATTCAAAGGCCCATTGATGGCCCAATGCTGGCATATTACCCGTATGCACATTGGCAAATTGATGGGCCATCACTGGCAAGCCAGCATTTTGCCAGCAAAAACCCATCATTGGAATGCCAGAGATGGGCCAGTAATGGCAAGCCATAACTAGGCCTTTGTTGGCAAACCATAATTGGCCCAGTAGGGGAAAGGCTCCTAATATGGACCGGCTCCTAATATGGACCACCTCCTGTTCTGACAAACTAACGGCGCTAGAGCGCTCAAAACAATTTCATTCGCTTTATTCACCCTCTCTGGATAAGTTGCACATGTCAAAACAGTTGCAGAAACACAAACCTCAAAACCGTCAGGCTTTTTCGCTTTTTTACACTTTTGGCAGCGTTCACTCTAAATTTGCCGCCTAAAACAGACTCGTTTCTGCCACAGCCAAAGCTTTTATAACACAAAAATGGCTATATATGACAGCTAAGACAGTATTTGTTACATTTTAACAGTGTGTACCCCGAGTTTCTACTGCAAACAAAAAATAATAGCAAAACCTCAAAGTATGTGTGAGTCCCCTAATATGGACCACCTTCAACAAATCGAAGAAAATAAAAACTAAAGGCAATTTTAATTAATTCATTATTGCTGAAAATAATCTATAACTAGCCCTTAAGATTTCAAAAAAAATATAACAAATAGTCTTTTTTTTGTGAAAGTTGATAATTTCACTTATTTTCACTCTGTTTTTGATAAGCTTCTTTAGTTTCCTGGTGTGCTTCAAATAATACTCTCATCAACCCGAAACAGCTAAATCTAAAGCATATTTGAATTAGTCTGACTTGCACACTAAGTTGTATCATGTTATTTTGAAGTATAGGTGGCTTTTTACAGTGATTCGTGAAGGCCGCTTCACTGGTCCATATTGGGCGCCCAGGCTCCTAATATGGACCTTTTGTGATTTTTTCTGTATTTAATTTTTGCTTAAGGTCTATCAAAGCTATTTCACTCTAATTAGGCCTAACGGTTAAACTAAGAGAGAAGGACTACCAACCACAAAATGAAACTTCTTCGCAAGAAAACAAGCTAGTTATCAGCAATAAACAAAAAATGGTCCATATTAGGGGCCCTTCCCCTATTGTTTTTTTTATGGCCAGCTTTACCAAACTTGCCAGCAAAAAACCAGCAATGGCCCAGTTCTGGCATGTTTATTGGGTACAGTAAGCAACAACAATAACACACACAAAGCAAATGGTATTGTCTGTCGACTTGTCACATAAACAAACCTGAGCTCAACACATTTTATGCAAGGTTTGATGTCCATGATTTTAAGGATGAACAGGATGAGATTGTTAGTTCTGGAAATTTTTCTGATTCTGTTGTACAGGAGCCAGTCACACTGTCAGTTGATGATGTTTGTAAACAGCTGAAAAAGACCAAGGTAAACAAGTCAGCAGGACCTGACGGTGTCAAGCCTAAGGTATTGTCCATCTGTGCTGATCAGCTGTGCAAGATTTTTCACACCATGTTTTCCATGTCGTTGTCTTTGTGCAAAATTCCATCTGCTTGGAAAACTTCTTGCATTGTGCCAGTGCCGAAGAAGCCTAAGGTGTCATGTCTGAATGACTATAGGCCTGTAGCTCTCACTTCTCACATTATGAAAGTTTTTGAAAGACTGGTGTTGACTGTTTTGAAGGTCCAAGTTGCTGCTTTTCAAGATTCTTTGCAGTTTGCATACAGGGCCAAAGTAGGGGTTGATGATGCACTATTGTTTATGTTACATTCTGTGTACACACATCTGGAGAAGAGCTCTGCTTGTGTTAGAGTTATGTTTTTTGATTTTTCTTCTGCCTTTCAGACTATTCAGCCTCATCTTCTGGCTCAGAAGTTACAAAACATGTCTTTGCATCATAGTACAGTGAAATGGATTCTGGATTATTTAGTAGATAGACCACAGTTTGTACGATGGAATGGTACTTTTACATCTGACATGATTAACACTTTCACCGGAGCACCACAAGGAACAGTTTTGTCACCTTTTTTGTTCACCCTGTATACATCTGATTTTAAAGTACAAGGAGAGTCATGTCATCTTCAGAAATTTTCTGACGACTCTGCCGTGGTTGGTAGTATTCTTGATGGTGATGAGAGCTTGTATAGAGAACGTATTGATGATTTTGTGTCTTGGTGTGATTCCAACTTTTTAGTATTAAACGCAAGCAAGACGAAGGAAATGATTTTTGATTTTCGCAAAAAGAAAAACACTGTCCATCCTGTAGTCATCAAAGGTGATGCGATTGAGATAGTCAGCGAGTACAAGTATTTAGGTGTAGTTCTAGATAACAAGCTAAGCTGGTTTAATCATGTTGATGCTGTTTTTAAGAAGACGCAGTCAAGATTGTTTTTCCTGCGCAAGCTGAGATCATTCCATGTGTGTAACAAGATGCTGTACATGTTTTATCAGAGTATGGTGTGCAGTGTGATGGTGTTTGCATCAGTGTGTTGGGGAGGGAATGCCACTGCAAGGGACACTGGCAGGCTGAACAGGCTGATAAAGAAAGCGAGTTCTACTGTAGGCCAGAGCCTTGACACCCTTGAAGTCCTTGTCGAAAGAAGGCTTGCCAGTAAGTCCAGAGCTATTCTGTTCGACCCAGGGCATCCCCTCCACGACGCACTGATGGATCTCCGCATCACACGGAACGCTCGGTTTCTCATGCCTAGGTGTCGAACGGAGCGTTTTCGGCGTTCTTTTCTTCCTGCAGCTGTGAGATATTTTAACAGCAACCGAGCCATCGTCCTGGCCACAGACTATCAGTGATGCCTTTTAAATGTACCTCTTAGTGATAGATTTAATATGATTTGATGACTGTTTGACCTTTGATCATAACTAGTGCTGTGAAAATGAGCTCTAGCTTTGTTGTGATGGTGTTGACACTATATTTGCCCAATTGAGTCTAACTACCTGATGGCTAATCTACTGTGATACCTGTGATAACTGATGATGATTACTGTTATTGGTTTTTATGTGTTTGGTTGGTCTCTTCTTTGGTAGTGCAATAGCGTTAATTATGGATTGTTGTTATCATCATTTACATAAAAACTTATCTGTTAATCCAAACAATGATATAATTACTGTGATGTTCTTAACTACACTTTAACATGGAATGTATGTATGTATGTATGTATGTATGTATGTATGTATGTATGTATGTATGTATGTATGTATGTATGTATGTAGGTATGTATGTAGGCATGTAGGTATGTATGTAGGCATGTATGCATGTGTATTGGTGTGTCGGTGTGTCAGGTGTGCAAGAAAAAAGGGTATTTTTATATCATGGGTTTTATGAATTTTCTTCTTTTATTCTTTTATAGTTATTAATTAATGACCTATATGTGCTGATGACTAATTTAATTTCCTTTGTTGGATCAATAAAATGTTATGAGTTATGAGTTATGAGTTATACACGTGGAAGAAACCGGAACCACGCGTCTTTGTTATTGCCGATATGCTTTTGGATATTGGCAAAAATGGCCGACTTCCGTAGCATTATGCTTTGATGATCGGAAAAGGGATGTGTGACCATCCAATCACAGCCCCCGAATTCCCCCACGTGTCCATCAGAATAGCTATATTAACAGCTATTGTGTTTTCAGCGTAGCAATAGTGTCCGATATTTAGACGAGACAAGTATAATGCCGACGAGTCGAAGACGAGTCGCATTATACTTGTTCGAGTCTAAATATCGGACCCTATTGCTACGCTGAAAATACAATAGCGATTATAGAGCTGTTATGACCTTGATTTGTTGTTCCAAACTTACAAAATGACAGTTTTTGCGTCGATGCGTTGATCTCAGGTTTTGATAGCAGACGCCGTTTCTTATGCGCATTAGTTTTGCGCAGGCGCCACACTGACTTTGGAAAAAAAAACTCGATTTGACAACACAGCTGTTAAACAGCTTTTTATTAGTTCATTCGTGTACAACAAAAAGAAGTTTGAGTTTTTTTAATTTTGAACAAGACTACTTATGAAGAAGACCAAAACACAACATCAACGGAAAACTAGAAACAACTGAAGAATTAGGATGCAACAAGGGGAGGAGAAGAGAACAGCTAATCCGTACAACGCGAGCAGACGGCAGCGAATTTTTCAGTTTGGGTGAATGGCATTTATACTTGTCTCGTCATGAAGCGAATTTTTCAACCTCAGTTATAAACGACTACATGAATGTTAGTGCCATGGGTTGTACATCAATACTTCAGAGGGGAAGTGGGGTATTTAGTGTGGAGTTACAAGATAAGAAAAACCGAATGCGAAAGTTTGTGTCAGTCGGCAACTGAGCTCTCACAGGCACACAAAAACGGCTGTTCCGTTTTACTCCCCTGTCTGTACTAGGGGAAGGGCTCCTAATATGGACCACTTTTTGTTTCATGCTAATAACTAGCTTGTTTTCTTGCGAAGAAGTTTCATTTTGTGTTTGGTAGTCCTTCTCTCTTAAGTGAACCGTTAGGCCTAATTAGAGTGAAATAGCTTTGATAGACATTCAGCAAAAATTAAATACAGAAAAAATCACAAATGGTCCATATTAGGCGCCCAGGCTCCTAATATGGACCAGTGACGCGGCCTTCACGAATCACTGTAAAAAGCCCCCTATACTTCAAAATAACATGATACAACATAATGTGCATGTCAGACTAATTCAAATATGCTTTAGATTTATCTGTTTCGGGTTGATGAGAGCATTATTTGAAGCACACCAGGAAACTAAAGAAGCATATCAAAAACAGAGTGAAAATAAGTGAAATGATCAACTTCCACAAAAAGAAGACAATTTGATATATTTTTTTGAAAGCTCGAGGGCTAGTTATAGGTTATTTTCAGCAAGCTTCTTAATGAATTAATGAAAATAGTCTTTAGCTTTTATTTTCTTCGATTTGTTGAAGGTGGTCCATATTAGGGGACTCACACATACTTTGAGATTTTGCTATTATTTTTTGTTTGCAGTAGAAACTCGGGGTCAAAACTGCTAACATGTAACAAATACGGTCTTAGCTGTCATGTATAGCAATTTTTGTGTGATAAAAGCTTTGGCTGTGGACAGGAACGAGTCCGTTTTAGGCGTCAAATTTAGAGTGAACGCTGCCAAAAGTGAAAAAAAAAGAAAAAGCCTAACGGTTTTGAGGTTTGTGTTTCTGCAACTGTTTTGACATGTGCAAGTTATCCAGAGAGGGTGAATACAGCGAATGAAATTGTTTTTAGCGCTCTAGCGCTGTTAGTTTGTCAGATCAAGAGGTGGTCCATATTAGGAGCCGGTCCATATTAGGAGCCCTTCCCCTACATCTTTCGACTTTGGGCATTTTGTGGTGTTTTGAGACAGAAACTAATTGGTTTAGTCTTGTTTCATCGGGAAGTCAGCAGAAAAGGGTATGCTGTCGACATTTGTACAGCTGAAAAACATTCCCGAAAAGAATTTCAAGTTGTCAGTGTACTATGCTGTTGTCGATTGAAACATCGTGTGGTACAGATGGGTAAAACCGGAACCATGCGTCTTTGTTATTGCCAATATGCTTTTGGATATTGGCAAAAATGGCCGACTTCCGTAGCATTATGCTTTGATGATCGGAAAAGGGATGTGTGAGACCATCCAATCACAGCCCCCGAATTCCCCCACGTGTCCATCAGAATAGCTATATAGGCCTTTTAATGGAAGGGCGCTGGTTCTGAGCGACGCTTAGTTCTCGAGATAGGTGTGACCAGATGACGTCATTTATACTTTCGCCATCGGAGATCTTTTGTATTTCAATCAGTTGTCATTTTCCAGTTCTGTGTTCTGCGGTCGTTTTGACTGACTTGACAAGTTGAGAAAACCAATGACACTTCATTTTTGCGAAGCAACTATATCATTTACACCATATAATCATTGTGGCATTAGTGTCA
>NC_090245.1:62207318-62266883 GCF_037325665.1 Littorina saxatilis
TCCAAAAACATATAGATATGATATGTTTGGATTAAAAACACGCTGAGAAAGTTAAAACAAAGAGAGGTACAGAAAAGCGTGCTATCCTTCTTAGCGCAACTACTACCCCGCTCTTCTTGTCAATTTCACTGCCTATGCCGTGAGCGGTGGACTACGAGTATACGGTCTTGCTGCGTTGCATTGCGTTCAGTTTCATTCTGTGAGTTCGACAGCTACTTGACTAAATATTGTATTTTCGCCTTACGCGACTTGTTTACATTTAGTCAAGTTTTGACTAAATGTTTTAACATAGAGGGGGAATCGAGACGAGGGTCGTGGTGTATGTGTGTGTGTGTGTGTGTGTGTGTGTGTGTGTGTGTGTGTGTGTGTGTGTGTGTGTGTGTGTGTGTGTGTGTCTGTCTGTGCGTGTGTGTGTAGAGCGATTCAGAGTAAACAACTCGACCGATCTTTATGAAATTTGACATCAGAGTTCCTGGGTATGATATCCCCAGACGTTTTTATTCATTTTTTCGATAAATGTCTTTTATGACGTCATATCCGGCTTTTTGTAAAAGTTGAGGCGGCACTGTCACACCCTCAATTTTCAATCCAATTGATTGAAATTTTGGCCAAGCAGTCTTCGATGAAGGCCGGACTTCGGTATTGCATTTCAGCATGGAGGCTTAAAAATTAATTAATGACTTTGGTCATTAAAACTCTGAAAATTGTAATTAAAATAATTTTTTTATAAAACGATCCAAAGGTACTTTTATTTTATTCTTCATCATGTTCTGATTCCAAAAACATATAAATATGTTATATTCGAATTAAAAACAAGCTCTAAAAATTAAAAATATAACAATTATGATTAAAATTAAATTTCCGAAATCGTTTCAAAAACTATTTCATCTTATTCCTTGTCGGTTCCTGATTCCAAAAACATATAGATATGATATGTTTGGATAAAAAACACGCTCAGAAAGTTAAAACGAAGAGAGGTACAGTAAAGCGTGCTATGAAGCACAGCGCAAACGCTACCGCGCCAAACAGGCTCGTCACTTACACTGCCTTTTGCACTAGCGGCGGACTACGTTCAGATTCATTCTGTGAGTTCCACAGCTTGATTAAATGTAGTTATTTCGCCTTACGCGACTTGTTTGGAATTGTGTAAAACTGCACTTTATTTTATTTGTCAGTTTTACACAATTCCCAAAAAAGGGAAAGAGAGATATTGAGAAAGAGAGAGAGGGGAAGAGAGAGAGAGAGAGAGAGAGAGAGAGAGAGAGAGAGAGAGAGAGAGAGAGAGAGAGAGAGAGAGAGAGAGAGAGAGAGAGAGAGAGAGAGATCAAATCAAATCAAATTTTATTTTACGAGGGTTGTGGCATAAGCAATATAAACGAGCTTCTTTTCAACCAGCCCTCGCCCAGAGAGGGACTATT
Organism: Littorina saxatilis; assembly: GCF_037325665.1. NCBI lineage: Eukaryota > Metazoa > Mollusca > Gastropoda > Littorinimorpha > Littorinidae > Littorina > Littorina saxatilis. Next base: position 62,208,737 of record NC_090245.1, read on the forward strand.
CTAATCTTGAATACATATATATATATATATATATATATATATATATATATATATATATATATATATATATATATATATATATATATATACATACGTAAAACAATTACAAAAGATAAGCAAGGCAGAAAAACTATTCACATGACTATATACACGTTGTAGGCTATACATACATTCTTGCGTTATGAAACACTGATGCTTTATGGACAGATATGATCAATATGAAAATAATCAGAACGAAGTCTTCCATCACTGTGACTTTTCGTAATTTGACATTAAATGTAATGAGAGGTGTTTTTTGAAAGTATTGAGACTTGTTGGGACTCGAACTGATTCCGGGAGAGAATTCCACAAAACGCTGCCAGAATAAGCTAAACTTGATTTAAAGAGATCTATCCGCGGAATGGGGACGTTGAATTTTCGGCTTGGTTTGGCTTTAAATTTTGTAATGAAAGCACTCGGTGCATGGCCGGAAAGGATTTTGTGAAGGAGCACGCCTTTATTTGATTTAAATCTTTCTTTTAAAGGCAAAATCTTAAGTTTTTTATAATCGTCGAAAACAAGACTGGATTGTTTTAATAGAACTGATTTTAGTGCTCGTCTGTGTAGACTGTACAGTGGTTTTAAAATGTTTGCACTGGCAGAGTCCCAGATGGTCGAACAATAATCCGTGATGGTTTGTATGTATGCATTATAAAATAATAACCTTGAGTGTGGATCAAGAAAGTGCTTTATTCTGTTCAACAAATATATTTTCCTCGACACGGTTTTACACAACGATCTAACATGATGGGTCCAAGATAAATTATTATCGATATTTACTCCCAAAACTTTGTGATCTCCTACTTCCGCTATTGCATCGTTGCCAATTAATAAGGAATGAGGATTATTCTTGATGTTTTGTCTTTTTTGCCTTGTTGTAATTAACATGTATTTGGTCTTTTGGGGGTGAAGACTTATGTGGTTATATTTCGTCCAATTAATGAGATCATTTACACTGTTCTGCAATGATAAATAAACTTTGTCTATTTTTTTATCAGAAGTGTGTATGGTCGTATCATCAGCAAATAGTTCACAATCATCATTAACACTAAAAGGAAGATCGTTAATATACAGAGAGAAAAGAAGTGGCCCAAGGACAGAACCCTGGGGGACTCCATATAACACCGGTCTTTTACTTGACATAGTGGAATTCACGCAGACGGATTGCTCTCGTCCGGCTAAGAAAGATGAGAGGAGGCATAGGGTTTGGGGTGACAATCTATACTCAGCTAATTTTCTTAAAAGTAACTCATGATTAATGACGTCGAATGCTTTTGCAAAATCGACGAATAGGACACCACAGAGTTCATTATTATTAATGTTGCTAAGCAAGTTTTCAAGAAGGTTTATTAATGCTGTGTGGCACGAATGATTTACTCTGAAGCCTGACTGATTTGAATGAATAAGGTCGTATTTCTTCAAATGTGCGGCCAAGTGTGTATATATGTGTTTTTCTGTAGCTGGAGAAGCCAACTTTTTCTTTTTGGGTTCAGCCAGTATCAGAGCAGACAGAGAGAGAGAGAGAGAGAGAGAGAGAGAGAGAGAGAGAGAGAGAGAGAGAGAGAGAGAGAGAGAGAGAGAGAGAGAGAGAGAGAGAGAGAGAGAGAGAGAGAGAGAGAGAGAGAGCAGAGATGGCAGATATACAGACGGACAGACAGTGGGGTTGGTGGTTGGGAGGGAGTATGAAAGATGACGTGGGGAAAAAGGAAGGGGTGGGTAGCTGGGGGTGGAATGTTGAGAGGAACATTGATACTATTGATAGAAGCTGCCTGCCCCTGGTGCTTATTTAGCTTAATGTGAAGAGTTCTCCCACCGGCCCCGCCCCATCAGTTAACGCGATCTTTTCAGCTAGAGAAGCCAACTTTTTCTTTTTGGGTTCAGCCAGATATATTCCAGGCTAGCCAAGAACATCTTTGGTTCAGCCGTGTGCTCGCTGCCGTATCAGTCTACACAAGCATTAGAATACAGGAGAACAGTTCATTTCACTGCACTAAGAGCCGTGTGTATGTAGGTACATGAGAGAGAGAGAGAGAGAGAGAGAGAGAGAGAGAGAGAGAGAGAGAGAGAGAGAGAGAGAGAGAGACAGACACTGAGACAGACAGAGAGAGACAGTGACAGAGAGACACATAGACAATGTGTGTGTGTGTGTGTGTGTGTGTGTGTGTGTGTGTGTGTGTGTGTGTGTGTGTGTGTGTGTGTATGTGCGAACGACAACACATACGAGCCGCGAATAAGTTTAGCATAGCAAATACGTGAAGTTTGGACTAAATGGATCACGTCAGTCCTACAGAAAGCAACAGCACACACACACACACACACACACACACACCACACACACACACACACACACACACACACACACACACACACCAATTAACGCACACATTTTTCGATATGAAATGCATAATAAGAAGAGGTTGTAACATGCCAGGGAGTTCACGTTTACGGCACCTTCAAGTCAATCTCTTGTTATGGGGAATGCATGAATGATTCCAGAGCATGATATATGTTCTTATTCCCCCCTCTGCTTCTTTACCTCTGTAAACTTGTAGAGCTAGTTATTTTTCGATAATGACCCTGCAACCAAACAAATAACGAGCCAGCAACAGCCTGAATCCTCGATAGTGCAATGGGTTGAGAAGCTGTTCTGTTTTGGTACTACTTTTGCGACTGAAAAGTTCCGAACGCTCTATACGTACGAAATATACATCTCTGGAGCAAACAATACAAACATACCGCATTTAAATTAACAACTACAGGCCTGAACACATGAATCTCCATATAAAATCCATGAGTTAGGTTGTTTTCTGAATCTAGATCTGCCGTGCACACACCGTTCATCACAAGCAAATTCCCAAGGCAAGTAACTCATACTCTTGCCGACAAGAGTGGTTCCCCTTCTTTTAACGCAGTTTCTTCGACAACACTGACTGCAATCCGACGGTCAGTTTTCAACAATATTTCATTTTATAAACAGATCACACGCAACCAAATGCACACATCTCATCAATTTAAAGAACATAAAGCGGTTTCATACACTATTTTCCCCAGAAAACTGAACTTCATACAGTAATTAACGTTGGAACACGGGTGCAAAAGTTCGTCTGCTAGTCCCATTTGACGAAAGAACATTTACTAAGCGATACTAAAACATAAACAGAACACACAATATCTGCCTTTACCGCCACAGCAGAATAACAGCATATCTGTGTACTTGATTTTAGTCCAAAACAGGGAAACTGAAAAGAAGTGTTAACAGAATGGAATGATTTGCACGGAACTATACAACCGCGCATTAATCGATCGCCTGCGCAGGTTGACTGGTTGAGTGATTCGGATTCGATCAAACTTTCGCACAAAAACTCCTGTTTTTTTGGAATAACTGAAGAAAGGAGGAATAAAGAGGTTACACACCTCGTCTCAGTGATTATTAAAAATAATGGTCTCAGTTCGCGGTCATGAAAAAGCTCGCTGAAGCTCGCATTTTTCATGATCCGCTAACTTCGACCATTATTTTTAATAATCACTGAGACTCGGCATGTAACCTCTACATACAGGGAACGCGAGAATCACGTGAGCGGTTCGTTTCCTGGGATTTTCTACAGTGTCAGTCTTAGTTCACGTCTGGCGAGTCTCTTTTTCTCAAGGCATTGTGAATCAAACCATCTGCTACTGTATTCAGTGTTTAACTTTATTGCCTTTAACATACATGCCCCCGCCTCAAGAATACTGTCTGTGAACATTTTCAGACTTAAGTCTATGTCAGTATCAACAAGGTCACACGCACAGGTTAATTTCGAAGCAAAGGTATTTGAGTCAATGTTTTGAAGGTATTCTTCTGCTTTTTCGCTTTGCCAGACATACTTATGTAACAATACGGTGTCACTGTTATTTACAAGTTTTACCAAAGAAGTGTCAAGAGTCACTTCCAGTGGCATGTGGGTTGATTCTACCCTATGCTCCACGTTAAAGCTTTTCACACGATGCACAAATTCTGCTGAAGTGATGCAATAATCTATCACAGTACTGTTTCCATGACAAGATAGGTACGTGAATTTGCCGTCCTCGTTACCAATGGTTTGGCCATTATGTATGAACAGATCAAAACATAGACATAGGTCTAACAACATGTTTCCAAATTCATTTAATGTGCCGTCTTGTGAGCTTCTACTTCTACACAGAACTGAGTTAGGACTGAGTGGGTCAGTGAATGGTAAAGGGGAGTCCATATCTCCAGTACTAACCTGAATGTTAGTTGTTTGGGCATTTAGATCGCCTACCAATATCAAATGAAAATCGCCATATGTCTCAATGAGATCTAATATGCACTTATCAAGCACTTCTATATGACAAAAATTATCTGCGTACTTGTAAAAAGGACTTCCGTGAGGCGGCACGTACACGTTAAAGAGCATGATATCGTAATTTGTGTTGAAGAGACTTTTGGAGATTTCAATGACAATCAAATTATCATACAATATGTCTATTCTTTCAACCATCTTTGAAAAGCAGGTCTTCACCATACACAGCACTCCCCCTGATCGTCTGCCCTGAGCTGATAGTTTAACCGCAGGGGCTACGAACTTAACAAAGCCTGTAAAGTGATTGCTCAGGTCAAATGATTTGTCTACAAACGTTTCTATAAGACACACAATATCAAAGCTTTGTACATACCTTTTGAAATCAGTATTCCCAATCTTACTCTGCAGGCCATCTGTGTTTCACACAAGAAAAGATAAAGACGAAAATTGGCTCTCACTTACTCCATTTGCTCTATCACAAATGTTCACGGTGCTTCCTCTACTCTCACTTGCTATACTTGCACTGCCCTGACCATGAATGGTTTCCCCTGATGCTCTGTTGCTCCTTGTGCATTCCCCAGCTACACATTTTTTGATCGTGTGTCACGCAGAAGATTTTTGTGAGATGAGGGTGTATGCATGTTAGGTGTGAATGCAGGTGTGTGCATGATGACGTTGTCGTGGTGTCCAGAAGGAATCCGGCGAAGACTGGCAGCAGCTTCCTCCTCTATAGGGGTGGCATCTTCATTGTCGTTGTCCTGGTTTGTCCTCTTGGCGGTTGATCGGCCAGCGTCAGGCTGCTGCTGTGAGCGAGTGGGTGTGTCCACTTTGACAATGGCCTGGCTCTGTAGATCAAACGTGAACACCCCCTCGTTTGTTATCAGCTTATCCGAGCGGAGTACAGCCCTCTTGTTGTCAGCGCGTAGCTGTTTGTAGAGCTCCACAAGGCCGCTTCGTCTACGACGTACTTGGTCCGGCAGGTCCCCCCGGATTGTTTGTTTGTTTGTTTGCTTAACGCCCAGCCGACCACGAAGGGCCATATCAGGGCGGTGCTGCTTTGACATATAACGTGCGCCACACACAAGACAGAAGTCGCAGCACAGGCTTCATGTCTCACCCAGTCACATTATTCTGACACCGGACCAACCAGTCCTAGCACTAACCCCATAATTCCAGACGCCAGGCGGAGCAGCCACTAGATTGCCAATTTTAAAGTCTTAGGTATGACCCGGCCGGGGTTCGAACCCACGACCTCCCGATCACGGGGCGGACGCCCTACCACTAGGCCAACCGTGGTCCCCCCGGATGGACAGGCGGTTGTCAGGTGCTAGTTTCCTCGCCATTGAGAGCACCTGATGTTTATGGTGTAGGGACTGGAACTTCACCAGGATTGCGTTCTCAACCCTGTATGCCACGTCAATACCTGTATCTTCACAAATCTTCAGATCTTTCGCCAGTACACCACAAATCAGCTGCTCACATGTTTTATCATTCTGCCTTGGCACTCCAAAGAAGAGAAGGTTGCTTTTCCTTGATTCTTTGTCGAGCTCCTCCACTTTTGTTTCCAAGTGTTGTACGGTAGGCCTACTACGTAGTGCGATATTCTCTTCTTCTAACCTCTCTTGCTTTTGGCATATTTCGTCCACATCCAGCCGTAACACATGCTGGTCTTCCCCCAGCTGATGAAGTCTTTCGTCTAGGCTCTTCTGAACACCAGCAAATTGTTAATTCATGTCTCGCTTTAGCTCATCCTGACCCTCCTTCAGACTTGCGATGATCGTCGTCATGGCTTGTACGGACGACGCCAGGTGCTGTAGGAGGCTGGTGGTCTCCGTCGAATTCGTGAATTTTTATTTGACTGTCCATTGTACACGAATGTTAGAGCAACCACTATTGATACTTTACCAGATAAGAATAATATTACTGTTATGTGTGCTGTGTACGGTAATAGTGACAAGTCCTTGGCTGAAAACATAGCGCTATTTCATCAGATTCAGAAATGTATATTAGACAGCAAACGTTTTTGTTAATACCATATGTTTAGTCATTTTGTTATTAGAGCATTGAATTGATCTATAGTGGATGCAATCTCTCTCTCTCTCTCTCTCTCTCTCTCTCTCTCTCTCTCTCTCTCTCTCTCTCTCTCTCTCTCTCTCTATATATATATATATATATATATATATATATATATATAGTATAGATTGTCACCCCAAACCCTATGCCTCCTCTCATCTTTCTTAGCCGGACGAGAGCAATCCGTCTGCGTGAATTCCACTATGTCAAGTAAAAGACCGGTGTTATATGGAGTCCCCCAGGGTTCTGTCCTTGGGCCACTTCTTTTCTCTCTGTATATTAACGATCTTCCTTTTAGTGTTAATGATGATTGTGAACTATTTGCTGATGATACGACCATACACACTTCTGATAAAAAATTAGACAAAGTTTATTTATCATTGCAGAACAGTGTAGATGATCTCATTAATTGGACAAAATATAACCACATGAGTCTTCACCCCCAAAAGACCAAATACATGTTAATTACAACAAGGCAAAAAAGACAAAACATCAAGAATAATCCTCATTCCTTATTAATTGGCAACGATGCAATAGCGGAAGTAGGAGATCACAAAGTTTTGGGAGTAAATATCGATAATAATTTATCTTGGACCCATCATGTTAGATCGTTGTGCAAAACCGTGTCGAGGAAAATATATTTGTTGAACAGAATAAAGCACTTTCTTGATCCACACTCAAGGTTATTATTTTATAATGCATACATACAAACCATCACGGATTATTGTTCGACCATCTGGGACTCTGCCAGTGCAAACATTTTAAAACCACTGTACAGTCTACACAGACGAGCACTAAAATCAGTTCTATTAAAACAATCCAGTCTTGTTTTCGACGATTATAAAAAACTTAAGATTTTGCCTTTAAAAGAAAGATTTAAATCAAATAAAGGCGTGCTCCTTCACAAAATCCTTTCCGGCCATGCACCGAGTGCTTTCATTACAAAATTTAAAGCCAAACCAAGCCGAAAATTCAACGTTCCCATTCCGCAGATAGATCTCTTTAAATCAAGTTTAGCTTATTCTGGCAGCGTTTTGTGGAATTCTCTCCCGGAATCAGTTCGAGTCCCAACAAGTCTCAATACTTTCAAAAAACACCTCTCATTACATTTAATGTCAAATTACGAAAAGTCACAGTGATGGAAGACTTCGTTCTGATTATTTTCATATTGATCATATCTGTCCATAAAGCATCAGTGTTTCATAACGCAAGAATGTATGTATAGCCTACAACGTGTATATAGTCATGTGAATAGTTTCTCTGCCTTGCTTATCTTTTGTAATTGTTTTACGTATGTATATATATATATATATATATGTATATGTATTCAAGATTAGAATAGTCCCTCTCTGGGCGAGGGCTGGTTGAAAAGAAGCTCGTTTATATTGCTTATGCCACAACCCTCGTAAAATAAAATTTGATTTGATTTGATTTGATTTGATCTAGCTCTCTCTCTCTCTCTCTCTCTCTCTCTCTCTCTCTCTCTCTCTCTCTCTCTCTCTGTATCTGATTGTCCTCTATGTCTCTATGTGTGTGTGTGTGTGTGTGTGTGTGTGTGTGTGTGTGTGTGTGTGTGTGTGTGTGTTGTGTGTGTGAGTTTTCCGTACCACTGTTGCTATAGTTATTGTTGTTGTTGTTCTTGTTTTCATTTGTTTAAATATCATGCATTTACAATAATTATCGTCCGCCACATTACTCGTTTGTTTCTAAGAGCACATTTATAAGTTTATCTTGTTGTGCTCCTTTATTATAACATTCAATTACGGCTTTGTATTTATGCAACTGAATTTAAAAAAAACTGTTTAAAAAAAAATCGTGATTTTGGCTGATGTTTCTGATGTTTCTCCTGGGGTTCCTCCAGGTAATCCAGTTCCTTCATGTTCTGTGGAGGTAAGTAGCCCTGGGTTCAGTTCGACTCAACCAATCATTAACAATGCAAGCAGACACGACACTGCTAGTACTGCTGCAAGGCTTTTGACTCTGAGTCCTGTTATCCTCGATGCTGCTCTTTTGGCATTTCTTATCAATATCTTAATAAGAACACCAACAAAGAGTCCGATTGAACATCGGTATACATCCACTGAACAACACATGGTTCTAGGCCGCTGGCAGTCACTGAAATTCACAACACTCAAAGCTAGCACAAACCGTCTCATCGGGTGACAAGTGACAAGGCCAATTGTAGGGACAGTAGCAAACGCAGATCAACACAGCAACACTCAGTGTCAACACAAAGCCGTCAGGCGTGACTGCAGTAAACAAGCTTTACGCACGCTGAGCTATGAAGCATGGAAATGTCGTCACCGCCCGGTCACACGCCTCACAAGAACGCAGATTATACACCAGCATTTTGACAAACATGCCTGAATTTTATACCATTATGATCAGTGGGTCCTCCACCAACGATATTTATCTGCATAAAGGATCTTTGAGTGGTTCTGCGGCTGTAGTTCCCAAAACTTCTTCCATCAGACACGCGTGCAAGATTTTTGCTCGAGGGAGAGAGAGAGAGAGAGAGAGAGAGAGAGAGAGAGAGAGAGAGAGAGAGAGAGAGAGAGAGAGAGAGAGAGAGAGATTTGACGATTTAATGAAGAAAGGCCGTCGACCCATTGGCATTTCATGGATATTACAAAGAACATGGCAACAATTATAATGGCAAGAACAACAAAAATATAATTCGCTGGAAAATAATACATAAACTTACACATTTGAGTAAATAATACAATCTCTCTCTCTCTCTCTCTCTCTCTCTCTCTCTCTCTCTCTCTCTCTCTCTCTCTCTCTCTCTCTCTCTCTCTGTCTTTCTCTCTCTCTCCCCCCCCTCTCTCTCTCCCTCAGTTCGCGTTTTACATGGCATTTTGCAACACCGCCTTCACTGAGTTAATTAGAAGAGTCAGTCTGGCATGGCACGGAGGTAGCGCTGTTTTTGTGTAGACACGACCTGAAGATTGGCAGTTGGGTATTCGATTTCTTCTTGAAAGTTGCAGTTGACTGGAGGCAGGCGCCGGACACATGGGGGCGTTTCCTCCACTTGTCGGAGAGAGAGAGAGAGAGAGAGAGAGAGAGAGAGAGAGAGAGAGAGAGAGAGAGAGAGAGAGAGAGAAAGAGAGAGAGATGATGATGATGATGATGATGATGATGATGATGATGATGATGATGGAACTTTATTTTAGAAGAATAGAGGTTTCAGCCAAGCCTATTCTTTCAACCTGTCCTTAAATCTAATACAAATAGAAATCATAAAACATACATGATAGAAAAGTTGAACAAATGGACAAATAAACAAACAATCGAACAAACAAGGAAAAAAATACAATGTAATACAACGACAGAAAACAAACAAACAAACAAATAAGCAATTCGAAAACGAAAAAGCAATCAGCAAGCAAAGTAACCGACGATAAAACTCACACTATGCCAACGTTGGCATTAATGCCTACAATGATGGTCTAGCCATTTAAGTAGACATGTAATAATCATGCAGTGCTCTTTTAAAACTCTTCAGTGATGTTAATGATCTTATTGCAGATGGAAGCGAATTCCACACCACAGAGCCAGAGAAGGCTTGACTAGTTTTGAACAAATCAATCCTGGGAATTGGTGGTAGAAAATCGATAGACCCGTATCTTTCAGTTACTCTGTGAAACAGGTCCTGAATGTAGTTTGGCACTTCGCCATGATATACTTTATACATCATTACAGCCTTATTAAACTGTAACTGTTTAACTAGAGGGAGATAAATCAGGATCTTTAACTTCAAGTCAGCTGACATTTGCGGGCCATTTAACATGAGTTTAGCTGCCCGACGATGTAAAGAATTTAACTATTTCATGGGAACATCAGAGACACCATCCCAAAGAGTTGACATGAACAATCTACAACAAATCATCCGTAAATCAAATTTATGACAGAGATGATGTCATGCCTTTATTGAACTTCGACACCACGTAGGCACATGTGCACTTCGTCCTACATGCTACACACCACAATGCACTGACATGACTTAATCTAAGTACACTAAGGTTTCTAGCTAACGATGCATGTGATCGTATATCCGGATAAGACGCTAATAGTTGAGCGCAATGATTATATCGGTCAATTAACCGGCAGTCGGTTGAGCGGCAGTCGGTCTTACACTACCGAAACCATGACGTCATAAAACAGCTTTGCTTTTTACAAGACGGATAGCAAACCACGGACATTCTCACGGGAGGGTGGACGTGTGTAGTTATAGGCTTAAAAATAAGATAGTTGAAGGTGTAAGTGTCCACTGGTTCAGTCCATAGCAAGAAACAAACCAAAACGCATACCAGAACAGTTCACAAGACATTTTTTTTGTATAGTCCCTTTTAAAGTCAAATACTTAAAATGAGGCCTGGATATATATCAAAGGATGTGGAGCTTGCCAGAGTGTAAAAAAAAAAATTCCACCATATCATGTAAAGTGAAAAAAGAGGGAATGACTTCAAGTCACAACGCCTTTAACATGGTCTGAGGACGTTAGCACATGATGACTGAATTTGAGCAATGAACCGTGTATTCCCCGAGAGCAGCCTGCCGACTTACATTATCGTCTTAATACGCTCGTTAGGCGATGCAGGCACACATTCTCTTCACCTGACCAAACAACCAAAAACTCTTACCCAATAAGATCGTCGTGCCAAAAATGATGCACTTGTCTGTCATGCCGTGTTGAACAGGCTGGTACTACTTGCACCTTAACTATATTAATATAAATAAACCCAATGGGAACGTCATTCATGATCCTTTTTCAAATGCACAACAACTTTACTTCAGATTTGCTTATTAACCATGCGTGTACCTCCCCCCCTCTCTCTCTCTCTCTCAGATAGATGGTGTGTGTGTGTGTGTGTGTGTGTGTGCGTGTGTGCGTGTGTGCGTTTGCGTGTGTGTGTGTGTGTGTGTATCAGTGTGTGTGTTTGCGTGTGTGTGGTTGTGTGTGTGTGTGTGTGCGTGTGTGTGCGTGTGTGTGTGTGTGTGTGTGTACACTATCTGGTCGGCTTTTTTACGTGCTTTATATAGCCATGCAATTGTTTATGTTTTCTTTTTGGTATATATCCATATTGGTAATGTAGTACCATCCATGGTATCGCGTGATATTTTGTCCAGACTGGGTCAATGAATATGATGACCTCGAGTGACGTCATTATATTCTTTCACCCCGTCGAGACAAAATATAGCGCTATACCATGGATGAATCGGAGCTGTAACGTATATATGGCATTACCAAAGTAAGGAGAATTTGTCATGGGATGTGGAAACAAAGCATGGGAAATTCACCATGGGCAGAATAATCAACGCAAGCCTAGAAGTTGTAAAACAATATTTTGTTTCAGTCTTGGCAAGGCCAGTTTTGTCCAGTTCCGGAAAAGACATCATTTCGCAACTGAACATTGGTTTTTTTCTTTAACTTTTTGGTTAACATTGAAACGGCAACCCAAAAGAGTGTTTCAGCTGTTTCAAGACACGGGCCTAGCTACTTCTGAGTTGATTTTTCCGCAGTCTAAAATGACACCGGAAGCGATAACAATTGTCGCGCATACTGTCACAAAAAGACGTCATGACAAAGTTACACGCAACACGAAAGAGACGTTGACGTCATTTACTTTTCCGTCTGTTCTTAGCTTGTCAGTGCAGACTTGACGTGAGTACCCAAAACGTCTTTGTTCTCTGTTCGCATTGCAGCTGTGAAATAATCCGTCTTGTGTCTCAGTCGTGTAGGTACAGAGTTTGCTTCTGCAATCGTTGTGTTCGTGTTGATGACGGCTTCGTAAGACAAATCAGCGAATCTATCGTGTGGAAGACATTTCTGTACAAAACACCGAACACAACAGGAGGCATTGATGCGTTTGCAATTTTCTGAAGAAATAAACTGCATGTGGTTAATTTCATCCGTTTAATGCTTGTCGAAACGAGACATAAGGCTTTAGAATAAAAGATGTCACGCATTGCTTTGCAATCTGATCACAGATGAAGTCGCAGTTTGTAGGTTGAATCTATGAATCGGCACGACCAGAGATAGATCTGCATCTCTGGTACGACCTTCCAGATTATCAACAGCGGGTTCATGGTCGGAATTAAGAGGTCAAGTTTGCATATATATATATATACATAGCCGAATAGCATGGTTTGCCATGTTATATTTATAGTTCGATTGTTTGGCAACAGAGTCACTGATTTTCACTGTTTTTTCTCTCACGAAGGCACAGTTGAGGAGAAGTGAAGTCCGTGTCCGTCAGCAGCGTCAGGCGTGGAGGCGTGGCCGACTCGCGAATTTGCGATTCCCAAAGGAGTTTGTGAACGAGTGACGTCACATACCGCTTCGGCTTTTTCCGGAGCAATGACACCTTGCACATTTTCGCATGGAAAACCACTTGTTCATTTATTTCAAAGTTTGTGTGTTAAGTCTGAAAGCAAAATTAGTGAACGAACATTTAAAAACATATAACGTTGCTACATGTAGCTGTTTGTGACGTGGAAGTGTACAAATATATGCCGTATCCGCGCCCGATGGCGAGCCGACTGATTTAGTTTCACTTGAACGGCTGCGGGTGGCGAGCGCAAACCGTTGTGTTGTTTACACATTTTGTTCCCTTTGATATTTCAGCTGAAATTTAATTTCAAATATAACCTTTCTTAGCGTGGTTCGGGAACCGACGGGTAGAGTTTGATACAGAACCTTAATGCGCGAGAAACGCCACTTACGACGGAGTAACGGTGAAATACATTCACTTTTGTTGACGTATGGGAAGGGCCCCTAATATGGACCGGCTCGTAATATGGACCACATCGTGTTCTGACAAACGTACGGTGCTAGAGCGCTCAAAACAATTCCATTCGCTGTATTCGTTGTATACCCTCTCTGGATAACTTGCACATGTCAAAACAGTTACAGAAACGCACACCACAAAACCGATAGGCGTTTACTTTTTTTACACTTTTTTCAGCGTTCACTCTAAATTTGACGATTGACACAGACCAGTTTATGTCCACAGCCAAAGCTGTTATGACACAAAGTTTGCTATTATATACACTGAGCACAAAAAGTTAAGGATATTTTTTCAGTGGTATAGCCTAGATGTTAAACAGCAGTTTTTGGGTCAGAAATATACGTGTATTTGAATACCAGTCTTTCTTCTGCGCACACATGTGTTTCCTGGATCTGAGCAATATTTGGGTATGACGTCACAGGTCCGTGACCACGCCTACCCTCAAAAATGGCGTTTTTTGACGGCATGATTCACTTTCAACCGTCGAAACGGTGACTTAAACTGAATGATATTTTACACTTTTTGCATCAAAAAGTTTATTTGGTGTCTTACCTAAGAGTTCATGCACATTTCGTTCAAATCCGCCGCGTAGTCAGGCTGATCCAGCGTGTAAAAGAGGGCGACCACAATCCAATTGTGGTGTTTTTGCTGGGTAGCCGCAGTTGATATGCAATAAATCTTAAACTACAAATAGCAACCTCTCCAAATTTCACAGAACGATGACAAAGACCCTCATTGGTATACGTTCCAGTACTTAGAGCTAACGGAACCCGAGAATAGACGTTGTAATGGTTTTCCGTTAAACATTTGTAAACGCTCGTAACGTCCCAGAAACAAATATGACATACAGTGATACACGCAATTACTTTGTATACTTTTCAAAGAATGATGCCATTACGTGTGTGCCAAGTTTCAGAAACATTCTTTCACGGGCTCAGAAGTTTATGATCGTTGGAAAAGAGGTGAAAAATACTGTCCCTGGTGTCTTTCGCGCAACTTTTTTTGAGAACATTTTCTATAATTACATTTAGTCAAGTTTTGTAAGGGTGGTTTATCATGTATAAAATGAGACCTAGACCACATACGCCATGAAAGTAGAGTTCCCCGTTCAATACCAAGATTGCCAGTATTGATATTCAGACAACTTTTGGATAAATGTGTGGGGCTGTGGTGTTGCAGTGGTAGATTGTTTGCACGGGTATGTAGGTAGGTACGCAGGGGCGGATCAGTTGCTTTGTAAGGGGGGGGGGGGGGCACTTTGAATCGAAAGTGAATGTGATGGGCGCGAAGCGCCCGAATTTGCTAGGGGGGTCCGGGGGCATGCCCCCCCGGAAATTTGTTTTTGCCCAAAGAAGCAAAATGGTACCATCTGGTGCCATTTGAACTTAGAAATGGTCGTAGAATCAGCATAGAAAAATCTTTTTTTTCCCCCTTTTTTTCGGGGGGGCCCCTGTGCCCCCCCCCCCCCCCCCCCTCGTCCGCCCCTGGGTACGTGTACATCCGTGTGCTTTTGTGCAGGCATTTGTGAAGCAGGAACATGCAACATTTTTGACAAACATCAGGGTTATGTGTGTGTGTGTGTGTGATAAAACCAACTAAGCTTACATCCAGCACAAAAAGCTTCAGCTCTACTTCACCAGTCAAAGACAAACGCATTGTTTTATTCAGCTTTTGACACATATATTCACTCGATCAGAATCGAACCCTCTTCGTGAATATTTTATTTCAGAAAAAAATAACATATTGATTCTACACAACAAATGGTATTGCTATATGCTATGAGTATGAACGATGAAGACTAGCAACCGAGACAGATGAGGCATCAAGTTTCTTAGCCTTTTAGCCTCTTATGTTGCATACATGTCATTTGTTTTTAATTTTTATCTCCTGATAACTGACCAGAAAGGTACGTACAAACATCGATTCTGCAACTACCTCGTAAACTTTTCGATCGCTAATACACCAGAACTTGATACAGTATGCAACACTCACAGGCTTGATTACCTGTTGCATTGAAACGACAGAAGGAATTAAAAGACTATGTAACTGAGAGGAACCGATGTATTCAAGTTCAGAACGAAGCAGTTTCTGCCTCGGAGCCTGTATCTCATGCTATGGAGCCACTAGAAGAGAAATGTCTGGCGTAGTTTGACCCAACAGACAGAGAAGTCGACAGCAGTTGTATTGCTGGTTTGTATTTGATCTTACAAACCATTCTTATTAACTTGTATAAATAGTTTATCGCTTCAGTAAACACTCATCTATTTTGAAGATTACGTAATTTTCAACAACAAAAATTAAAACAAATTCGCAATTCAATATTTCACGCAAATTTTACTGATCCGCAAACAATTTTGCATGAACAAGTGTTATGTTAGGGAGAGAGTACGAGTGCGTAGTTAGACATATTTTGAGTGGAGTAGCAAAAATGCTTTAGCCATGTACTAATTATGTTATTGAACTGCTTAGCGGAGATTTCCAGATCAATCATACGGCGGTGAAAGACTGGTCTCTAGTACGGTCTATACTTACAAAATATAAAAATAAACAAACAAACCAACACAAAAAAGGTTTGTG
Organism: Littorina saxatilis; assembly: GCF_037325665.1. Classification (NCBI taxonomy): domain Eukaryota; kingdom Metazoa; phylum Mollusca; class Gastropoda; order Littorinimorpha; family Littorinidae; genus Littorina; species Littorina saxatilis. The sequence continues at coordinate 62,224,518 of NC_090245.1, forward strand.
TTGCACGTAGGATTTAAGTATTTAATTGAATAGAAAAGGCAACATCGGAATAAAAACAAATCTCGTGGTTCTCTTGTCAAGGAGTATGCACAGAATATGAAAGAAGATTGTGGAGTAGGCTGCTTTCTATTCTACTGCTCTAAATTAGCAAGAGGCAAGCTTTACAATGCTATTCACACTAGGATGCAAAGCATTCAGTGCTAAAGCTCTCAAATCACAATAGTTACAAGACAAAACACACTTCTTGGGGCTACAAGAAATGTTAATATTTGTAAGCACACAATTGGACACATTTTTGTAAATATTTTTTATTGCCTCCCTTGAATAAAACTTATTAAAAAAAATATTCTGAGAAAAAAAGTTATACTTAAAAGCAAAGCTATCAAGAAATAGGTAGACAACCCGTGTAGATACCCTTATTCTTAAGACATTTTATTTTTGGAGGATGTCACTATGCAATTTTACAGATTCAAAAAAAAAAGCTTTAGATGATCTCCCTTGAACAAACATTTCTTGTTTTTACTATGTGTTAGTTTTAAGGGTATATAGAAGAACAATAAAGAAAAAATGCTGCAAATTGACTTGGACGTATTTACAATTTAATTAAACAAAATGTTTCAAATTATCTGATAATGAAATTCTACATTAAAATTAAAGCAGATCTAGGGACTTGTGCACAACATAAAACATAAGGAACTATGATCTGCATTGCTTGTTATGATGATAATGGCTGGCACCTGTCGACCGACTTGCACGCCGTAATTCTATATGTTTTACTATGCGCCCTGCATGTCAATGGTCTTTCTCTGGGTGGCTCGATTCTGAGGAGATAAAGAAAATGCATTTAGTGCAAGCAGTACATAATGACAACACACATACAATTACTTAAAGCAGCTGCTGGTTTCAGAGTATTTAGTTAAAGGCCCACCCCAACTTGTTTGCCTCAATGTCGCAGATTTGGTCAGACTTTCACAATGAGTAAGATAACAAATTTAACAATGTTTTGATTTAAAAAAAAAAAGTATTCATTTTTGTTGTTTTCGGCCCCATTCACTGGGAATCTTACTCAAGGACAAGGATTTTTCTTAGGAATATTTGTATGTGAAGCTTCCAAGCCCTAGCTTCAGAAACGACCAAGAAACCCTCAATAATGGATTTTGTTGTGCATAGTGATGGCTATCCAACCGAGTGGCGGAGCACTGGTGAATCCTTTCATTCTCCTGATTGCTTGATTCTGAAATGACATTGTGGAGTTGGTAGTTATGTGAGTGTGTAGTGCCTGCTCTTTGTTGTTTAGTCGGGGGGAGGGGGGGGGGGGGGTATTGAATCATATGATCATAAAGTAAGACTTCACTGTGATGTGCAGAGATTTAGTCAGGTACACAACATTGCTATGCTATCACGAAATTAGATGTTCTATCCTCTAGATGGGCTACACAACTACATCAGATGTGATGGTTGGGTTTTCGCAAGTCAGCAACATGTTTTGAAGTTCTCATTGGGTAATCACGGCTGACATCAAACACAGAAAAGGTGGAAAAAACATAAATCAATGAACTCACCTTCCCTGCATTGTGATACTAGCCATATGGGTCTGCCGAAGTAGCTCCTGCACATATTGAATTAAGTATTCATGTTATTGTTAGGATCACACTTTTTTTCTGGTACATGTATATCAGACTGGAAAGTTTCTCAAGGCTTGAAGAATTCAAGAGCTTGCCTATCCCCAATAAAAAAAAAAAAATTTTAGTATGCAAGTATTTTCAGGGTCTCGAGGTTTTAATATGAAGTCTGTTCCTCTGGGGTCATGGAGAAACAAATTACAAATGAGAACATACTGTTACACAACAAATTCCGACCAATTTAGGACACACCATAACATAACTCACAAACAAACAACAGCAATACAATAATTAGTCTGCAAATACCTAAACGTCGTTCACACTAGGTATACAAAAATAAACAAGAAGGGCAAAGCCCATACGACTCACATGCTTGACCTCGACCTTTAGGGTAACTAAACCTAGCAATGACATCATACACTAAGAACTGCTTTACACATTTTTCCTACCAAAATACATGTGACCTTGACCCAAGGTCAAGGTCATCCAAGGTCATGCAACACAAAGCTGTTAATTCAAGACATAGGAAGTACAATGGTGCTTATTGGCTCTTTCTACCATGAGATATGGTCACTTTTAGTGGTTCACTACCTTATTTTGGTCACATTTCATAAGGGTCAAAGTGACCTTGACCTTGATCATATGTGACCAAATGTGTCTCATGATGAAAGCATAACATGTGCCCCACATAATTTTTAAGTTTGAAACAGTTATCTTCCATAGTTCAGGGTCAAGGTCACTTCAAAATATGTATACAATCCAACTTTGAAGAGCTCCTGTGACCTTGACCTTGAAGCAAGGTAAACCAAACTGGTATCAAAAGATGGGGCTTACTTTGCCCTATATATTATATGTAGGTGAGGTATTCAATCTCAAAAACTTCAGAGAAAATGGGAAAAATGTGAAAAATAGCTGTTTTTTAGGCAACATTTATGGCCCCTGCGACCTTGACCTTGAAGCAAGGTCAAGATGCTATGTATGTTTTTTGGGGCCTTGTCATCATACACCATCCTGCCAAATTTGGTACTGATAGACTGAATAGTGTCCAAGAAATATCCAACGTTAAAGTTTTCCGGACGGACGGACGGACGTCCGGACGGACGGACGGACGTCCGGACGGACGGACGGACGGACGACTCGGGTGAGTACATAGACTCACTTTTGCTTCGCATGTGAGTCAAAAAGCACATTCAGGCAGGTTTGACAAGTAGACCATTCCAGCTGCTGTTCCAGACCAAAGGCCATGTTTCCCCTTACTCTGTGATTGTAATCATAATTATTGTTTATGAATGACTTCAGTTTTTCTAAGTAAATCTCTCGTTGTAATTACTGGTAAATGCATTATCCCAATTAAGATATCCTCACATCTAACCTGCGTAAACTTCATTTCAAGGGTTTTAATTTTTTTTTTAGCTGGCCAAGAAATTATAAGCATTCCTCAATTATGTTCCTGTCAGACTCAATGAGCTAATCTTATAAAAAAAAAAATTAAAAAAAGGTAGCATCTTATAATATTCTCACGTGAATTATAGCTAATCAGAAAACTAGTATTTAAAGTTTTTTTAAACTCAAACTGAAAATACAGGCATGCAACATTATCCTTGCTGTTTTGTGATAACCCTTACCATCAACTATTCTATTTCATTTCCATCTTAACAGGCGTAGCACCTCTCTGGAAGCCAAAAGAACACTTTAAATCCACCCCCCCCCCCCAGTACTGAGTAAACATTGCTGTGCATATTTAAAAAAAAAAACAATGCCTGAGTCTCCAGTCACCTGTTTATGTTGTTGTCCTTGTACTTCACTTGTAGCTTAGCTGTTCAAGAAACTGTTTCTCTGATCACATGATCAAAATTCAAATACTTAATAAACCAATTTTGATTCTATTTCTTCAATAATAAGTTGAACGTCTGCATATGTAATTGCCACAATTTACAGAGTTTCTGAATAAATGCTGCAAGAAAAACCAACAGAGTGAACAGTTTGTAAATATACTAACATACCTATATTTACCTTATGACATGTGTGGTACAGTGGCTGCTAAAACGTCCGTTACACCTGTCTGCATATATTAGGTGACAGCCCTGATGGAGACTGAAAAAAAAGTTCCTTTGTCAGTACCCTGTGTATGAGTGTGGTCGGGTATGTTCTGGAACAATTAGAGCACTCCCTATGACCATATGTTGCACGGAGGGTAGGGGGGGGGGGGGGGGGGGGGGGGGCTTTTAGAGGTGTAGTTGTTGGACTGTAGTGTAGAGGCTGATTGGCAGTGCTATGGGGTGAGGGTGGAGCTGGGGCGGAGAATATATCGTACTTGAATACTAATAGTAATAAGCATGATCAGTTAGACTAGAGTTAAAAACTATGTTGATCGCCAGAGACATTACATAATGTGAAATCACAAGCATGTTACTGTACCTTTCGTTTTGCCATTGAGATTGGTAAAAGGCAATGTTGAGTGGTGATCACAAGTTGCATTGATCACAGTATCACCATGTGGTCAATCCCCGTTGATCTGCAGATTGCACCAGCACAAACCAACACAATGTTATGATCGTAAACAACCTACATGGCCAATTAATCTAAGAACACAAACACTACATAGATCTAATCGGAGAGTCTGCAAACCAAGTCATTATATTTTTTAAATTCAATGAAAATCTGTCTGTCAATGAAGCAGATAGATCTACCCTTGCGATTGTTTTTGCAAGCAGATAAATGTTAGAACGTCACTTATTCCGTTTTCATTCAACAAATTGATATTTTGCAAGATGCATTTCGTGCCAATGAGCTGAACAAACAATCAAAATCAAGCAAGTGGTACATTCTTGAAGACAAAATTCAGTCACGCAAACAAACTGAAGGGAAAAAATCTAGCTTACTGCTGTACTGATTTCGCCAAATAAATGCATTTGCATGCCGAAGTTATTCCTGCTTTGATTCCAATCATTCTAATTGATCTGAATGCAAAAAATATACGTAAACGAGCTGATCAAAATGAGTAACATTGCACCTGCCTATAGACTGTACTGCGAAAGCGAAGGTCGTCTGCGACTGGAGATTTTGAAGTCGAACAGCGTCGTTTCTTCACTCTCAGCGGTTGTCTTCATCGGAAAAGTGAAAAGCCTGACTTGCAATCTAGCGAAAGACACATTCTGTCTTTCCGTTCGGGCGTTGTTTTTGTGTACAATCTCTGAAAATGTTATTTCGAAAAAGGCGGCCGTCATTGTTTTGGGGTTTCCGCCTAGTGGTGTTTTAAACCGGTTTCAGACCGGAACACACTGAGGAGATGAGAACAAAATGGCAGCCCCCATGAAATCCGTAAGGTCACGGAAAAAAGTCGTGAATACTACCCCGCTCTTCTTGTCAATTTCACTGCCTTTGCCATGAGCGGTGGACTGACGATGCTACGAGTATACGGTCTTGCTGCGTTGCATTGCGTTCAGTTTCATTATGTGAGTTCGACAGCTACTTGACTAAATGTTGTATTTTCGCCTTACGCGACTTGTTTTGTTTCCCGTTCTCCGATAGGATGCGTATAGCCTTCACGGATAATGCGAACAACTTGCTCGGTAGCAGTTGCAGAAAAGAACTATTCACGTGTTTTGAACACAGCTGTGCTGTTTAAAAAAGAAGAAAAAAAGACACAGAATAAAAAAAAACAGAAGACTGCAGACATGACGTCATATGAAACCAAAAATATTACGTCAGATGGAGGCAACACTGGTTTTTGGCTCACGTAAGTGTAGCCTATGCGATCGTAACTTTGTCTGTCTGTGCGTGCGTATGTGCGTATGTGCGTGCGTGCGTGCGTGTGTATGTCTGTGGTAGAAACTCTAACATTTGAAGACGTCACATTACATTGACGTCACATTATGACGTAAGAGGGTTAGACGTCACGCGAAGGAAGTACTGAAAGTCTCGGTCATTATTATTTTGAGCGGGCCGAGACTAGTTGACAGTCGTGTCCCTGTAAGTAGGCTACATGCAGACAGACAGATCTAGATCTAGTGTCTCGCTTTCTTGCACAGTTTCACCTATGCTCTTTCTGTGTGTGTGTGTGTGTGTGTGTGTGTGTGTATGTGTGACGGAGTGATTGAGTTTGTGTTACTGTTTGTCGATTTCTTACGTGAGCCTTGGCTTCGCCTCTTGTTATCGTCGTCTTCATAACGGCGATTCACAATCTGGCATTTGCTGTGAAGAATCAGAGAGTTGGAATGCTACGAAATGGAGCTATGGAGGAAGAGAGTAGGAGGGAGAGAGAGGGGGAGGGAGGGAGAGAAAGAGAGTGTGATGGAGGGACAGAGGGGAGGGAGAGAGAGGGAAGGAGGGAGGTAGAGAAAAGTCGATTGTTGGCGGTAGGGAGAGAGGGATGAGGGAAGGGGGTATAGAGAGAATGATGGAGGGAGGAAAATTGAGAGAGGGAGGAAGAGGAAGAGAGATAGCGAGAGAGGTAGGGAGGGATAGAAAGAGAGATGGAGGGAGGAAGGGAGGGAGGGAGAGAGACAAGGATCGTCAGGAGAATCATATAGAGAAGAAAAATGTTTGAAATAAAACGTCATAAGGTGACGTCATTATGTCTCGCCTGATCAAATGACGTCATTTGTGTGTTCTAAACTTTAAATGACGTCATTTGTGAGTTCTAAACTTAAAATGACGTCTTTTCTGAATGAGTCGTCTGAAAGAATTTTGAAACTACCATTATACGAAAATTGGGAAACCCTTGGACTTACTTGGTTTTGTCAAAACATTCATGCACACTTAAAAATGTGTTTTTGGTTGTGGACTTACCTGTTCATATCTGCTTATCTAAGCACTCTAAAAAGTAGAAATTAACACAAAAGATGCGCATTGATTTCTTCTTTTTGATGAACAAAAAATATCATTTTTGAAAAAAATGGACTTACTCGGTTTTGTCAGCACACGGCAGTATTTACAAACAAATGCCACAGCAAGCTTTCTCTGGACGACTGTCGTTGTCTCAAAACTCACATTCTACCTTCTGTCCGAAAGAATCTAATCTTACGTTGTACTGCCTTGAAAGAAAATGCCAACAAAGACAAGAAAGCTGTTGCAAGGTAAGCTTACCAAACGTTACATAGCGAATCATGATAGTGCGTAAACAGCAAACAGTACAATCAAAGAGAGAATCGAGTCTGGAATGAAACGCGATACAGATCTAGCATTCAAAAACTGTCTTTCAAGTTCAAGGAAGTTGTTGCAAGGTAAGACTTACTAAATTGTACAGACAAAACCATGACAGTGCATGTTTTGAATCTGAGGAAAAAATCGTGATCATTTTGACTTTGAGAACAGATTCATTCCGTTTCCTTATATCTGCATGTTCAAGTAAATGATGGACAGTTTTTTTTCGGGCAGAGTAAACTTAACTTGAGACTCTACTGCAAGTCTTGAAATTCACATAAATCGAACCACGAACAATTAAAGACATCCAAACATTACAGGCACTTTAGATCAACTCATTTCACTAGAGGTGACTGCCTAGCACTGTGTTTGACATCCGTGTCTGCTGAAATAAAAAGAAATTAAAACAAAACAGATTAACAGTAGGTGACACGTTATCAGAGTGGGAGACACTAGATCTGTCTCTGTACTTACCGGGATACGGCTGCCAGGACGCAGGACTTGATTTATGTAGCGATCTGCATTGACACCATTCCCACGACCTTGGCCGACGTTCTGAAGTACGACAGGTCCCACTCGCTATAATTGACACCAATGGCGCCCCATATCATGACGCTGGCACCTCCCCATCGATCATGCTGCAGGATGTTATTGTTAGCAAACCGCTGTCCAGGTCTTCTCCAGATCCGGACACGCCCATCGCCAGGTTCCAGGCAAAAGCGCTTCTCGTCCGAATAAATAACCCTCCGCCAGTCCCGATGGCGCCAGTGGGCATGCTGCTGGGCCCAGGCTAGACGATCCAGGCGATGCTGAGCTGTCAAGACAGGACGTCAAGCAGGACGCCGATTTACCAGGTTCTGCCCACCAAGGCGTCGGCGTAGAGTTCTGGCACTGACGGGTTGTCCATGCACCCCGAATGTGTTACGGGCTGTGTTGGCAGCAGTTTCGAATGCATCTCGCTGGTGTTGGTGGACAAGATGGCGATCTTGTCGGGCTGTTGTTACCCGGGGTCTGCCACGTCCTGGTAAGTCGCAGGTACTGTTAGTGGCATGAAAACGTTGCTGTAGGCGATAAACCGTGGTGACATTTGCTCCAAATGCCCTAGCAACTTGCTGAACTGATTGTCCGGCATCAAGTCTCCCGATCGCCTGTTGGCGCTGATCTGGTGATAGTCTCGGCATCGCGCCTGTGTCGCAGAAATGAATGTTGTAAACAGTTTTGTGAGTACGGTACAGCTTGCCTGAACACTCTGAACACGAAAAGCTGCTTTTCCACATTCTGCATGTGCTGAAAGTGGTCCCCATGACGGTTTGTGATCCCCGTCAACAAGACCTCACGTGTGACCCAGATAACGGCAAACACGGTTCTGACCGGATAAGACCGCTAAAACAACACGTGCAGAACATGCTAGTATCATGATTTTATTTTTATTTCAAGTCCATAAAGGTTTAATTAACGCATCCTTTATTTGCGTTTCTTTTGCCTCTGAGTTTATATCATTGGAACACCACCAGTTATTCACGTCGTTTGAAGGGAAGTTTCAATATACAGAGTCCTGTCAGTTAAATATGATTCCAAAAGGGTACACACTGAATCATTTCTCACCTCCTTTAGGAAGTGTAACAACTTTTGCTCTCTTTAATAAACTCAGAAATGTGTTTTGCTTTATGCAGAGATTATAAACATAGGTAAGTGGCTCCACAATATAAGGCAGAGCTAATTTTAACAAATAAGGAGAGATTTTGTCGGGACCCATGGATTTGTTATTCTTAAGGCCTTCTATAATCTTACCAACCTCGTGCACCGTCATGTCTTGAATAATAAAGAAAGCATCTGGATTCAATGTTCCGTAACAATACTAATTTAAAGGCACAGTACGCTTCCCGTAAACCATCACAGATACTGTCAGGCTTTTACACACAGTACAAACACCATTTCGTGTAAACACTCACCGCTGGAGAACATTCTAGGTGCCCTACGTAAAGAGCGAGCCATTTTTAAAGAATTAATTTTGCGGATTGTCTGATCAGACAATCAGACGGTGCGTTTTGGCGCTAGACCTAACTTTTAAAATCTAAATAATAAATTGACAGCTTGTTACACAAACATTCTTAAATCATAAAAGATTTCTTTTTTCATCAAGACAAGATCAGTACAATTCGAAGTTTTGAAAGTTTGAAAAAAGAAAAGCCCGGAAGCAGGGTCACGCAAGGTCGTGGTTCTCGTAGCAGACGACGGTTATGCCTTTCGCCAGTTCCTCTGAACAGTCAAAAGCCATCGCTAGAGTTCGTGTGAATAGCAGCCGTTTGTTGCGTTTAGATTCAGAGGTACATAATAACGTGCTATTGCAGATAAGCTTACAGCGAGTCGCATTGAAATCACAAACTGACGACTACAATGTGAAAAAAAGGAAACTGGATCACATGGGTTCACGATGGCTCAGGGGTAAGATAAACCACGCAAAAATAAATTATTTGAAGATTGCTCGCTCTTTACGGAGGGTACCTAGGATGTTCTCAAGCGGTGAGTGTTTAAATGAAAGGGTGTTTCTACTGTGTGTAAAAGCCTGACAGTATCTGTGATGGTTTACGGGAGGCTTACTGTGCCTTTAACTAGTTTTGAATGGGAACCGTTTAATTCAGATCCAGATCTCCCGTTTGCAGAATCTTTCAACCGATCAGCAAGGGATAAAAAATGATTATTAAAATCATCTGGTAAATTGTTGTGACAGATCGGCTTGAATTCCTTTTGGTTTTACCCAAAATTTCATTAACAAGCACGCCAAACAGTTGTTATATCTTTTTTTTTTATCTTCAATTAATGTTTGCTTGACGCGTTAATTCTGTCACTTTATTCCGTTGTTTCTTAAAACTCTGCTTTCATATTATTAGCCTTAAAGAAATCACGCAGAGCCATACATAGCTTCAACCATCTGCCCGGTCAGCCATTGGGACAGAGAGGGATATTTAACTCTGTGGTGTCGCAGAGGGGGCATGCTTATCAATAATGGGGTATAATACGAGGGCCAACTGAGAAGTACCGGGCCCGACCAGTGCCCGTATGCTTATGGGGGAAGTTCGCGAAAACTCCTGAAGTTTTGAGTGACATCGGAAGAACTTGCCTCACTTTCGTATGCATGGGCCTGAAGAAGGGCTCACTTCGAAGCAAAGCGAGGAAGTAATTGATGGTAGTTTGCGACAACTTCCTACGTTTTGAGTGACATCGGAAGCCTCAATTTCGCATGCATGGGACGGAAAAAGTGCTTACTTTTGAAGCAAGCGAGGAAGTAAGTGAGGGTAATTGTACTACAGCGAAACCCAGGAGTAAACACGCTGCTTCCAAAGTTTCTCAGTGCAAAATAGCAGGGCTTTTCTTCGGTTTTTCATATAAAACCGATCTAACGCAAATGAAAGTCCCAAAGAGAGAAAATAGAAAGAAAAGTCGTATCTCGTGCGTGCATTTCGTGTAAATTTCCCTGAATACAAACCTGAGTTGCCAGCTCTGACTTTTGTTCGTTCTGGGTCACTGGCCACCACTCTTAAAATTTCATCCCCGCTTATAGGGGGAGGGGGCGGGGGTGTTTCTGTGTAAATGGGCGTCTTTGTGTGCTTGTGTGAGTGTGTGTTTGTGTGAGAGTGTGCGTGTGTGGGTGTGTGTGTGTGCGTGCGTGCGTGCGTGCGTGTGTGGTTGTGCGTCTGTTCATTCATTCTTTCGTTTGCAGTGCACGCGCGCACATGTGTGTGTGTGGGGGGAAGGGTGTGTGTTTGTGTGTGTGTGTGTGTGTGTGTGTGTGTGTGTGTGTGTGTGCGTGTGTGTGAAAGTGTTTGTATGTATTTGTGCGAGTGCCTGTGCGTGCGTGCGTGCGGGTATAATTGTGCGTTTGTTTGTGTGCGCGTGCGTGTGTGTGTGTGTGTGTGTGTGTGTGTGTGTGTGTGTGTGTGTTCGACGGTGTTTGTGTGTGTGTGTGTGTGTGTGTGTGTGTGTGTGTGTGTGTGCACCCCCACCCCCCCCCCCCACACACACACACTATTATAAGCTGATTATTTGCGCCTCGATATTTTATTTATTTTCTTACGTTTTATGTTGTTTGTTGTGATTCACCACACCCGAGTTTCTCGAAATTGAGATAATAAAGTGTTTTATGTCTAACACACATGCACACACGCGCGTTGGATAAACAAATCCAATCTTGACTTTCAACTTTCAAAATTTGGACACACATTTTCCCAATTAATATGAAAGTTACTGAACTTATCTTCTTTTCACTACACCTTATATCTTGATTCCCCAAAAAACTTGAGTTCTGTCTTTTTAAATTGACCAGTAGCCCAAAACTTTCGCTCTATCCAAACAGTTTTACCGATACACAATCATTAAAAAAAAAGAGGTTTAACACAAGGCGACTTCGCTACCACATAAACAAAAAAGTTTTATTCTCCCCAACATTCTGGTCAACAAAATCATTATTATTGTTCTGCTGTGAGAAGGCAATACTGTGCACTCTCCTTTCTGTTCATACCTCTGTGGATTATGTGTATGCAAAATATGAAGAGAAAGGCCGAAAGAGGAGAGAGTAGACATGAATAGACGAATTCCGGAAATAACTCTGTCGGGTTTGTATAGGTTATGACAGAGTGAGCACCATTGCTTACTCAGACAAACATCACGTGGTTCCTGTACACGTGTTTGAGACACACCATCTCGTTGGTGACTGGTACGGTGTGTACTGTCACGTTTCACAAATGGGAAGAAACTGACATTACGTACGCGCGCAGGGTATCGACTGCATGCCATAATTGCACTTTTCCCAAGAGCAACGCATAATGATTGGACCGATTTCTCTCCTCTCTCATTTCTTGTTTACTTCGAGCACGTGTTGGCCTGAAGCGGAAGTTGAAATATTTGTCCGAGCTTCACGTGGCATAACTCTGCCGAACGGTCATGTAGCACTGACAGTGTTCAGTATTTCCAAAAATCAACTCTCTGAATTAAGTATTCTGCTCACTTTATTTTTTTGACCGACGAACTCCACAATCAGACTTGTGGTTGTTTGAGTGTTATAACTGAATAAAATGTGCCATTCTTGTAATCAGTGCTTTAGAGAAACAGCTATATTTTGACCAACAGGCTCTTTCTCTTCGTCATAGTCAATACATTTTTTTAATTGAGAACTGCACACAGTTTGGGGCAGAAAAGAAGTTATGTCGACAGTTCACTTTTTTCTTCATCCTATAGCTTCTTTTCACTTAAAGTGAGATCATGTCATTATTTTATTTTTCATGTCTTTCTTTTCAAATGTCGCGCAGGCGTCCAGTTTCCTGGCGGGAACAAAGAATGGGCAGACAATTCCATTTACTCCGTCTCACTCGCTTTCTTCGACATTACCTGGGTGCCGCTGTGTCTGCTCTCTCAAGACGACATGCCTTGTTGCTTCAATAGTGCTCTCTTTCTCTCCCTCTCTGTCTCTCACCTCCTTCTACTCCCTCCCCTCCTCCTGTCTCTCCCTCTGAGTCCCCCCCCTCTCTCTCTCTCTCTCTCTCTCTCTCTCTCTCTCTCTCTCTCTCTCTCTCTCTCTCTTTCTCTCTCTTTCTTTTCAAGTCTGACGTAGACACGTGTTGGCGTTTACTTCTATGTGTATAATGCACTAGTTGTTATGTTTCCTTCAGCATTTTGATAGCTGCAAATTTGGGAGTACGAGGGTATGCTTTTCACCAAGAAGTGTAAGATTGAAAGATGCAATCCCGTCAGCTGTCTCATTAATTGTTCTGGCATCATTTACCTTGTCTTTATTATTTGCATAATCAGGGCTCAACACGGACGCCCGACCTAGAGGGTCCCGGGACCCCTACTTTTAATGTTCAGAGGGTCCATGGACCCCACAAGCGAAGTTTTAGAACGTCTCGGGCCGAGATCCCGGGACTGAGTCCCAAAGCCGCGGTGTACTTAACTTGTTCAAGTAATCTTCGACTCAGTCCGGACTATGGGATTGCATTTCAGCCCTGAACATTAATTGATGAGTTAAAGTTGTCATTAAAATCGATTTTTCTCTAACAGATTTAAAACGATTACCTTGTATTCCTCATCAATTCCTAACTCCAACAATATATAGATATGCTATGTTTACTCTACAAATGTGCTCACAATTAAAGAAAATAGGTACCACGTTTGCATGCATCGTGGAGCCGGGTATGACCCGTCTTGGTCTTCTGCTAGCCAAGACTTACTACATGTAGTCTCGGCGATGACTAGTTACATTTAGTCAAAACTTGACTAAATGTGTTAACACTGATAGAGGGGGAATCGAGACGAGGGTGTGGTGTGTGTGTATGTGTGTGTCTGTATAGAGCGATTCAGAGAAACTACCGGACCGATCTTAATGAAACTTTACATGAGAGTTCCTGGGTATAATATCCCTAGACGTATTTTTCATTTTGTTGATAAATGTCTTTGAATACAGAATACAGAATACAGAATACAGAATACAGTATTTATTGAGCCAAGTGACATTAAAAAAACATTTAAAGCACAAGGAATTTAGCGTAGTGTTGGTAAAATCACGCACACACACACACCCACACACACACTGACACACACACACACACACACGCCCACACATTCACTGACATACACACCAACACACACACGCCCACACTACAGCAGTCACGATCACACCATCACACGCAGGGCAGACATGAGGTAAAACAAATGACAATCATCTATTAAAAGAAAAGGTACAAAGAGTGGTCTAAGATGCTGGTGGAAGGGTCTACACAGAATACAATTTTATAATCTAATGCATAGTTAGAACTAGCCCATCCCCTCCACCCACCCACTCATGAATGACTAAAATAATGCAGCTAAAAATATAGAAAAAAATAAAAATCACACATCAAAGTCCCACTCAACTCCCCACCACCACCACCACCACCACCTAACACTGAGTCACAGGATGTGGTGAGCTCACCGCCAGCAGGATCACCGACTGCGAAGCTGCCCAACTGAGGGATGGGATGCGTTAAGGGAGGAAACAGCTTGGGGGAAGAAAGAGGTCTGGAGACGTCGAGTGCGTGCCCCCAGGGATCGGAATCGACGACCTGAGGGCAGGCGCTCGAAGAGGGGATGGCCAGGGTGGGACTCGTCAGCCACAATTTTCTGGGCTCTGGACAGCATGCGCTTGGCATAGAGGGATGCTAGGGAGGGCAGCTCACAGCCGACGATCCTGCTAGCAGTGCGCACCACACGCTCCAGCTTGTTCTTGAGCAGCTGGGAGGTGTTGCCGTACCACACTGTGATGGAGAATGTCAAGATGCTCTCCACCACGGCCCTGTAGAACTGGACCAGGATGACCTGGCTGAGGCGGAACTTCTTGAGCTGGCGCAAGAAGTAGAGACGTTGCCGCGCTCGCTTGACGATGGCGTCAACGTTATCATCCCAGCACAGGTCGTTGGAGATGGTGGTGCCTAAGAACTTGAAAAAGTCCACCATCTCGATGGGATCGCCGTTGATGATCAGTGGAGCCACAGGGCCTTTTTTCCTGCGAAAGTCCACCACCATCTCCTTGGTCTTGGTGGCGTTCAGCAGGAGATTGTTGTTGTCGCACCACGACACCAGACAGTCGACCTCCTGGCGGTACACGGTCTCATCACCGCCGGTGATGAGACCTTCGGCTGTGGTGTCGTCAGCGAACTTCACCAGCTGAACTGAGTCATGAGAGGCGACGCAGTCGTTGGTGAAGAGGCAGTAGAGCAGCGGTGAGAGGACGCACCCCTGGGGTGCTCCGGTGCTCAGGACCAGCGTCTTGGAGAGGAGGCCGTTGACCTTGACTGTCTGGGGGCGCTGAAGGAGGAAGTCAAGGAGCCACAGGCAGAGGGAAGGGGCAAGGTCAAAGAGGAGGAGCTTGTCATAGAGTTTTTGGGGGATAATGGTGTTAAAGGCCGAGGAGTAGTCCACAAAGAGGAGGCGGGCATAGGAGTTGGGGGTCTCGAGGTGCTGGAGGATGAAGTGGAGGGCAACGGCGACAGCGTCGTCCACAGACCGGTTGGCCTGGTAGGCGAACTGGAGGGGATCGAGCCTACCGCTGATGACGGACTGGAGGTGCTTGAGGACCAGGCACTTTTTAAGGGCCACCGGTCTGTAGTCGTTCATGGCCGACGCTGTGGGCTTCTTGGGGACGGGGATGATGGTTGAGGCCTTGAAGCAGTGGGGAACAGTACAGAGCTGGAGGGAGGAGTTAAAGAGGTCAGTGAGAACAGGTGTCAGCTGATCCCCACAATGCCGTAGGGTAGGGCCTGAGACGCCGTCTGGGCCGGCCGCTTTCCTGCTTTTCTGTTTGCGGAGAAGCAGCCGGACATCCCGCTCACGGACAGTGAAGGGGGGAGGCAGGGGGGACGAGGGGTCGGGGAATGACGCCGTCACAGGGGTGTGGTTGTCGCGGTCAAAACGAGCGTAAAACTCGTTAAGTTTGTCAGGGAGGGTGGGGTCGTCGGCTACTGGGGGGCTCTTCTTCTTGTAGTTCGTGACCGCCTGGAGCCCGTGCCACACAGCACGAGAGTTGCCGGACTGAAATTGCTCCTCCAGTTTGCACTTGTAGTCCCACCTCGCCTTACGCATCTCCCGCTGGAGGTCGTACTTGGCCCGCTTGAACTGCGCCTCGTCACCGCTTTGATGACGTCATATCCGGCTTTTTGTAAAAGTTGAGGCAGCACTGTCACGCTCTCATTTTTCAACCAAATTGGTTGACATTTTAGTCAAGTAATCTTCAACGAAGCGCGGACTTTGGTATTGCATTTCAGCTTGGAAGCTTCAAAATTAATTAATGAGTTTGCTCGGCGGCGAGCGTGACCCGTCTCGGTCATCGGTATGGTTAGCCGAGACTATCTGATTGTAGACGATGATTGGTTTGTGGTGTTGATCTTGACCAAATATTTTTATATCGCTTCACGCGACTTGTTTTTAATGCTGATCTCTCTTAGATTCACGCGACATGTTTTTGTTTAAACATGTCAGATGCAAATACCTCCTTTTTACATTTAGTCAAGTTTTGACTAAATGTTTTAACACAGAAGGGGAATCGAGACGAGGGTCGTGATGTATGTATGCGTGTGTGTGTGTGTGTGTGTGTGTGTGTGTGTGTGTGTGTGTGTGTGTGTGTGTATGTATGTATGTATGTATGTATATATGTATGTATGTATGTATGTATGTATGTATGTATGTATGTATGTATGTGTTTTCGGGATCAGAAAATGATGAAGAATAAGATGAGATTATTTAAAATCGATTTCAGAACTTTTGATTTTAATTAGAATGTTCATAATTATGTTTAATTTTATAAGCTTGTTTTTAATCCAAATATAACATACCTATATGTTTTGGAATCAGGAAATACTGAAGAATAAGATGACACTATTTTTAAATGGATATCTAAACATTTAATTTTAATTCGAATTTTCAGATTTTTAATGACCAAACTCATTAATCAAGTTTTAAGCCTCCAAGCTGAAATGCAATACCGAAGTCCGGGCTTCGTGGAAGATTGCTTAACCAACATTTTAATCAATTTGATAGAAACATGAGAGTATGACAGTGCTGCTTAACTTTCACAAAAAGCCGGATATGACGTCATCAAAGACATTTATCCAAAAAATGAAAAACATTGTCGGAGTTACTTTACTCAGGAACTCTTCTGTAAAGTCTTATGAAGATCGGTCCAGGAATTTTCTCAAAACCGCTCCACACACACACACACACACAGACACACATAAACCACGACCCTCGTCTCGATTCCCCGTCCATGTTAATATATTTAGTCAAAACTTGACTAAATGTAAAAAGTTGAGGGGAATAACGGGAAGCCGCCGGGAATTTAAAGAAATATCTCCTCCCACCTCCCTGCCTTATCCTACACTACACTTCATCATTAGTGCTCCAACTACGTCAGTAGTCGGGAGGGGGGTGGGGGGGGGGGGGTGGTGGATCGGGGAAGAGTGCGAGTGAGGATAGATATAGAGTGAAGGACAAACGTTTGTGCTAGGAAGGGAAGGATTTTTCCTCGAATAGACCCAAAGTTCACCAAAGTAGGTTAAGAGGTTAGATCGCACGATCGATTGATAGTTGCCTTCAACTTCGGGGTGGGGGGTGGGGGTGAGTGATAATTCAGGGAGAGTCTGAAGGCTGTGGGTGTGATGCCGACACGGATGAGAGATGTAATGAGGGGTAGGGGTCTTCGACGTTTTGTCAGTACTGTTTTTTTTAACCCATTGGAATCTGACTGGACTATGTTCGTCGTGCTCACATCACATGTGTGTGTGTGTGTGTGTGTGTGTGTGTGTGTGTGTGTGTGTGTGTGTGTGTGTGTGTGTGTGCGCGTACGTGCGTGCGTGCGTGCGTGCGTGTGTGTGTGTGTGTGTTTAAATATAGTCTGATGTGTTCTGGACGTCTGCTGTAAAAAAAAAAATCTGCTACTTTAGCATGGCCAAAGCGTCTTTCAGGTAGCGCATCAGGAGAAATCCGTCTCTAAACATATTGATGTATTTGCTTCGCTTTGCCATTGAATAATATGGGGCAAAATTTCCAGTCGAAAGACTGAAAAGGCACATCACATAAAAACCAGAATGAGAATGAGAAGCTATCCAACTACTCTCCCATTTTATTACTTTGTATATCTATTTTTTCACCATGTCTTTATCCTCCCTCTGGTGGGATGCACCTGCGGGTCTTGCTTGGTTTCTGCCCAATTTCGAGCTGGGTCGATTTTTGTGTGATTGTTTTTAAGGCTAACAAATCCAGTTATATCTAGTCCTTAATAGGCACAAAAACTATGGCCTGTAGGACATAAAGCATCATCATCATCATCATCAACCAGAAAACTTGAACAAATCGTCGTTTTCATGTTACTGTACCACTGTTTTGGTCAAAAGAAGCGGTTGGAAGCAGTTCTGCGGTTGGAAACTATTCTGTTAACTACATGTATATATTAATATTTTGTTTGCATGGTTGTTTTCTTCGTAACGGTTAACTTAGCCCAATCGTTTTAGGAGTATAGACCTGAGCCCGGTTAACCTTCACAGCTGTCGATCAGTTCAACCTGTGTAAAGATGTGCATGGGGGAATGAATCCACGATTGTTCGCCTTCGTCTCGGCAACATCTGTCTGATTCTTGTTGATTAGTTTCGATCGCGATATCGGCGTATCGGTTTACACAGTTGTCCGCGCGAAATACAGTGTAATACAGTACCTTCTTAATCTGAGCTTTTTTAGCCCGACAAGGATTGAACGGGATGCCGTATGGTTTTAGAATAGTGGCCTGTATGTATGCATTAGGCTACTTAGGCAGAAGGGGTCTTATTCGACCCAACGTGAGTGCATTTCCGGAAGGTGCACTTCCTGTATATGTTATCATGTATAAAGGAATTCATGCCCCCCCCCCCCCAAGAACACACACACACACACACACACGCGCGCACACACTCTGTGGTACACACACACACATACACACTCTGTGGTAAGCGGCACACACACACACACACACACATACACACCCACACACACACACACACACACACACACACACACACACACACACACACACACACACACACACACATACATCGAATACGCGCAGTAATCAAAAACGCGCAGCCTAGTTCGTCTCAACTTGTTAAATCAGTCAACACCTTGTTTCTCAGTAATAACCGGTTAGCAGTAGTCCACTTGAAACCGATATGCAGCACAGTTTCTAACACGGCTAATTTCTCGCGGCAAATTTGCCCTTGCTCTCGCCGGGAAGTAGTGCTTGTTGTTGGTACTGATAAGCAATCAGCATGAACCTCACAGAGACACGATGTGTTTAGGCCTGGCAGACTCTTCAAAAGAAGACCCAGGTGTGCGATGCACATACCCGGCCAATACCTGTTTCTGCGAGTGACTGTTTATTATTGGCGCTTCCTAAAGTTTTCTGGCGGCTGGGGGAGGAATGGGTGTTGGCCAGAGGCCTGCTCAGAACCTCACCACTTATTTGAACAGGAACCAGTTTATTGTTTTCTGCCTGCACCTATTGGGCCGATATTTGCGAGTTTCAAATCTTGAAGTGCTGCGTATTACTGTAACTGGCATTTCTCTAACGGGGACGAAAGAACTGATGTGGCCAAGCCGGCTGGATAAATAAGTGTCATTTTGAAAGTTGAGAAAACAGCTCGAGAAAGGAAGGGAAACAAAGAAGAAAAGTAACGGGGGAAAAGAAAAGAGGTACTTTCAAGGCAATGTTTTAACTTTATCTCTTAATACAATCAAAGTCAAGCCTTGCATTCTTCTCCCAGCACGCGCTGTCATGGAAACCGAATGCCAGCAGGAAATAGCACCCCGCGCATGCGCTGTTTGCCTTCTGACACCAATCACTCTTTCATTTTGGACGTAAACAGACAGAACAAGCCTAGCCGCACGGTGGCGAGTGAAAGAGAGAACAAGAGAGCGACTATCAAGTCCCAAAATCCGTCAACACTTGGAGAGAGGGGGGTATAGCACACTGAGAATACTGGTCTTGATGTTGTCCTGGCAGCTATGTGTGAGCGGTGTGTGTGAAGTGCACATCAACCCTGTGCATGTTGTGGGGGATCCGGCTGTGTACCGGCGGTCTAGGCAGGCCACAGATCGCGAAGGCAGGAGGGGGGAGGAGTGAGGTTGCGAGAGAGGAGGCGGTGGATACAACACAACATGCTGTGCCATGGTTGCAGCATTCGGCAAACCACAGATATCGGTGGTGGTGAGGACTCCGACTAAAAGGCAGCAAGTGTGTTGTGGGTCGTGTTCTGGTGGCTACCAGTCATTGCCACGGAAAGTAGAAGAAGAAGTATTGTTGTGGCTGCTAGCGGCTGCGAGGAGAAAAAAGCCTGCATGTGTCTGGCAAGAAAAGCCAGTAGTGTATGTGTCGGAAAGGAGAGCACAAAACGTGATAGTAGAGCAGTCAACGACAGTAGTGCTCAGTATAGGCGGCTTTCGGTGCAGTTAGTAGATAGGTACCAGGGCTGGAGGCTTTGATGTCTGTTATATAAGTGAGACCCGTGGATAACTAGTGTCAGTCCCACTGCCTGTGAGAAAAGCAAGTGGTGTCAACACTATGCCTTGGAGGCCATGAGCCGTGTCAGCCTTGTCGCCTTCGAGACCCGACGGTAGCGGTGCTTCTTCTAACATGTGCTAGTAGGTAAAGCCGTGTTTGTTGTATCAGCCTGAGATAGGTCTGTGCTACTTCAACTGTTGCCACTTATGTCAGTGCTCAGTGCTTGCGTTGGGTTCTGTGAGACCCAGCGGAAACTACCAGGGACCCAGCGAGTAGGGTGAAAAGAGCCAGCGTGATCGAGCAGGGTTGACCCTAAGAGAGCAGATGATGCACTATGACCACTGGTCCGCCTCTTTGTGTTTCAGTCCTCTCCTTCCTCCTCCTGGTCTACCTGGGCGTCAGTGTAAGCACCGTTGGTGCCGACACGGATGAGAGAGGTGAGTCCATCCACGTCTCGCTGCCCCACTGTTCTCTGTGCCGCAGCAGGCATCTGTCATCGAGATATATATTGTCACGTTTTTTAGTCTCACTTTTCCGTTCCCAGTCACCGTGGCCACTAGCTTCAATAAACTTTACTCACATTCCCCTTTTCATGTGCCAGAGAGCATCCTCTTTCCATAAATCAGTTTTGTTGACGCCTGGCGCGTGTCATCCCAGGTGAACCTCGTGTGAGTCGAAGGTTGACGATTCAACACATTCCAAACAGAATCTTGACACCTTGGCCAAACGACTCCACGCCTCTTAGTTTCTGGTTCATCTTCTTTTACTTGTGTTCAGTTTTAATGATGTCAAGTTCATAAACACTAACTCCTGTTGCATTTGGACATCCTTGAACAATAATGCTTTGATGGTGTTTACTGCCAGATTCTCTCAAGGTATGGGTGTCACTAAACGTTAGCATTTTCATTTAGAAAAGCTCTACTGTGTTTGTATCCCTTTAACACACACACACACACACACACACACACACACACACACACACACACACACACACACACAGACCACACACATTGTCAGGGGTAGAGAGACGGAGAACTATACTCACACGTAAGTATTGGGAAGGAAACGTGTCAGTGTGTTGTCTGAGACACCGTGTTAGCTGAGTGCAGCTAATCTTGGAGTAAAGGATTCCCAGGATTCCATTGTTTGGTCTGTTCCAACCATTATGGCATGCGCTAGCTCCACACAGCCTGACTTCTCTTTCTCTCTCTTCAGCTGCAGTGCTACACCGGCACTCTTAGTTTTCTCTTTGGATGTTTATTTGTGGTCCTTTCTTTCAGTTTTGCATAATTCTGTCCATTATTTATTTATGTATGTATTAATTTGTTTATAATTTGTGTTTGTGTGTGTGTGTGTGTGGGGGGGGGGATTTCCTTGAAATAACTTCGTGTCCAATGGATATATGCCCTGCAATGAAATTAAAATAACAGAAGTGTATTACATTGATTCTGTCTGGGCGTTCATGCGCGCTCGTATGCATCCCTGTGTGTGTGTGTGTGTGTGTGTGTGTGTGTGTGTGTGTGTTATGGGAGACCAGGTGGTTGGAGCCAACAGTTTTGGGTCAATAGGTGGAGATACATTGAGAACACATGCAGGCCAGTGAAGCTGTGCGTCTCTTTGCGGGCTAGCCCAGCTTCTCTGTCGATCAGTAAGTGGTATCGCCACACATTCACACGCGCTGCGCGAGCACCCACAAAAATCGATCGAAAAACCAAGCTAGCTCCGACGGGGAAGAGTGAAAGCGGGGAAAATAAGTGCTCTGTTTCTATTTTCTGTTGCCCCCTCCCCCCCTCACTATCTTTCTCTCTCTTTCTGTGTGTGCGTGTGTGTGTGTACTGTACCAGAAAGTCCAAGTTGTATTTTCGCTTGCATCTGTTTTGACAACAAGAATTTGGTAAATGGACGTATGCGGGGGATGTTGTCTTTTTACATTTAGTCAAGTTTTGACTAAATGTTTTAACATAGAGGGGGAATCGAGACGAGGGTCGTGGTGTATGTGTGTGTGTGTGTGTGTGTGTGTGTGTGTGTGTGTGTGTGTGTCTGTCTGTGTCTGTCTGTGCGTGTGTGTGTGTAGAGCGATTCAGACCAAACGACTGGACCGATCTTTATGACATTTTACATGAGAGTTTCTGGGAATGATATCCCCGGAAATGTTTTTCTTTTTTTCGATAAATACCTTTGATGACGTCATATCCGGCTTTTTGTAAAAGTTGAGGCGGCACTGTCACACCCTCATTTTTCAATCAAATTGATTGAAATTTTGGCCAAGCAATCTTCGACGAAGGCCGGACTTCGGTATTGCATTTCAGCTTGGTGGCTTAAAAATTAATTAATGACTTTTGTCATTAAAAATCTGAAAATTGTAAAAAAATTAATTTTTTTTAAATAGATCCAAATTTACGTTCATCTTATTCTTCATCATTTTCTGATTCCAAAAACATATAAATATGTTATATTTGGATTAAACACAAGCTCTGAAAATTAAAAATATAAAAATTATGATCAAAATTAAATTTTCGAAATCAATTTAAAAACACTTTCATCTTATTCCTGGTCGGTTCCTGATTCCAAAAACATATAGATATGATATGTTTGGATTAAAAACACGCTCAGAAAGTTAAAACGAAGAGAGGTACAGAAAAGCGTGCTATCCTTCTCAGCGCAACTACTAACCCGCTCTTCTTGTCAATTTCACTGCCTTTGCCACGAGCGGTGGACTGACGATGCTACGAGTATACGGTCTTGCTGAAAAATTGCATTGTGTTCAGTTTCATTCTGTGTAGCGAACGACGACGAAGAAGAAGAAGTTTCATTCTGTGAGTTCGACAGCTTGACTAAATGTTGTATTTTCGCCTTACGCGACTTGTTAATCTGTATGTCTGTCTGCCTGTCTGTCTCTGTCTCTCTCTATGTCTTTCTCTTTCTGTCAGTCTCATTGTCTCTCTATCTCTGTCTGTCTGTCACTTTCGCTCTGCTCTCTCTCTCTCTCTCTCTCTCTCTCTCTCTCTCTCTCTCTCTCTCTCTCTCTCTCTCTCTCTCTCTCTCTCTCTCTCTCTTGTTTGTTCGTTTGTTTGCTTAATAATCCGTTTGTTCTACTTGTTTATCATGTATTATAATATTGTATTGGATGTAAGGACAGGTTGTTAAAAAAGGCGTAGCCTTTAAACCTTTATCCTTGTTTAATTAAGTTCCATCATCACCCGCCTCATTTCTCTCTCTCTCTCTCTCTCTCTCTCTCTCTCTGTCTCTCTCTCTCTCTCTTAAACCAACGAAAGCAGCCGATCAAACCAAGTGTCCCCCGAAACGTCTGAAAAAGAATGAACTTTTGTTCGCGTTTTATTTGCATAGTAATTGAGTGAACAGGCCCTTGCAGTTTTGATGACATACACAAAATCATTCGAATGTGAATTAGTACGTTTCTCTGACCCAAATGAAAAGCTGTTTCAATCGAAACTTTGCAAAAATATAAAATCAATATCATTTATTGATAACATTTTATACACCGATGAGAGCTAGATCCAGCATCGTGTTCGAAGTGAAAGATTCTAGTAGATCTACAGGAAACTGACTGTTCTAGCAAAATCATGTAGTTCCTAAAGTCAGGAACCCTAGAAAAGAAATGCACCATGTCCCGTCCAAGTAAGTGATGCACCCATGATTCCCCAGAGCTTGATTCACACTGGCACAGATCCTTTATTCTCCTGAGATTGAAACACATGTAGAGATACAGGTACATGCATGCACATGAATTCTTTTCTCACATTCGAGAGAAATCCCTTGAATTCCCCGACATATCTGGCGAGTCAGTGACCTTACGGCTACCGGCGCACAGCCAATACTGGTGAGAATAAGGCACATGAGAAATCGTCGGTTGTGTCTCAACCCGGAATGGCATTTACTGCGCACGGATCTTGAAATGACGCCCACCTGCACTCCAGGTTTTGGAGTACGGAGATGCTGTGACCCGCGGAACAAAGTACTGTCCCCAGGGCCGGACTACCGGGGGGGGTTATGGGGGTTGCGCAACCCCCCCCCCCCCCCCCCCCTAGCCTAAACATGTACCTTACTTATTTAATTTTTTTTTTATTATTGCTTATTTTATGCCGTTTCATGCAAGGAGCGACCATTTTCCTATCTCAGAATATGACCTACCCGTCAGCTTCAGGGGGCTTTGCTCCCTGACCCCCACAACGAGGGGGGGGGGGGGGGTGGGTTCTAGGCTTTCCGGACCCCCCCCCCCCCCAGCCAAAAAATAAAAATATTGAATGAGGTATGCATTTCTTTATTTTACATTGAGTTTCAATTTTTGGGGTATTAATCAGTGACAAAATCTGCTGCCTGAAACTGGTAATGATCATCCTCAGAATGCACCAGATTGCACCATTTTGCATCCTTTTTTTCAAAATTTTCCGGGGGGGCATGCCCCCGGACCCCCCTAGCAAGCTAGGCGCTTCGCGCCGTCGGCTCGGCGCTTCGCGCCGTCGGCTCGGCGCTTCGCGCCTTCACACCCATATCTTCACAATATACTTTTGAAAAAAAAACAGTCATAAAATGAACTGATCCGCCCCTGCCGCCAGGGGGGATGTCCCCCTGGGCCACCACTCGCAACCCCCCCCCCTCCTCTTCGCCTAGTCCGGCCCTGGTCCCTACCATACAAAAAGTATTGCTGACGTCACTGCTTAATGGTATCCGACACCGATACATGCACAGCCTGGCGGTGACCTTACGATTGATTTTCTTCTGCTGATATCACGAAGTCAACGAGACAGACTTATTTTTCGAAATTCTTTGTCTGTTCCTGGGAGATGTGACAACATGTTTTACCTGACATGATGCTTATCTCACTTATGACGTCAATGATGTCACTTTGGAATACAGGGTTAAGAAGAGAAGAGTTGATTTGTTCAGTCGACGTCGTTTGTCATTAAATAAAGAGAATAAAAGTAAAATCTGGGATACTTTTTGTCACACATAGTTGAGTTTCATGTACTGTATGATTTGTGTACGACTATCAAGGAGGACGTTTAAGTTCAGAAACACCGCGCCGTTATTGGACCAAGTTTTTTTTGTTTTTTTTTTCAAATCAAGAAATAATACATATGTTATTAATATGCGCATACTTATCTTATGTTATGTTTTTAACTGTCCTGGATCATGTATAGACTATTAAATTCTGGAACAACAGAGTGGAATAACAGGTAAGCCAACTACATATTCTTAACACAGACGTATGACAAACTGACTAGACCAGGACAGGATCAGATTTGTTTAAAATGAGCATTTAATTTTTAATGAGCATTTTAGGTGAGACAAAATTGTGCAATTTCAAGAAGATTAAGTTTGCATTTATCTGACAAGCAAAAGCTGACGAGTGAATTACTCGGAGTGTCCTGATATATAAACTTAGCAAAACAATTATTGCGACAAATTTCACACCCCAACTAAAGCATGAATTCCCGTGTTATTTCATTCAGTTTTTAAGGGACACTTTTCGGATCACAAATATATTTTACAGCGATCACGTGACCGACGCTCAAATAAGGGTACCCCCAAAATCGACCGGACAAAAACGTAAGGTACACTTTCAAAATCGACGAAAATTCATAATAGGCCAAACTGGACAACTTTTACATACGAAGCGAAAGTCAAATCTATTATCTAACCAGAACAGGTTGTTTTGTTTAGCTGGCTTGCGTATTTCGTGTGTTACGTTATTCCAACTGATGCAGGTACAGGTGTCGATGGCATCAGCGGTAAATAAAAGGGAGGTTTTGCGTAAATTTTGAGGGGTACCATGACAAAAAGCGCTGTATTTCAGCAATGACCTGGTGGATTGCTTTGACATTTTCAAGATATTATGCCTAAAAACTGGACGTATTTTGAGTACAATTTTGGTACGATATTGAAATGAACGTCAGAATGCTTCCAGCGTTACCGTAATCAATGGCCTTCTGTTCTGAACACAGACTGACGCATTTTCAATACTCTCGCACCCTTCGAAACATTCTATGAACGCTAAGTCTCGCACAGTAATTGAACACGAAGTCAGCTGTATTCTTGCTTTCTCCAGTCGAATGAATAGATGTTCAATAACGTTACTTGTAGGTAAACCTTATTGGAAATTGTGTCACTCATGAAGGTTATCTTCAAACACTGAGTGTTGAGTGTTGAGCAGATTATTGATTTCTGATAAACCTCCCCCTCCCCCTCTCCACCACCACCACTTTCATTCCACACAACCTCGACCATTCTTCGTCCAAGCCTTGCTTTCCTTTCTTTTCTCACAACGTAGAACAGAGTATGTCCCTGCAAGACGTGTGTGATGGTTACTCTTGTGGGAAAGGAGTAATTTCCTGCCTCAAACGTTTCATGCAGTTGCGCATTGCTTTCATCCACCTTCCTATTTACTGTTATGCACTCATCCCGTTCTTCAAGTCATGATGTTCTTTAGATAGCTGATGTTGATGTATTTTTTTCTTCAATGTGTACTTGCTGTTTAACAGGTTTAACCTCCTCAAAAGTTTTGATGATGAATAATGTTTTAATGATCCAAATGTTCGCCCCCACGGGGGGCTTCTACAGGGTGATAGATGAAGCTGAAAAAGAACGTAAGGCGGAATTCAGTAATGGTTCTGTGAATGTGGTTACTAATGGTACCGAACAACCGTTCTGATAAAACAACATTATTTTCAAGTTTCTTACTAATCACACGAACACTTAAAAAAAGTCAAGAATCGATTCCCATGAAGCTGACTCTTACAAACACGTGTATGATTATAAACAAAAGTTGCGAGGAAAAAAAAGACCAAAAACTTACGATGATAAAATTGTGAAACCAAGAGAATGATGTGACGTAATACAATGACACCATGCTTCACAAGAAGACGTCATAACATTCCAAGAATGTTTGACGACATACATTATCTTGTTCTAAAAAAAATGGAATCATGGAAAAAAGCATGTTTCCCAAATTAGCTTCAATAAATGGAAGAAAAAGATGCTATTATGTACTAACAACCCTTGGATACTGCAGGAGAAGAACGTAAGTATGTCTGTTATATTAACAGTATAAATATATATAACCACCCGAGGAGGGTCTAATGTTCCCAATATGCTATCTGTGAAGGGATACTTTTCTCTCTTTTGCTCTGCGAAAAGATTTTTCAAATCTTGGAAGAAAGTCTTTGCTATAGATACTAGATGATTACCCGCTTCGCCGGGTACCGGCTTCGCCGGGAAGAAGTAGAGCCGAATACCAGGCTGCGCCTGGGACCCGGCAGAGGTGTACGCCGGCTTCGCCGGCGCACGAAGGAAAGGAGATAAACGCGCAAAACACTGGAGACCTTCTAAAAATAGTAACGTGCAGTGACCTTCTAAAAATAGTAACGTAGTAACGGGAATATGGATTGACGCCACACGGAGGAAGGGAGATAATCGCGGCTGAAAACACTGGAGAAGATAAGGAAGAGTTACTGGTAGTGGATCCCGACAACAACAACAACAACAACAACAACAACAACAACAACAACAAAAATCGGTTCAGCGCGCACAGCGCTGCGCGCTGAGAGCACGTGTTGAAATATCTCATCGATGAGGTTGTGCCCGGGGTGTAGCTGAATACGGTGTCCAAATTTGAAAAAGATCCACCGAGAACTTTGGCCGTGCATCGCGAACAGACAGACAGACAGACAGACAGACACTAGTCGTATATATATATATATATCCCATGACCTCCCTTCTTTGTCTCTGTAAATGTACTCTAGGTATATTTCTTGCGGTGCGTCCCGCTAGCGCTACGTGTCATTTGTGCTACGTATCGTTTGCGCTATTTTCTGTAGTGCTATCGACACAAATTGCCCAAAACAGTAGTGCTATTGCCACAATTCACACATGCCATTATCACTACGTCTCAATAGAACTACGTGTCGATATCACTATTTTTGAAAAACCAATGTACTGTAGCGCTACGTGTCGATAACGCTACGTGTCGATAGCACTATACTACATGTTCAAACGGCAGACACTTCCCTTTGTGTGTGCGTGTGAATGTGTATATATATATATTGTCTGCATGGCTGTCTGTCGGATCTGTATGTCTGTCTGTCTCTGTCTCTCTCTCTCTCTGTGTCTCTGTCTCTCTCTCTGTCTCTCTCTGTCTCTCTCTCTCTCTCTCTTTTTTCACCACGTATTTATTTCATGGTTGTTGTTGGTGTGTTTTTTTTTGTTTTTTTCTTTGTTCTTCCCCCATCCCCCGTGGTTTGTATATGAGTCTGTGGCCTTAGTACAGTATAATAAACCATTCTGAGTTCTCTCTCTCTCTCTCTCTCTCTCTCTCTCTCTCTCTCTCTCTCTCTCTCTCTCTCTCTCTCTCTCTCTCTCTCTTTCTCTCTCTCTATGCACCTCTCAATCGCTCTTTCTCTGTACTTCTTTTACATCGCTCTCTCCTTGTCTCTCCCGATCTCTCCCCATCTGTCTTTCTGTCTTCTCTCGCTCTTTCTTTCTCGCTCGCTCTTTCCCCCTCCCCACTCTCTCCCCCCCCCCCCCCCTCTCTCTCTCTCTCTCTCTCTCTCTCTCTCTCTCTCTCTCTCTCTCTCGCATGATACCGTATATACATACACGGATGTTTTTCTGTGTGTGAGTTTGTGTGTACGATGCCGTGTGTACGTATGCGTTTGTGCGCGTGTGCGCGCGTGTGTGTGTGTGTGTGTGTGTGTGTGTGTGTGTGTAATGAAGAGAGAAAGAGAGAGAGAGAGAGTGAGTGAGCGAGCGAGTGAGCAAGAGAGAGAGATAGAGAGAGAGAGAGAGAGAGAGAGAGAGAGAGAGAGAGAGAGAGAGAGAGAGAGAGGCAGAGACAGACAGAGTGAGTGAGCGAGCGAGTGAGCAAGAGAGAGAGAGAGAGACACACACACACACCCACACACACACACACACATACACTGAAACATACACACACACGCACACACATACACAGACATACATATACACACACAAACCAGAAGGAGTGAGAGCGAGAGAAACAAGAGGCGAAGCCTTCAAGGCTCATGTAAGAAATAGACAAACAGTAACACAAACTCAATCACTCCGTCACACATACACACCCACACACACAGTAAGCTTAGGTGACACTGTGCAAGAAAGAGAGACACTAGATCTAGATCTGTCTGTCTGCATGTAGCCTACTTACAGGGACACGACTGCCAAATAGTCTCGGCCCGCTCAAAATAACAATGACCGAGACCACACACACCACGCGAGAGAGAAAGACTACAGGGAGGCATGCCGTCATGATGCATTAATTGACGTCAAACACTTTTGACCGTGACGTAATCTTATGCGAGCTTTATCCATAGTCTTGGATAACCACTCACACATAGACTCGGAAATGTTAAAGTTTCTACCACAGACATACACACGCACAAACACACACACGCACACACACACGCACAAACGCACAGACAGACAAAGTTACGATCGCATAGGCTACACTTCGTGAGCCAAAAATGAGAAAGAGAAAGTCGTCAGTAAGTAGTGGTATTGACACGTAGTGATAATGACACGTAGCGCTAAAAGATGTAGTGCTGTCGACACGTAGTGATAAAGAACGAATGATAGCGACTCATAGACAAATTATTTGTAGCACTAATCAACGTAGAGATAGCGGCACGTAGCACAAATGACACGTAGGACAAATGACACGTAGCACAAATGACACGTAGCGCTAGCGATACGCACCCTATTTCTTGTATTTCCATTGTTCTCTTGTTACATCTATGATGTAACTATTGCACTCTTATAACACTTAAAATAGTGGATAAATAAGGGTGCACGAAATACATCATAGCTGGCTCTACTTTCTGTCGTCCTTGACATTCGAAACTGCACATGTACCTGTCGACCGGATGTGCAAGGGGTTACCACGCTTTTGAGAACTTGCGCGAGAGTCGTTCAGTGCTATAGCTGAGTTTTAGTCTCGACTTGCCGAGACTATCATCACAGCGTCATAGATTTCATGACGTCTGTCGTCCATCGCGTCATATTCTGGGGACATAATCTGTTATGTTTCCTTCTATTCGCTGTTCTATTTCTCTCTTGTGATCAACATGACAAGCCGTATGTGTTTGAGTGTGTGTGACAGTGTGCTCGTTGGTGCCTGCTCTCTCAACTAAAACAGAAGTCAAACTAGCAATCGTTAAAAACCCAGTCCGTCCGACCAGCACTGCTGTGTTCAGGCTATGCTCATGTGAAATTACAGGCGTGCTCCAGTGGCCGAGGTCTTGTCGGCTACGTAGCGGCTTTACGCATATGCGCAGAGCCTACGGACACCGTAAGATGAAAACGTGGTGGTCATGACGCGAGCGTAGCGAAACTTGCGCCGCTACGTTCACCGTAAAGTTACGACAGCTCCCCCCCTGTCGTAAACCTTTGCGCAGCACGCGTGTGGCGAAAAAACATGGCGGGCAGCACGTTATTTTTTCGGATGCTTTTGCGGCGGAACTTCAGCCGTCAACGGACGTTGCTGAACAGATCCTCATTGCTTTGCTTCTTTTTTTCTAGCAAGGTGTGGATTTCAACTTCACTAAAATGTCCGCCGCGGTGCTTTGGTGCTCCAGCTTCGACAACGTGATAAAGAACAAAACAAATACTATATTACGTAATCAAACACAACAGCATGACGTAAAGTACACAAAAAGAAAGAATTCTCCGTATCGCCGAGACTAATAGACTTCCTTGAGGCTTTTGACGTCACTAGTTAGACGCGACTTCACGGGATATACCCCTTCACTAAAAATAGTACAACTTTGCGCACAGCGTTAGCTCCTTACGTATTTCGTTACTCCGCAAACGACTAAGCAAGCGTCGTGACCACCAAGTTACGCATTTGCGGAGCTACGGAATATGTAGGCTTTACGTGTTCGTAACTCCATGCGTAACCTAACTTATTTGCGCTACCGACAAGACCTCGGCCACAGGGGCGGATCAGTTGCTTTGTAAGGGGGTTTTGCACTTTGAATCGAAAGTGAATGTGATGGACGCGAAGCGCCCGAATTTGCTAGGGGGATCCGGGGGCATGCCCCCCCGGAAATTTTTTTTGCCCAAAGAAGCAAAATGGTGCCATCTGGTGCCATTTGAACTTAGAAATGGTCATAAAAAAAATTAGAAAAAGATCACTAAAGACTTGATTTTTTTTTTGTGCTGGAGGGGGGGTGCACCTGCACCCTGTGCACCCTCGTCCGCCCCTGTGCTCGGTACACACGCCCTTATCGGTACATCATCGACTACGATTGTTCTCTGGACAAGCTGTTTAATGCATTTTGCGAGTATTTCTAACTCTTCTGCGGCGCAGTAGGCCCTATAGATGATGAAGGTGTCCAAGATCTCAGGAGATGCGTGTGTAACCACTAGGTATTCAGTCAAATCCGTGTAAGAGGCTTTCAACTGACGGGGACAACCAAGCCACCATTATGCACCGACTTGACATAGATCAACAAGCGTGCCTTTAGAATAAGGTATGTGCAGAGGTTAAGCCCGCAGTGCCTCATCAAAGGGACTCACTCGCCAGAGGCTCGTGAGTCCCTTGATATTCATCCGCTGGATCCTGACTGAAATACAAGCCATATAAAAACCACTCGTGTTGTAACCTCTATGTATATTGGTTATTCGTGAGTAGTTCTCTTGTCTAAACTTTTTTTTCACAGAACAACACTGCCTCAGATTAAGACTGAGCTGGCTTGAAGCGGTCATTGCTTATACAACGTTTCATGCAAGTTAATAGTGCTCACTCATGTTCATACATTTATCTATACCATATATAAAAATGGATGTAAGTGTGTGTGTGTGTGTGTGTGTGTGTGTGTGTGTGTGTGTGTGTGTGTGTGTGTGTGTGTGTGTGTCTGTCTGTCTGTCTGTCTGTCTGTCTGTCTGTGGTCGACACAGCTCAGAGATGGAAAAAGATAAGCACAAGATATTGTGCATGTACACTGCCCTGGAGCCACAGATGTGCACCTGGGTTTTAGTTTCTCGAGAAATTGTTTCCTTCTTCGGATAATGACCCTCCCCATTAATGAATACAGCCTATAATAGTGCAAGGGAGGTAAGTCATGCTTTGTTACCCATAGAAGAGAGGTAACTCTTATCATACCAGCATGCTGTGTCATTCTCATTTCCCCCAAACGTTTGATTTGGAGTTTTTCTTTGAGGGCTTTGCTAACACCCGGGCGAAGCCGGGCCAGATTGCTAGTACTATATATAAAAATGGATGTAAGTGTGTGTGTGTCTGTGTGTGTGTGTCTGTGGTCGCCATACCTCAGAGATGGCAAAAGGTAACCAGAAAATAGTGTGCATGCACACTGCCCTGGACCCACAGATGTGCACCTGGGTTTTAGTTTCTCGAAACATTGTTTCATTCCTCGGATAATGACCCTCCCCATTAATGCTCCATTAATGAATAAAGGCTATATAGTGCAAGGGAGGTAAGTCATGCTTTGTCACCCATGCAAGGGATGTAACTCTTATCAAACCAGTATACTGTGTAATTCTCAAGGGCTGCCCCCCACCCGCTATCATCCCGCCCCCCCCCTCCCCACCCCCCCCCCCCCCCCGGGGGGAATCGAGACAATCTCCTTCCTTGAGTAATAAAGTTCGTTCGTTCTTCTCTCTCTCTCTCTCTCTCTCTCTCTCTCTCTCTCTCTCTCTCTCTCTCTCTCTCTCTCTCTCTCTCTCTCTCTCTCTCTCTCTCTCTCTCTCCGCATGCAAGCCAAGTAGAAAAGACAATTGCAACGGCGATCGAGTTAGCGCAGAGACCTGTCATTAGCTTTTCCCTGAGCCCTGGGGATCTGTGAGAAATCCAATATGTCGACAGGCGGAAGCCTAAGTGGATCGCTGCAGATCGCACCGTTCAAAGAAAGTGGCTAGTATAAGAATCGACTTGGAAACGGTTTTCCTGATTACTAGGCCTACTTGAGCTGTGTCAACAGTCTAAAGAACAAAGAATGGGATTTCATTCACATCTGTTCATCGATTGGAAAGATTGTAACCAGAAGGTCGTTCGGAGATATAAAGAGGAGGCAGTGTGTGTGTGTGTGTGTGTGTGTGTGTGTGTGTGTGTGTGTGTGTGTGTGTGTGCCGGGATGTATCTTTCTCACATGGACAGTGACTTCAAAGCGTTCATCAAGATAGCAAACTTATTCGTGCCAACAAGGGATTGAGCAAAGTCATTTACCGTAGAAATAGGTGATAATTAAGACTGCCAGCTTTACGCTCGACTTTGTATTCACTTACACACCAGCCTGGGTGGCAATAACCAGTACACACAATGGCAATGCATAAAAACATGAGGTGATCATTTGCTGAGCACCTGTCGCAGTAGTGTGCCGACACGACACCTTTATGCCACACAAAAACACTTTGGGAGAATGACACAATAGTGTCTTGCAACCCTCACGGCGCGCGTGGTTAAAGACAGACTCTTTTATCTCAATAATGTGCTCAGAAGAAGAGGTCAGGGTATACTGACTTCATGCAGCTGCGCTAAACCACACAAACAAACACACAAATAAAGAAAACATTTGGTGGTCTACTTTCAATGAGAAAGTACACTTTTCTGTATACGCTCGTCCTACAACAAATGGGGGAAACAAGTCGTCGTTTTCATCACAAGAGCAGAGGGAAATGTTTTAGATGGGCACTGCTTCCTTGTCTGGAGCAGGAAACAACATTTAGCAATCGCACACGAACTTCAACCAATTCTTTTCCCAGCCCCATAAGGAATTAATTTCCAATGTACATCCGTTTTATGCCAGCAGTACACACTATCACAGTCAACAAAAGCTCTTATTACCAATTCAGTGCCCCATATGGCTTTTTGACCAATCAGGACGGATTCTAGGTGACCCTCTAAATGTTATAACGTTCAGGCAGGGACCCTTTTTGTTTATCACGCTAAAAATTAACAAGACAAAGTAATAATGTAATTCAACAATATCAGCGTGATTTATTCTAAAGAATGACATTTCAAATGCTGTCAGGTAATACTCTCTTTATCTAAAAAAAATACCGAAAAGCGAGTTTTGTCGGTGGGTGCGTAACGGAACAGCAAGGCACCGCCCATCGTCTGAGTGTGCAATGCCGACCGCTCACTTGAAATCTAAATGGTCAAAGTTCGGAAAAATCAAGTGAAATTGCGCCACTCGCTTTACATCAAATTATCTTTACGTCATTTCCCATCCGTCTGGAGTCGGTTCTAAATCTGTCGCTCTCTGTTCAACGAAAAAAAGCGAAGCAACCGAAACGCATGTTCAACATGGTTTATCTTGTGAGATTGTTGTGTGTCAAAGGCATTTGACCTGTGAATATTCATCACGTCAGGTGTGTTACTCTGATTGGCTGACTCAGGTCACGAGAATTCTTTGACTGACAGGCATAATCAGGTAGAAGCGCTCAAGTTCCCATTGCGGCTGTTCTGTCTAATTCGCGGGGTTGCTTCGAAATTTCTTTTGGTCGAATTAAACGGTAATAAAACCGTTATTTCTAATATGCTGACTGTTAGCAAATGATAACAGACATGTCTCACAAACGATATCAGCATTCGCCTAAAAGGCTCATGCTTGATATCTTTTTTCTCGACATGTCTTGTTATCATTTGCTAACAGTCAGCATATTAGAAATAACTCATATTTACGCTCGATAGCAGTCCTGTTAACCGCTTGCCAAATTCTTTTCGAACAAAAGCTCAGTACAGTGAAGTTCTGTTGTTGCTTATAGTTGTACTTGGTTGGCTTGGTGCTCTGTCTTGAAGAAAAGATAACTGGTGTTTGCTTTTGTTTTGTTTCTACAGCTTGTGTAGATCAGTATTGTACGTTTTATTGTGAGGTGACTTGCCAATGAACATAACAATTGAACGGATCCCGGAGCGAGGCCTTCAGAACAGACGTTCTATTCATTGTGTGGGGCATTACCCAGTCGTTGCTTGGCTCTTTTCTCGGTATTGTTGACCTTTCAAGCTGAAGTCAAGTGTTTTGGTGAAAGAGTGGATTAAAGGTTTAAGCTTTGCCATACCTTCGATACTGTCTTCCTTACACCGAACGAAATATACCCGTGAGAGAGAGAGAGAGAGGGAGGGAGGGAGGGAGGGAGGGAGGGAGGGAGGATTTAATTGTATAACCAGTGATTGGGTTTTTACAATGTTAAAACAAATATATAATAACAGAAGCACGTAAACGGCATACATTGACATGATCGAATCGATACGACAAACGCCTGTATTTCTCGCAACATGGATACCAGATCGCGTAGGTGACGAAGTTTGACCGAAAAAACGAAGCGTCACAATGTCAATGTTCATTATTCAGGAGAGCGCTGACACACATTGGAAGTGTTCGTCTTCATCGAATTTCAAGTCTTGAAGGCACTGCCTTTGACCTTCCTCATCACATTCTCAATCCAAGCACCTCGTCTCTGGATTACGGCTGCGACACGGACATTGAAGTTGTTGATAACTCTGTCCAAGGCCTCGAGTGGAATCCTCCTGATTTCACGAAGAATGTTCTCCTTTAGCGCTTGTATTGTCTGTGGATTGTTGTGGTAAACCCTTTCCTTCAAGTACCCCCAGAGGAAGAAATCTGGGGAGAAAGATCTGGGGACGAGGTGCTTGGATTGAGAATGTGATGAACTATTGAACTACGCCCAGAAATGATGTTGCAAAGAAGAAAAAACTGTGCCTTACTAAACTTTCATGCTTGTGTGAGACATTCCAGGTGAAAAAGAATAGGTGGGAGCCCTGTAGCAGAAATGACAGGCACGCAAAACTGTCTACATTTTTTTGGACCACGCTGTAATAGGGATTCTCCCAATTTCCGCGACCTTGACCTTAGTACTATCGAAGTCACTACTCCGGCGGTCAAATCAGCTCATGCATAGCGAATAGCTGAGAAGTGAACTTTGGTAGTTCCCACTTCTAAGGTATGCATTTACTTTCAAGGTTTCTCACTTATCTGTTACTAGATGAATACCCGCTTCGCCGGGTACGGCTGCGCCGGGAAGAAGTCGAGCCGAATACCCGGCTGCGCCGGGGACCCGGCTATGCCGGGTGTACGCCGGCTTTGCCGGCGCACCGCACGGAGGAAGGGAGATAAACGCGGCTGAAAACACTGGAGAAGATAAGGAAGAGTTACTGGGAATGGATCCAGAGAAAAACCAAAATCGGTTCAGCGCTGCGCGCTGAGAGCACGTGTTGAAATATCTCATCGATGAGGTTGTGTCCGGGGTGTAGCTGAATACGGTCTCCAAATTTGAAAAAGATCCACCGAGAACTTTGGCCGTGCATCGCGGACACACACACACACACACACACACACACACACACACACACACACATACACACACACACACACAAACACACACAAGTCGTATATAGATATATAGATGCATACGGCTCCAGAGGAGTACAACACAACACACACTGTCACTTGCACACCTAATATCTTAGAGGGAAACACCCCCTTACCCCAGCCCCCCCCCCCCCCCCCCCCCCCCCCCGAGCCCTGACATGAACGGCTGTGACTCTTGTATACATGTTCTTTCTCTTCTCCCCCCCCCCCCCTCTCTCTCTCTCTCTCTCTCTCTCTTCTCTCTCTCTCTCTCTCTCTCTCTCTCTCTCTCTCTCTCTCTCTCTCTCTCTCTCTCTCTCTGTCTCACTCACGCACTCAAACACACATACGCCTATACGCGAAATCGACAGTTAATATATAAACTCTGCCAATAAATTATTGCACCCATTTTAGTACCCCAACTAAAGCATTCATTCCGTGTCATATCATTCAAACTTTGTATGCCATAAAAGACCCTCCACCTGGCTATCTGGCACACTTTTCGGATCAAATATTTCTGTTATAGTTGTCACGTGACCGTTGCCCAAGTACGAGTACCCCCAACATTAAAAAATCTAGAAAAAAAATCAGAATAGGTGCACCTTGGTAACATTTACATACAAGAAGAAAGCCAAATCAATTATCTATCCTTAACATGTTGTTTTGTTATACTATCTTGCGTATCTCTTGTGTTCTGTTATTTCTACTGATGCAGGTGTGGAGCGTACGAGTGTTTTTTGCGTCTATTTTGAGGGGTACCATGACAAAAAGCGCTGTATTTCAGCAATGACTGAATGTATTGCTTCAAAACGCTCAGGATCTTAAGTCTACATACGAGACGTACGTCCGGTAAAATTTCGCATCGTTACATATATTTGATGAGATTATATATGCAATAAGATGTAATGGATCATTACAGTTTTGTATTCAGGTGTTATGGAATCTTCCGGAAAATGTGTTTAAACCCTTCACAGGTTTGTGAATTTACATCCCAAAATTTCACGACTTTGCATACTTACAGACACATGATAGTTACATGTACTGCTAAAGTTTCATTTAAGTATGACCACTGGCGGGCATGTGCTAGCCATGTAAACACATGAGAAAAATGGAACGTTCAGGCTGTTTTCTTTTGACAGCTGTTATCGCTGCATGAATGCCTCTCAAAACATGCTGCGGTCACGAATGACTGGACATCGCTGTAGCACTGCTATCATCCAAAAACATTGATTTGTGTTTACAGGACAAGCAAACGTAAACTAGTGATCGTACTGAACTAAAACTAAGGCAGTATTTGTAACAATCATTTGTCTGCTTTTTGATTTTTTTTAATGTAAGCCTTCAAACCTGTGTTTTAAAACATTTTTCGGAAGATTGCATATCATCTCAACAAATATCTGTAAGGATGCGAAGTATCGGAAGTACCTCTTGTATGTAGACATCAGATCCTGAAAATGTCGAAGCAATCATTGCTGAAATACAGCGCTTTTTGTCATGGTACCTTTCAAAATGGACGCAAAAACCTCTCGTTTTCTACTGATCATGTGCCCCGCACCTGCATCAGTAGAAATGACATGGCACAAGAGATACGCAAGATAGCAAAACAAAACAACCTGTTATGGATAGACAATTGATTTGGCTTTCTCCTCGAACGTAACAGGTGCCAAGTTGAGGCTATTTTAATTGGTACCTGACGTTTTTGTCAGGTAAATTTTCGGGGTACCCTTACTTCGGCGGCGGTCACGTGACACCTATAACAGAAATCTTTGATCCCAATAGTGTGCCAGATAGCCAAGTGGAGGGCCTTTAAATGCATAGAAAGTTTGAATGAAATGACACGGGAATGACTGTTTTAGTAGGGGTACGAAAATGAGCGCAATAATAATTTGGCAGGGTGGATATAAACTTGGCCAAACAATTATTGCAACCATTTTCGCACGCAGAAAAAAGCGTTAAAACGCAATCCATTTTAGTTCAACTTTATATGCTGGAAAAGGTAATTATTTCAACTGTTCATATCATTTGTCCGATCGGTGGAACTT
This sequence comes from Littorina saxatilis, assembly GCF_037325665.1. Classification (NCBI taxonomy): domain Eukaryota; kingdom Metazoa; phylum Mollusca; class Gastropoda; order Littorinimorpha; family Littorinidae; genus Littorina; species Littorina saxatilis. Next base: position 62,262,742 of record NC_090245.1, read on the forward strand.
TGTATAGGTATCCCGTGACAGCCTGTCAAACAAGGGTACAATTACCCCTAAATATACATTTTAATCATAAAGCCCGTTTTACCTAGTACTATAGTGACAGAGGTTCAGTAGTTGCCAGTGGTTTTAGCCAAGACGTGTACATACGTGCAAAAATGACATCACCCGGACATGTAGTTGAAACTTGATCCAGATTTACCACGCTTGGAACTACTACGAATAGGAGACGACCTAATTGCCGAAAGCCACTTCAATTAAAGAAATCACACCCAAGCCAAAATTGTAATACTTCTCTGTGTTATTTTTTGTTTAAGTATACGGATTGCATACGTTTCTTGAACAGACTTACACTTTTTATTATTACCTAGTCAAGTTAAAATTGCACAATTCACTATGACTAAAACGTTTCCCTCTCTCTTTGGTGTATATAATGATCAACCCCCAGTTTTTATTTCATGGAAACAACACATACAATTCCGCTGTTAATAACCATTCACCTTTTCATGATAGTTTAGTAAACTTGGCCAACAAGTTATTGCAACAATTTTCGCACGCTAAGAAAAGCAGTAAAACGCAATCCATTCTAGTTCAACTTTATATGCTGGGAAAGGTCATTATGTCAACTGTTCATATCATTTGTTCATCGGTGGTACTTTGTATACGCATCCCGTGACAGCCTGTCAAACAAGTTCACCCCTAAAATCGACCTGACAAAAACCAATGCCCCGTTTTTTTTAAATCTGCAAAAAATCAGAATGTGCACTTACCAAACACTTCTGACTACCATTGGAAAGGCCATTCAATGTCCTGTTCAGAGCATTTTCTTTGATGCACCTTACTTCTCTAGTCTTTGTGTAGCCTTTTGTCAAAGGCGGTAGGTGTCAAAAAAGGCACGTTTTGCGGTCATTTTTGAGGGGGTCCTCCACTGAAAGAGCTATATCTGCTCAAGTTCTCAATGAATTGCTTTAGAAATTTCAGACGTAATGACCAATAGGCTGACCAAAATCTGTGTTAATTTTTGTGAACGTGTTTGCCAAGCGTGTCGTATTACGCAACTTTTTCGAAAGACCTAAATACATATTCTTATTAATTCAGGGTTTAAGGACAAAAAATCGTGCCTTTGCATGCTAAGACAAATGGTGCCAAAGTTTCAGGCAGATCTGAGTGCTGGTTTACATTTGTTGGAGATGGGAACGCGCAAGAAAAAATATCGAGCATCGTCTTTGGTACCGGGTACAGTCGCCGCAGAGATTAACAGTCCTAGGCCTGTGCTGACTTGGCTGTGGTTATTTTTAGCCGGAGCCCTGTGCTCAGTGTGATGCGCTTTGGTGATTTGATGGTTATTGACGAGCCGTACCAGCGGCTCGTCTTTGGCGACGGGTAAGAGGTCCGTCACACATGCGACTGAGTCGCGCGATTTACCCTGTCACACAGCCGACTCAGTCGTAGAAAACAGCTACGACAAGTCTGCGACTCAGTCTCATGCGATTCCCTCGTAGCTTTGAGGTTTAGAACATGTTCTATTCCTGCGATCCAGTCGTCGGTCAATCGCAGGGGCAGAGCCAACAGAGCCAATCAGAACGCGTTGTTGCGGCCTTGACGCCGTGACGTAAAATAATGGCGGACAGTGGCGTACAGCGTCTCTTCGTCGATTAAAAACTTTTTGGAAGAACAGTTTTTTACTCAGATATAAAGGAGACGTTTTAGGCGTGTACAGCGGTCGGGAAAGATTAATTGCAGCTGTCTGGGAACTTTATTTCTTGCAAAGGCGTAATGCTGAAAGGAATTTTTCAGAAAGGTAGAGCGATGTTCGAACATTTAGCGTCTGCTCTCGCAAAGCGCGCTTGCCGTGTTCACTGTGACACGTCACTTCCGCCCCGCTCGCGTGGAGTTATCGTTCGTCAGTCGTTCGTCTATCGTTCATCGTGTGACGGGTCAATGGCCTACGATGTGATGTGCGATCGGCCAAAGACTGAATCACGCAACTGAATCGCGACGACTGAGTCGCATGTATGACCGCAGCTTAAGTAGCGTGCAGGAGGAGAAATTTTTGTTCATGGGCGAACACGTGACAGGAAGTCGCCGTTTGTAGTCTGTGGTGAAATACGTCACAATGTGCTCAAACAAATCACAGGCACAGGAAATGAACAAGAAGAAGTGTGTCACAAGAATTTGAATTCTAACTAAATCACTGAGCAACACAGGAACACAGGAAGTTGTGGAATACGTCACCCTATGGGAGGGGTGACGGCAAAATTGTTGAACAAAAACATCATAGGTCGATTTGTGCAGGGTCAACCGCAACAAACTCAAACCGAGCCATTCATGCATTGCTGTATTTGAGTGACTTATATACCGACATTTTTATTTCTTTTTTTCAGCACAGGTGTTGGAAAAATCATGAACCAAAATGTTATTTATTTTCTAATTTAACATTTTTTTTTACAAATGTGACCATGGTCTTTTAAACAAACAATGACATTAAACATTGTTATGTTAAAAAAAAAAAAGAAAAAAGCTTTTGTGCACACATCAGAAAATACATTGTACATTTTACCTACAGGCCAAACCGTGAGTGTCGTGGCAAAGCCAGACCGAGGAAATTGCACTGGTTTTATTTTTAGATCAGTCGCAAGTTGTCAAGAACAGGCGCTTGTATTTGGATGTGTCCACTGATAGTAGGTTTGGTTGTGATCAATCAGAATGATGTGGGAATAAAAATGTATGACAGTTTGGTATGATGACATGTAATTCACATATGCTGAAATGTAATATTATACATGATATAATATTATTAAGGCTGTTGCCATGACCATGAACCCCATGGGACTGGGTGGCCGAGTGGTAACGCATTTGCGCTCGGAATCGAGAGGTTGCGTGTTCGACCCTGGGTCAGGCCGCTATTTTCTCCCCCCTTTCCTAACCTAGATGGTGGGTTCAAGTGCTGGTCTTTCGGATGAGACGAAAAACCGAGGTCCCTTCGTGTACACTATATTGGGGTGTGCACGTTAAAGATCCCACGATTGACAAAAGGGTCTTTCCTGGCAAAATTGTATAGGCATAGATAAAAATGTCCATCAAATACCCGTGTGACTTGGAATAAAGGCCGCGAAAGGTGAATGCTCGCCTAACAGGCTTGAGGTTTGCTGGTCGATGTGAATGCGTTATATATTGTGTGTAAAAAATGTTTGTTTGTCTGTCTGTCTGTATAAAAATTCCATTTCACACGGCAGAAATTAATATGTAAAGCGCGGAGAGCACAGTTAATTGTGGTTCGCGCTATATAAGCTCACCATAATAATAATAAGAAGAAAGGTTTAATGTTATGTAAAATCAAAATACCAAAATCAAGCACCTATTAATCTGGTCTACGGCGCGGGAGTGTGTGTGTCTCTGCTCTCTCTCATCTCACTCTTGGCACACAGGTCAAAGCAGAGGTTAACTTGAGTGCACCTAGCAGGAGGGGGGTGATTTCTTGAATTAGCTGAGGGCGGTGTCGTTGTTTGCCGTTGTCATGAGAACAGTTACTTTTGTTTTGTTTCGTTTTTACCTCCAAATTTTTGCATTTTCACAACAGGCTTTTCTGTTTCATCTCTCATACATGGTGTCAATTGGAGAGAAAAACCGGAACAAAACAGAAGTAACTTATCTCGTGAGAACGGTAGTGCACTAGGTTTGGGAAAAACACGACAGTACGTACCTTATCTCTTTCAACCCGTATGGGGCTCTTCAACATGTGACAGACTGACAAATGCACCGAACCCATTTCGTTCTTCGAGAGACTTTTTCCGTGAAAACCTTTTCAGTGCCTCAGGGTCAGCTCAGGGTCAGTGTCATAAGAGCCTACATGTATGGCCGGACGAAGCCATGTTAACGGAAGGGATATAAGACCGTTTTCAGCGGATTTTCACACTGCTAAAACCTGACTTTCTTGCAGTTGCTTTGTCTGCAATGCCTTAGAACTCTACAAATAGTTAAGTTTTTCGCGTTTGTGTTGTAATTTGCAAGCAAACATCGTACAAGTGTACATTGTAAAGTTAATCGACTTTGCTACAATTTGTAAAAACTAGGGCATTACCTGATACCAAAATGTATATATATATATATATATATATATATATATATATATATATATATATATATAT
>NC_090245.1:62267083-62284583 GCF_037325665.1 Littorina saxatilis
AAAAAACGTGCTATTGTAGATAAGCTCACGTCGAGTCGCATTCAAATGACTAACTATGACGACTGCATTGTGAACTGGATCACACGGGTTCACGATGGCTCAGGGGTAAGATAAACCACGCAAAATAAATTCTTTTGAAAATTGTTCGCTCTTTACGGAGGGCACCTAGGATGTTCTCAATTGGTGAGTGTTTAAAGGAAATGGTGTTTGTACTGTGTGTAAAAGCCTGACCGCATCTGTGATGGTTTACGGGAGGCTTACTCTGCCTTTAAATCCCACAGGGGAGCTAGGTCGACCAAATGTCATCCTAAAGCTCCTATTGTACAATACTTTCACATATTTTTTTCGCCCTAAGGTTTGGTGCTTCCTTTCAAATCTAAAAAAAGTGTTGCTGTCTGATGTTGATGTCGTGTACCAAGAAGAAACAAGAAGAGCAAACGCTCGATTGAGTCACTTTCGCAGTTCTGAATATTATATGAGGCATCAGATGGACAGGAAGAAATTGCTATTCACAACACAATGAGTCACGTTCACATAAAATTTGAGCCCGGTCACTTTTATAGTTTCCGAGAAAAGCCCAACGTTAAGTTGTGTGTTGCCGAACAGAAAAGGCTAGTTATCTCCCTTGTTTTTCTGATAACGTTCGTAAAAGGCTACAGATGTAAATACTTTGATGTAAAGAATAATCCTACAAAGTTTCAATCACATCCGATGAACTTTGTCAAAGATATAAAATGTCTAATTTTCCTTTGACGCTGACCTGTGACCTTGAAAAAGGTCAAAGGTCAACGAAACCATCGTTAAAGTGTAGAGGTCATTGGAGGTCACGACTAAACAAAATATGAGCCCGATCGCTTTGATAGTTTCCGAGAAAAGTCCAACGTTAAGGTGGTGTCTACGGACGGCCGGCCGGACGGCCGGCCGGACAGACTAACACTGACCGATTACATAGAGTCACTTTTTCTCAAGTGACTCAATAAAAACGTGTATAAAAAAAAAATCTCAAAAAAGTAAAATGTCATTTTAGTAACAACCCAGATCCAATTCGCCAAATGTCGCCCTAAAGCTCCCATTATACAATACTTTTGATTAGGGCAACCAAAATTATAACATATATATATATATTGTGTTAAATCCTATAGGGGAGTTAGGTCAACCAAATGTCGTCCTAAAGGTAAAGCTCCAATTGTACAATACTTTCAACTTATATTTTGTCGCCCTAAGGTTTGGTGATTCTTTTAAAATCTCAAATTTCATTTTACTGACAACCCAGATCCCATTCTCTATCAAGCAGACATACAAGCTTATGTCGACACATGCTTCCAGACAAATTTGCAATAACAATAGAATCATTTCCCATAATACTATGGCAGCTTAGCACACCTGCCTTTCGTTGAGTCTCCACAATCATCATTTTGATTATTCTGAGACTATGATGCATGCTGGGTGTGTTTCTGCAGGTTGCATTGACCCGAGTTGGACATTGGCGTCAGGATCAAGTCCAAGCTTGATTTTGAGTGCATATATGTACTCAGAATACTGAATAGACCTCCCTTTAAAATCTCATCCCAAAGAGTAGTGAGACACCGCCCTCCATGAGGGGTCAAGTTAACAGCAGTGTACAACTCAGACAGTCACTTATCCAAGTACTTGGCTAGGCTCGGCATTGCTTAACTTTGTCATTGAGTGAGACTGCAAGCAGCCCACTCGGCCACTATGGTCCAATAAATATTCGTGTTAAAATAAATGTGATGCTTTTGACACAGATCATCATAATGGTCCTGACTTGCCTCAATTATGTGCTTATCTTGTGTGTTTTTCTGGATTACACAGGTACTGTAGTTAATGTCCAACTATCCTAAAAATTAACAGTTTCTTGGTAGTGAATGCGAGTACGTGTAAGAATGTTGTGACTTTTACATACTTTCTTTTTATTCTAAATTCAACCAATCTATATATGTACGTGTGTGTGTGTTAAAGCCAAATGTTGCCCTAAAGCTCCCATTATACAAAACATTCCACTTAGGCATAGGGCGACCGACAAGTATGGGTTATATGAAGTCTTATATCGCGCGCGTATCTCCAGACTCGGACTCAAGGCGCCGTGTGAGATGGATTTTTTTACACAATACATCACGCATTCACATCGACCAGCAGATCGCAGCCATTTCGGCGCATATCCTACTGTTCACGGCCTATTATTCAAAGTCACACGGGTATTTTGGTGGACATTTTTTTAATCTATGGCTATACAATTTTGCCAGGAAAGACCCTTTTGTCAATCGTGGGATCTTTAACGTGCACACCCCAATGTAGTGTACACGAAGGGACCTCATTTTTTCGTCTCATCCGAAAGACTAGCACTTGAACCCACCACCTAGGTTAGGAAAGGGGGGAGAAAATTGCTAACGCCCCGACACAGGGTCGAACTCACTTCCGAGCGCAAGTGCGTTACCACTCGGCCACCCATTGGTGCCTTTTCTCCAATTTCATTAGACTGACAACATCGACCTAGAGGTGGCTAAATCCCATTTCCTGGAAAGTTTAAAAAATAAAAGCGGTCAATTTTCGTCCTGATATGGCTCTGCGTAGTCGGCTGGACGTTAAGCAACAAATAAACAAACAAAAACGGTCAATTTCATAATGGAGGTAACCCGTGAGTAAGTTCAAAATCACAATGCTTTTCGTACCTGTTCATCTCCAAATGAGGCTGGTGGTATCGGTACATTTCCAGATGAGGCTTTTGGTAGCGGTACATCTCCAGATGAGGCTGGTGGTATCAGTACATCTCCAGATAAGGCTGGTGGTATCGGTACATTTCCAGATGAGGCTGGTGGTATCGGTACATTTCCAGATAAGACTGGTGATAGCGGTACATCTCCAGATGAGGCTGATGATAGCGGTACATCTCCAGATGAGGCTGGTGATAGCGGTACATCTCCAGATGAGGCTGGTGGTATCGGTACATTTCCAGATAAGGCTGGTGATAGCGGTACATCTCCAGATGAGGTTGGTGGTATCAGTACATCTCCAGATAAGGCTGGTGATAGCGGTACATCTCCAGATGAGGCTGGTGATACTGGTACATGTCCAGATAAGACTGGTGAAACTGGTACATATCCAGATAAGGCTGGTGATACTGGTAAATCTCCAGATGAGGCTGGTGATGGCGGTACATCTCCAGATGAGGCTGGTGATACTGGTACATCTCCAGATAAGGCTTGTGATACTAGTACATCTCCAGACGAGGCTGGCAATACTTGTACATCTCCAAATGAGGCTGGCAATACTGGTACATCTCCAGATGAGGCCTGAGGTACCAGTACATCTCCAGATGAGGCTGATAAAAAACAAATCATATCTTTTAACTGACAGAAGCATGTGTTGCATATATATATATATTGTAATACAGACCTTGGGACCTCAATTTTGCCATGGAGTTTAACAAAAAAAAAGCTACGTGCATTTTCAGAAAAATGAGAGTACTCCACATAACTTTTAATCATTCATTTCAAACATGCTGCACACACCGTCATTGATAAAAAAAAAAGATGGAAATCTTTGTTGATTTTTTCTTTAAGAGAAGACCTAATGTCATTAGACATCTGTTTCATCATTGCTGTAGCCTTCTTGCAGGAACACTTAGACTTCTGCGCGATGTTTAAGACAGGAAACACACTTTTGACAGCTTGTAAAATCACATCTGCTGTGCTCAATGACAAATTCATTTTCACTATCAGCTCGGATAACATCGCTTTGGCATGTACTGCACCCTGTTCCTCGGGTAGATCTTTTGCAAAAGACAAAGTCTGTGATGCTCCTCATGCTGGCAGCGGCTTTTCTTGGTGTTGTCAATTTCAGGATCCCTATGAGTCTAGCTTTGACATGCAGTGTCTATCGATGTCAAACTTGGAAAACATACGTTGAAAGGAATTCCTGTTCCCGAACAGCCTTTTTCTTTGCTCCTGCTGAGGATCCACCTCTTTGTTGTTGTTTTTGCATGATAAAAATTGAGCTTTCCACGCTTTGAGCTGATCAACGCAACTGATCTCGTTTAGTCACTTCATACGAGATTCAAAATGGCCATAGTAACAGGTTGTTTTTTTACACTAACTGAGTGAACCGAAAGTAGAAACTCAAGAAGTCTAGGAATTATTTCTCTTTTTTTCCACAGACCGTATCAATCGTAATTTAGAAAATCAAGAGTACAAAATATGGCAAAATCTTACGGGTTCCCTTTTCTGTACTATAAATAGCAATAAAATGATCACAAGATCAAGAAGGGGCATTTACAGGCTTCATGGCCTATCTAATACTAATGTACATTTGAAACTTAGTCAGGTATAGATTACATTCAAAAAGCAGAGGGGTGGACTTTTTCTTGGGTTCCTACCATTGTAAGTTTTTGTTAAAACTTTAAACAATTAAAGTAAAGGTTAATGTATTGGCAAAACAAAGACGAGAACCGAAAAATGCCACACTATGAAAATAAGTATGATAAAATGAAGTCGCAGTAACACTAAGCTTTCAGTTTTATGGGAAAAGTATATATTTCACGACGTTACAAAAACATATTGAACGGAATTGCCACCACCAAGGAATATGATAGCCATGCCTTCAACCCTATTCAACGAAGAGGAAATCTGTATCTGTCAAGTCAATGCTGGTGTCTTGATTACCGCTTTACTGCTTTAAAGAAATGTGCCAACCTTGTGTTTTTTCTTCTGTGACTCGACGGCCTCCAGCTCCTCTTGCAGTACCACAACTCGTTTGGACAGCTGCTAGTTGCGGAATGACAGACTGTCGACCTCCTGCTGGTACTTTCTGTTCCATTGTTCCTTCTCTTTCAGGTGCTCCTATACAACAGGCACAAGAACCAATTGTATTTATGGTCAGTTGACAAAGCCATCTACTTTCAGTACATTTGACACTTTTCAACAATTTAGTCTTATGGTATGAATATTCTTCAAATGGCAAACAATTTTCTAATTACATTCAAAGTTATTCTTATAATTATCATATGTTAAAAGGCTTTTCTGGTTAATGTTAATTGTAATTCAATCAAGTTTGCGTTTTAATGAAACAGATCCTGTGATTGGTCAGAATGCCCCAACTCATTAAAAATTACCGGTCATTAAATAGAGCTTAAACAATGACCACGAGTTGATTAGTGGAAAATAAACCACGAGTGGGTATTTGCAGCCTCTTGGTAATTCACGAGTGTGCGGAGCAGGTTGTTAATGAATTTTTTAGCTAGTGGCTATCGACAATTAGTCACCGGTAATTTGTAATGAGTTGGGACATTCTGACCAATCACAGGATCTGTTTCATTAAAACGCAAACTTGATTGTATTACAATTGTCGATAACCACTCGCTAAAAAATCCATTAACAACCTGCTGGCGAGGCGTATTGATACAGCCTCAACTAGTCTCGGTTAGCTTTGAGGGTCATTTTACAAGTAGGAAATATGAAGGCCAACGAAATACCGAGACCATAAGGTATGCGAAGTGATGACGTTGAGTACGTGACGTAAGTTAATGCATGAATTCTTCCGGACTACGTCAGTCAATTCCAAAGATCGCTTTTGTGATGAAAAGAATTTGTTTTAGAGTTTGCTGTCCAGAAACCCGTCAAAAAAGAAGGGAAAATGTGTGTGAAAGAAAACAAAACAGGAGCAGAGTGATACGATAGGAATACAGAGACATTTCTTGGGACTTGACCCTTGCAGGTAGGTGGACTGAAAGTAGTGTGTGAACAGAACAGAACCAATTCTGTCTGTTTACAACCGCATGAAAGCAGGAAAGAGATTGTCGTCAGATTCAATTACAATAACATTAACATGCTTCCATTTGAAACTTCTCGGTCTTCATCGTGGATTGACGCCCTCCCAAAGTCTAATTGAAGCCCTCCGTCGCTTCGCTCCGTCGGGCTTCAATTAGCTTTTGTCGGGCGTCAATCCCCGATGAAGACTTCGAAGTTTCAAATGGAAGCATGTTAATCACTTAATGTGTAACTGAACAGGTGGGGGCCTCATCAGATCAAAAAGCTGTGTCTGGCAAGAACCGTAGTGAAGGCATTACATCCGCATCAAAGCGACGAAGGAAAGTGTCCATTCTAGCTCTGCCCTCTAAAGTCAAACAGCAGTAAGTCCACTCATAATAAAGCCAAAATGAAGTATTGCCAGTCATAATTATGATAATATGACTGGCAATACTTCATTTTGGCTTTGATTTTTGTTTGTATGTTTGCTTAACGCCCAGCCGACCACGAAGGGCCATATCAGGGCGGTGCTGCTTTGACATATAACGTGCGCCACACACAAGACAGAAGTTGCAGCACAGGCTTCATGTCTCACCCAGTCACATTATTCTGACACCGGACCAACCAGGCCTAGCACTAACCCCATAATGCCAGACGCCAGGCGGAGCAGCCACTAGATTGCCAATTTTAAAGTCTTAGGTATGACCCGGCCGAGGTTCGAACCCACGACCTCCCGATCACGGGGCGGACGCCTTACCACTAGGCCAACCGTGCCGGTTTTTGGCTTTGAAGGGCAGGCTAAAGGTAGTCACTTTGATTAACTGGAAATAATTCATGCAAGTTTTTGTCTTAGCTTTTCTTACCTGAATTATTGCGTAAAGCCATGAGGACCACTCATCCTCCTACCTCTGGTGTAATGAGGGTAGTAGTCCATTTTTGCCGCAAGTACCTGGATAAAAAAAAGCATACACAATAAAATATTTTGTGTTGCCTCAACGTGCATGTCCACCCCCCCCCCCTCCCCCATGTGACCATCTTATCAAGTTGCAGATATTGCTAGTGGTCAGTGTGTTCCCAACACAAATGTGACAAAGGGGTGCTGGTTTTTGTTTTATTAGGTTGAACTTGAAGAATTTTGTAGTAATGAATGTTTTTTGTTCACATCAATTTTGACTCGGTTTAAAGACTTTCATCTGGAATGTTCATAGATCAACCCATAAAAGTTTATCAAATTCCCTTACCAATAAATACACTTTAATTTTCCATGACCAGTGGCTGAACTTCTGTAACACTGACATTCAATTACAATAACATTAACATGCTTCCATTTGAAACTTCTCGGTCTTCATCGTGGATTGACGCCCTCCCAAAGTCTATAGTAATTGAAGCCCTCCGTCGCTTCGCTCTGTCGGGCTTCAATTAGCTTTTGTCGGGCGTCAGTCCCCGATGAAGACTTCGAAGTTTCAAATGGAAGCATGTTAATCACTTAATGTGTAACTGAACAGGTGGGGGCCTCATCAGATCAAAAAGCTGTGTCTGGCAAGAACCGTAGTGAAGGCATTACATCCGCATCAAAGCGACGAAGGAAAGTGTCCATTCTAGCTCTGCCCTCCAAAGTCAAACAGCAGTAAGTCCACTCATAATAAAGCCAAAATGAAGTATTGCCAGTCATAATTATGATAATATGACTGGCAATACTTCATTTTGGCTTTGATTTTTGTTTGTTTGTTTGCTTAACGCCCAGCCGACCACGAAGGGCCATATCAAGGCGGTGCTGCTTTGACATATAACGTGCGCCACACACAAGACAGAAGTCGCAGCACAGGCTTCATGTCTCACCCTGTCACATTATTCTGACACCGGACCAACCAGGCTTAGCACTAACCCCATAATGCCAGACGCCAGGCGGAGCAGCCACTAGATTGCCAATTTTAAAGTCTTAGGTATGACCCGGCCGGGGTTCGAACCCACGACCTCCCGATCACGGGGCGGACGCCTTACCACTAGGCCAACCGTGCCGGTTTTTGGCTTTGAAGGGCAGGCTAAAGGTAGTCACTTTGATTAACTGGAAATAATTCATGCAAGTTTTTGTCTTAGCTTTTCTTACCTGAATTATTGCGTAAAGCCATGAGGACCACTCATCCTCCTACCTCTGGTGTAATGAGGGTAGTAGTCCATTTTTGCCGCAAGTATCTGGATAAAAAAAAGCATACACAAAAAAATATTTTGTGTTGCCTCAACGTGCATGTCCACCCCCCCCCCCCCCCCCCCCATGTGACCATCTTATCAAGTTGCAGATATTGCTAGTGGTCAGTGTGTTCCCAACACAAATGTGACAAAGGGGTGCTGGTTTTTGTTTTATTAGGTTGAACTTGAAGAATTTTGTAGTAATGAATGTTTTTGTTCACATCAATTTTGACTCGGTTTAAAGACTTTCATCTGGAATGTTCATAGATCAACCCATAAAAGTTTATCAAATTCCCTTACCAATAAATACACTTTAATTTTCCATGACCAGTGGCTGAACTTCTGTAACACTGACATTCAATTACAATAACATTAACATGCTTCCATTTGAAACTTCTCGGTCTTCATCGTGGATTGACGCTCTCCCAAAGTCTAAAGTAATTGAAGCCCTCCGTCGCTTCGCTCCGTCGGGCTTCAATTAGCTTTTGTCGGGCGTCAATCCCCGATGAAGACTTCGAAGTTTCAAATGGAAGCATGTTAATCACTTAATGTGTAATTGAACAGGTGGGGGCCTCATCAGATCAAAAAGCTGTGTCTGGCAAGAACCGTAGTGAAGGCATTACATCCGCATCAAAGCGACGAAGGAAAGTGTCCATTCTAGCTCTGCCCTCCAAAGTCAAACAGCAGTAAGTCCACTCATAATAAAGCCAAAATGAAGTATTGCCAGTCATAATTATGATACTATGACTGGCAATACTTCATTTTGGCTCTGAAGGGCAGGCTAAAGGTTAAGGTAGTCACTTTGATTAACTGGAAATAATTCATGCAAGTTTTTGTCTTAGCTTTTCTTACCTGAATTATTGCGTAAAGCCATGAGGACCACACATCCTCCTACCTCTGGTGTAATGAGGGTAGTAGTCCATTTTTGCCGCAAGTATCTGGATAAAAAAAATCATACACAATAACATATTTTGCAGGGTTCCACATCACGTAAAATTGGAGGTATTATACCCTCTGACCCCCCCCAAATCACGTACGAGACGCTCTTTGAAAGGGTGTCGGTAAGTAACAATTATTTTGCCAAGAGGTATAATAACGTACGACTTGAAAGGCAAAAGGGTATGACTTTGATCGTTTTACAAACGGTACGACTGGTTATGCGACGCTCGAGGTTTTTTTGGTTTTTTTTTTCGCGGGAGACTAATTTCGGAAAGCTTCACCGGCGATCTCGACACGTGTTTTACTGTCTCCGGGAAGTCGGCGCTGTCAGCGTGACCAGAGTTACTTCCCCTCCGCTATTTTCGGTTCTGTTGGTTCCGCGAAGACCGCGAGCGTGCAAGTTTGCAGACGATCAGTTTTGTCACTGACTTTGTGTTTGAAAAGGCCACGACCAAGAAAGCCTGTTGCAGTTGATCCAAAACAACGAACTTTGACGTTTGCATTTTTGCGATACCTGATTTTAGCATGCTTGGTGACATTCTCTTGACCATTCCAATCACTTCTGTACCCTGTGAGAGAGGCTTTAGTCAACAGAACCGGGGGAAGTCAAAGCTAAGGAACCGACTCTCAGTGGAGAGACTGGCCTAACAAAATGATGATTAAACACGTAGGCACTGACCTAAAGCGTGACATCACTGGAAGGGCGGCATTGCAAGTGCACGGAGCCATGAGGAAAACTAAGGAAATCTGTTGACAGTGGCTGTGACTTGCAAAACAAAACACCAAGACTTCACCCAAAGACTGAGTTACAGAGTAATAATTATTAGAGCCATACAGTTGCAACGCCCTTTCAATGATGCCACGCTTTAGTGTGTTGAAACTTAGATTGAACTGTTGTTGTGGAGAGACACAGTCACAAGTGTGTTGCAGATGTGAATTTCAACAGGCACTTGATAGGTGTGTTGTTAATTTGTAACCAACAACTGAACAGGCAAATAATTTCAAACTTATTGATACTCATAATAATATTCTTGTTGTTGTGGAACTGAACTGACTTTTCATAGCATTACCCTGAATTTTGGGGGAAAATCAATCAATCAATCAATATGAAGCTTATATAGCGCGTATTCCGTGGGTACAGTTCTAAGCGCTTGTCGAAGAGTTGTCAACACAGGACTAACAAAGAAACTAACATCTTCAGACGGACACGAACCCTATCACACACTAGCAAACCCTGGTAAACAAACAACTGTTTAACAACAATGTACACATCAATAGCTAGGTCGAACAAAATAATATTAAGCACAAAGAAAACACCTCTCACAGAGCACAGCACAAGAATGTCTTTTGGGGCACAGCACATCACGTCGAGCATGAAAGTCGCAGCCAGCTACGGGAAGAACTGAGTCTTCAACCTACTCTTAAAATAACTGTGGCACTGCACTGGTAAACTCATAATTGTCAGTTGGTGGCTGGGTTCTGGGTTATTAATAAAAGTTTACTGTTCAGAATTTCAAGCCAGTTTACTTGTTCGTTTTGTGAAAGCTCTCAGCCTCTGACTAGTGTTTTGATACCGCGGTAATTGCTGTAAATGTTTAAGTGTTATCATAGACCTGTATTAGATAAATGGTGTTATTCACTTATTGTAATGCTACAAGCAAGAATTTACACATATGACATTTCCCAATGGTCATAAATTATTTCCTTTATTCAAAGCACTCTCAAATTGACAATGCAATCTGCACACATTGACATCATGCACATGCAAGAACCTGGTAAAACAGCAAAGCAATACACAGAGTCGCCGACAACATGCCATACCCTTTGATCAATCAGGAAAGGGTATGAAAACCCTTTACTTTTATGGTGAAAGGGTATGAATACCCTTGACCTCAGAGCCTGTGTGGAACCCTGATTTTGTGTTGCCTAGACGTGCATGTCCACCCCCCCCCCCCCCCCCCATGTGACCATCTTATCAAGTTGCAGATACTGCTAGTGGTCAGTGTGTTCCCAACACAAATGTGACAAAGGGGTGCTGGTTTTTGTTTTATTCGGTTGAACTTGAAGAATTTTGTAGTAATGAATGTTTTTGTTCACATCAATTTTGACTCGGTTTAAAGACTTTCATCTGGAGTGTTCATAGATCAACCCATAAAAGTTTATCAAATTCCCTTACCAATAAATACACTTTAATTTTCCATGACCAGTGGCTGAACTTCTGTAACACTGACATTATAGTGACAGTCAGTGTCACTGACAAGTCAGCATGCAGCTCAGCACTCGCTGCACTGTGACCTGAGAGTGAGAAACTATACTCTATAGACCCAAATGAAACACAGCACTCTGAACGTTTTCACACGACATATTTTACTCGAATTTGCAAATGTGTTCTTCGGGTTGGTAGACTAAACGCTTACAATTAAGCTTACATCGAAAGAAATCGATGCGCAGAAAGTTCACCTTCGTCGCTTCGACAATGTTCAGAATCAGAGCACTCAGCACTGACTCGACTGAGTTGTGGAGAGAGCGATGTGGAAAGTAAAAATCAGGCTTATGATCAGCATTGTATTTCAAATTACTTACGTATATATTTTACATTGCAAAACAATCAAATAAAGTCATCAAAAGTTGTTTACCAGCAGAGCACATCAGAAAAAATGGCGTCCTTTCACATCTCCGATGAGGGCGGCAGGTCAAATTTCGTCTGACTGTGGTCGAACCATTTGAAGATCAATGGATCCGTGATGGCTCATAGTGTGAATTGTGTATCTTTTCACAAAAGACAAGTTTCGCAAAACGAGAAGAAGCACGAATGGGATACGTATTTCATTATTTCGAGTAAAACAAAATTCCCACAAATCTCATTTTTTTTACAAGGAACACTCTCAGATAAAAATATATTTGACAATTTATCATAGTTGCCCTAAAGACCCCATTTTCCAAAGGTCGACATAAGTCTCAAAATTACTTTTTGATTTTTTTCCTAAACGGTAAATCCCAAATTGATGCCATTTACAGACAAGACACTTTGGGCACTGTCTTCTCGATAGCGATAGGGTCGATGCTGTCAGTCCAATGGGATTGCAGAAAAGGGGCCAAACCTTAGGTCGACCGATTTTCGGTCGACCTAAATCGAAAGTGTTGTAAAATGGGGGCCTTAGGTCGACAATTGGTCGACCTAAGGAGGCTTTAGGATTTATATATATATATATATATATATATATATATATATAAATCCCATGCTGTTTTTAAATACAGCGTTTTGCTATTCACTTCAATATAATAGTAAATAACAATCAAGAAGTAACGAAGTCTTTTAACCACAATTTCCCAGATATTTACACTTTTCATTTTGTTTCAATTCACACCACAAAACATACACTTCGCCTTTTGCTATTCAGTCTCAAGTCTAAATAATAATAGTATAAATCATAACTAATTTTCTTCACACCATCGATCATAGACATAATGTACTGGGTCAAAGGTCCGCCTGACTCGAAAATTTACTTGGGGAAAGACAGTGACTGCAAAAAATCGTGTACTTCATGATTGGTACAATGGCCAACACAAATGTTGTCGGATCAAGTCTACTTCCATTTTTTAGATGGTATATGTTTTTTTCCTCTGCTTGACATTGAAAATATAATAAAGTGTTCCTTTTGAAGAAGTATTATACAGGAAAGTTATCATGCTGTTCACCCTCGTGACGAATAGACTTCAATTCTATGCAAACGCCACTCTGCATGACTAAGCACTCACTTTAGTATTATAATATTGTATCTATTTTGTTACATCTAGTCAGCATTTGTTAACCTTGACGACAGATATCATTGTAGGTAATATCAATACAATGTCCTATATTGATGCTATATTATTTGTATGCCAGTGTCTTTGGGTATTTATGGCAACAGCTACCGAAAGCTACGAAGTAAGCTTACATTTTTTGTTGGAGTGAAACTGTAAATCTCTTTCATAAACCATTTTGCCATTTACAACAGGCAATGTCATATATTGGTGCTACATTACTAGCATTCAAATGTGTATTCATGGCAACAGCATTTTGCCATTTACAACAGTTTCACTAACACTGTATTCTTTCTTGCTTTATTATTTTGTGACTCAGTGATAATTTTAAATAAAGTTATTTGCATCATACACTTTGATTTCATTCATTTCTATTTATAACTACTTTTACTACTTTCCCTTCTTCACTGTGACATGCCACTGTATCACGCTCATTCAGACCAAAAACAATACCATTCCTACCTGTTGCAACGTCTATCGCTCGCTCTGTCTTTTGGTTCCTTGGTTGATCGATCGGTTTCTTGGTGGAAAACATATTTCTGTCACCAATACCAGTATTATTGCATCACTTCCATAAAGGTAGAGTAGCCTTCTTCCTTTCTGTTAAGCCAATAGGTCTTATTCATTATTGAGCTCTTATTCATTATTGCATTACTTTCACAACAATCTTCTTCCTTGATATTGCGATAGTTGTTATCTCCCATTTATGTACAAACGCCGAAAAGACAATTTAACAGGACACATCAACACTATTATTTTGTTTACCTGTACCAACAGGTGTAGAACTCCCTGTTTCTTTGATATTGTCAATGTTTCGGCTCGTGTTGATCCTGGGATCAACTGAATTTCTTGTAAGAGTCTGCGGCGGGCGCGCGGTAGAGTGTGTTTGTGTGTGTGTGTGTGTGTGTGTGAGGAACAGATCAACACTGACAGCCTGGAGTAAGAGAACGAGTGTGAGACAGAGACAGAGAGAGACAGAGAGAGAGAGAGGGATAAAAGTGTGTGTGTGAGTGTGTGTGTGTGTGTGTGTGCGTGTGTGTAAGGAACAGACACACACGAAAAGCTCGCAGAGAGAGAGAGAGAGAGAGAGAGAGAGAGAGAGAGAGAGAGAGAGAGAGAGAGAGAGAGAGAGAGAGAGAGAGAGAGAGAGAGAGAGAGAGGGGGGGGGGTAGAGAGAGATGAAATAGGGAGTCGGAGGAAGTGAGAAAGCTACAATGAGAGAGAAAGAGGGGTGAGGAGCATGCGTACGAGATAGAGACAGATACAGAGGGATATAGAGAGGGACAGACAGACAGACACACACACACACACACACACACACACACACACACACTCTCTCTATCTCTCTCTCCCTTTCTCTCTCTCTCTCTATCTCTCTCTCTCTCTCTCTCTCTCTCTCTAACACATACATAATCACACACACACACACACACACACACACACACACACACACCGTCACACACACGCACACATACACACTGACACACATACACACCCACACACACACTGACACACACACACACACATCCCCACACACACGCATACCACCACCTGAACCCACCTACATCCCCTTCCCTTTCCCGGCCACACACACACACACACACACACACCCCCCTCCCTCTCTCTCTCTCTCTCTCTCTCTCTCTCTCTCTCTCTCTCTCTCTCTCTCTCTCTCTCTCTCTCTCTCAAAATGGCAATCTCATGTACATTATATTTGTCAAAAAGTATCCAAGAATTTGTTTCTGCTATCAAAGTTAAAGCAATATGTCGATATCGCAACACTAAAACTATTTTATCATGCCCACATCTTATCCCATATTAATTACGCATCAACTCTTTGGGATGGCGTCTCTGATATTCACATGAAAAAGTTAAACTCTCTACATCGTCGGGCAGCTAAAATCATGTTAAATGGTCCACAATTATCAGCTGATTTGAAGTTAAAGAATCTAAACTACCTGCCGCTAGTTAAACAGTTACAGTTTAATAAGACTGTAATGATGTATAAAGTATATCATGGCGAAGTGCCCATCTATATTCAGGACCTATTTCACAGAGTCACCGAAAGGTACGGGTCTATCAATTTTCTACCACCAATACCCAGGATTGATTTGTTCAAAACTAGTCAAGCCTTCTCTGGCGCTATGGTGTGGAACTCCATTCCGTCTGTAATAAGATCATTAACCTCACTAAAGAGTTTTAAATACGCTCTGCATAATCATTTTATGTCTACCTAGATGGCTATACTAGTCTCAACATGTGCAAGTAGCTGTCTACAATTGGCAAAGCTTTATGAATTACACAAATATGTTCTTTATTATATGTATTAATATGTGGAATTTATGTTGCGATTTTCCATCATCATCATCAACATCATCATCAACATCATCATCATCATCATCATCATCATCATCATCATCATCATCATCATCATCATCATCATCATCATCATCATCATCACTTGATCATCATCATCATCATCATCATCATCATCATCATCATCATCATCATCATCATCAACATCTTCATCATCATCATTTACACCATATAATCATTATTAGCATTAGTGTAAACGTTGGTATCGTGTGAATTTTACCGTCGATCACTTTACATGTGTAACCTCATTGCTCAATTAACATGTTGCATGTTTCGCTTTCGATTTGTATGTTGCTTACTTTGTCATTTTGTTGTTTATGTTTATTTGCTCGTTTGCTTACTTGTCGATTGTTTGCTGGTTCGTTCGTTTACTTTGTTTATTTGTCATGTTGCTTTACTGGTTTATCATTTATTATTAGACATTTGTATTTGAAGTAAGGACCGGTTGTAAGAAAAGGCGTCGCCTTAAACCTCTATCCTTGAAAAATAAAGTTCCATCATCATCATCACCATCTATCTCTCTCTCTCTCTCTCTCTCTCTCTCTCTCTCTCTCTCTCTCTCTCTCTCTCTCTCTCTCTCTCTCTCTCTCTCTCTCTCTCTCTCTCTCTCTTTCACACACACACTCCCACTCAGTCTCTCTGTCTCCAACACACACATAATCACGAACAGACTCAAACGCACACATATACACACAAGCAAACACACACACACACACACACACACACACACACACACACACACACACACACACTACCGCGCCCCCGCCGCAGACTCTTACAAGGAACTTAGTCGATAAATATCGACAGGGGGCCGACAAATGGTTTACATGTGAAATGTGTGTATATGGGTGTGGGTCTGAAACAAACAAACAAACAAACCATGTGAACCCCCCCCCCCCCCCCCCCTCCCACCGCTCGCGGGCTGAACGACTGACGTCACATGTCGCTTCGGTCTTTTCCAGAAGAACACCGCGTGTACATAATACACAATTCGATCGCGTAGCACTGCCAATGCACATTTTCGCAACGAAAACCGTGCTACTGTTTCTTGTGTGTTAAATCTGAAAGCAATATAAGTGAACGAACAATTGAAAACTGATATCACGTTACTAAACTCCCAAAAGTAATAAATTACTTCTGACTGCGGTACACAATACATTTTCAAAGCAATTTTTATTATTTTCAAGACATAAAAAATACAACGGAAGAAAAATGCAAGCAATAACAATTTTTTTTAAAGTACAGACTAAATACTGAAGCTCTCTATTTCTCTTTAGTATGTTGGATTCAGGTGTACTTACTCACAGTTGCAGACAGATACAGATTCAAACACGTGTCGAGCGTAAAACAAAAAGTGAAACTAGAGAATAACATGAACCTGAAAACTTTTAAAATATTTGTACCCAGCACCAAGAGAGATTATTGTAAAAAAAATGTCTGTGTTCTACATAAGACAGGAGAATTTACATAGCAACAGAAAACATGCTTGTAAATCACTGAGCACCAACAGTTAAAAATCACTATCGCTCACCTCATGCAGACTGAAATGCAAACCTGCACACATACATACACACAAACAAGGGGGGAGCATCCGTGGACTGGCACTAATGATATGATCAACTGCATATGTAGCTAAGTTTGCCCGTCTCACACCTTGTTAATGTTAGTGTCACTGGTACGCAACCTGTTCTTCATGCTCTACTCTTTCCACCCGCGCTGCACTTTGTCCATCATTGACATTGTCCTCAGCTTGTGGTGGACTCGGATTTAAAAAAAAAAAGCAGGACAGCATTTTCGAAAACATCTTCTTGCACTTTCAAAGAAATGTCAAATGCATAAACTGTGTCATAAAAAGGCACAGGCACTGTATCATTGGTTTGGCACTGTTGCAGAAAGTCCTTGTCATCAGCTTTCATTTTGGCAGAGCAAGCGACACCCACAGTCCGACGAAAAATGTCCTCCATGTCAAGGAACATTTGCACAATGTTGTCTTTGACAAATGTCAGTCCTCCTCGGTTAAGCACCGTTGTCATGTCAGTTGAAGAACCACAATCACTTTCTGACAGCTCACTGAACCTCAGTGCTTCTAAACAGCGCAGTTTCTCGTATCTGTATGCACCTTTCTTGAGGCCCCAAACTTTCTTTTTTAGTTTCTTCACCACACTCCCAGCAACATACCTGATCACATCCTTCTCCTCCTCACACACTGGCACCGGTCGGTCATTCGCGTTGTCTTCCTGTTTGCACCCATAGGTTGCTTCGACCAGCCTTTCAAACATCCTGAGGCAAATGGAAGCTGATGCATGAGTCGACTTGGTGACCTCTGTAATGCTTGCATGGCTTGCGTAGTACAATGCAAAATACTTTCAGTGAGCCTTTTCCTTGGCTGCGTTCCGGAACTTCCCTTGTATACCAAGGCATGACTCAAACAC
>NC_090245.1:62289583-62294583 GCF_037325665.1 Littorina saxatilis
AACATCAGAAATTGTGAAAGAAACAATTGAAAGTCAGCAGAGACTTTCTTCCGAGATTTGTTAAAATCTCTTAGCAGAGATAGAGAGAGAAATAAGTATCCCTTCACAGACAGCCTATTGGGAGCATCAGACCCTCCTCAAGGGGGACCGAGATTTACAGAGCAAAGTCCCTTTGTGGGGGACGTATCGCAAGGTAATCTAGTCCTGAGGAGGACCATTGTATTTGTACCTAGACCAGACACGTGTTTCGACACTATTGTGTCTCATCAGTGGTCAGGTGGTACTGATGGCGAGAGTTGTCAACCCATGGTATCCAACTAAGAAGCAAACCATTCTCTGAATGGTAGCTTCTGTTGGCATGGGAGACTACCCTCATCTGACAACCCCAAGAGGATATCTGTGAAGGGAAACACTTTGATTTAAGGCCAAAGTGTAGAATTGATATTTATTAAGAAAGAATTTAGAAATTTAGACAAGTTTTAACCAAGAAATTAGGTTAAAACAAGGGAAATTTGAAAAAGCCTAAAGGGAGGTAACTCTGTACCAGCCTGCAGATCCAGAAATGGATACGCGAACAAGTTAGATCTAATTTTGAAAAGGTTAAACAGGAAAAGCGGTCAACTTTTCACTGCTGTTCAACACGGGACTTGGTAAAGAAGAAGTTTTCTGCTTTATTCAATTGGATCGCTTTAAAGGCGATGCAACTTTCACGGTGACCACATTATAAAACATCAGAAATTGTGAAAGAAACAATTGAAAGTCAGCAGAGACTTTCTTCCGAGATTTGTTAAAATCTCTTAGCAGAGATAGAGAGAGAAATAAGTATCCCTTCGCAGACAGCCTATTGGGAGCATCAGACCCTCCTCAAGGGGGACCGAGATTTACAGAGCAAAGTCCCTTTGTGGGGGACGTATCGCAAGGTAATCTGGTCCTGAGGAGGACCATTGTATTTGTACCTAGACCAGACACGTGTTTCGACACTATTGTGTCTCATCAGTGGTCAGGTGGTACCGATGGCGAGAGTTGTCAACCCATGGTATCCAACTAAGAAGTAAACCATTCTCTGAATGGTAGCTTCTGTTGGCATGGGAGACTACCCTCATCTGACAACCCCAAGAGGATATCTGTGAAGGGAAACACTTTGATTTAAGGCCAAAGTGTAGAATTGATATTTATTAAGAAAGAATTTAGAAATTTAGACAAGTTTTAACCAAGAAATTAGGTTAAAACAAGGGAAATTTGAAAAAGCCTAAAGGGAGGTAACTCTGTACCAGCCTGCAGATCCAGAAATGGATACGCGAACAAGTTAGATCTAATTTTGAAAAGGTTAAACAGTAAACATGTGCTTTTTAGAAACATACAGACAGAGATTGACTCGAGACGGAGACACAGACAAATAAACTAAGAGAGAGAGGGAGATTGAGAGAGAGAGAGAGAGAGAGATAGACAGACAGACAGACAGTGAGACAGAGCGAGACAGAGCGAGAGAGAGACTGAGAGACTTGGAGTGTATGTGACATGCAGAGATAGACAGACAGTGTGTGTGACAGACAAACAGACAGATTGATAGAGTGATGAAAACAGCTTGCTGGTGCTGTTCTTATGATAATATTATTTCACAATAATGTTGGAAATCAAGAAGTCTACGTCCCGATACAGAAAAGTAAGTAGCACCGGCTTACTAAAGTGACGCATGCAAGCTTCAGTGGCAGGGGGTGCCCGGGTAGCTCAGGTGGTAGAGCACTGGACTTGTGATCGAAAGGTCGCTGGTTCGAATTCGGGCCGGTGTAACACGAGAAAATTACTCCCACGAGATTTTTACTCCGGAGTAAACATTTCGTACGAAAAACTTACTCCCTTTACGAAAAAAGCACTCCCCCATTGCACGAGAAAATTACTCCCCAAGACAGGTGAGTTCCGAGTAAACATTTCGTACAAAAATGTTACTCCCCTGACGAATAAATAACGAATAAATTACTTCACCCCAACACGAGCAATTTAACTTCCCATGCCAGGTGTACGACATTTTTACTCCCTTGTCCCCTGTTAGCCTTGGTGGTGGAAGGCGTGGAAGGATGGTAGCGCGACATTCGTGTGCGCGAGATCACTTATTGGCATTATCCCTTAGCCCGCATCCCATTTTTGCGTACGAGATTTTTACTGGAAGTAAAAAAAATGGGAAGTAACAATTTCGTGGAGGGAGTAATTTTTTCGTGCCTTGGGGAGTTCTTTTCTCGTACGAAAAGTGTACTCGGAGTAAGAATTTCGTACGAAATATTTACTCCGGAGTAAATGTTTCGTGGAGTAAAAATTTCGTGTTACACCGGGACGGACACGGGTCAACTTTATGTGCAGACCCAGAGACGGTATCCATCTCCCACCCCCGTGTCACCACAATGGCACGTTAAAGATCTTGGTCATTCTACCATAAGTGCAGATGGCTATTACCACCTAAACACGCATACATCAAAAGCCGTGATGGCGTAAAAACTCGAATCGTATAAACCAATTCATGTCCAATATAGGCAATTAAGACCTGGCGGACAATAAGCCCCTTAAAATTTACTCTTTTTTTTTCAGTGGCAGCCTCTTACACCGGACTTTGCTAGGGCGAAGCGCCCTAGAATAAGTCACGCCCGGGAAAGAGGTCACATTGAGACAGGTCCCTCCTTTAGTGCTGAAGTTTGGAAGAAAGAATTTAGAGGACACAATTCCAATGGTTAGGCCTATTACAACCAGCAAGTCTTGAAGAGGCAATCAGAGAATTGGTAACAGTAATTGACTGATTGTTTTAATCCAAAACGCACAGTTTAATACAATATGTGTGGGAGGGAAAGGAAAGGATAAGGGGCGTTATATGGGAGTGCTGTGGCACTATTAGTATTGTGGCACTATGCCATACATCAGATTTAAGGTGTTACGAGTGTGTTCAAGTTGCGGTTCTTGCTAATGTTTTCACTCACTGAGTTACTTGCCTTGATTGCGACGGCGTATACACACGGTCCAGTGTGCATTCGACAGGGGGTGCCCAATATGCACGGCTAGAACTAAGATACTTCTTGATTTCAGTAAATAGTTTCATCACATGTCAACTAGTTTGTTTTTAAATGATTTTTTAGAGATCGCCAAATGGTATTGTGTGAATAACATCATTCGGTCGATTGTACGCACGGCGCCGTGCTTCTAGTAGCTCTCAGTCCATTCCTTCTTTCCGGTATGGAAACAGACGTGTTTCTGGCGAAAGAATCGGCGTTTTCAACTCGCCATATCTTCATATTCATTCGGACTAGAACAACGAAATATAACTTTCTTGTAAAAAATATCCCGAGCCTTGCGACTCTGGTAGTCATTTTGTTACGCGAAGCGGCCTTTGGTAGGTACGACAGTTTTAGTCACCCAAGTAAATATATCTAAAACGCACGTGGACGAGTTTTTCAATGGCGTATGTGAAGTCTGTGAATGTTGTGATTACAAATCATTTCGGGGCACCCCTCAGTCTATACGTACAGACAAACAAATTGCATGGAACGAAAGTTGAGAGGCTGGACTGTAAGTTGTTGTTTTGACTTCTACAAATCTCGCAGGTCTTTTATGCAAAACAGACTCAAAATTGCATTTTTCACGCAAGTGTAGATGACGAGACTATCGAAGGAATGGAATACACTTGCCTACAGATATAATAGACAGATACTGTCTATTTATATCTATGACTTACCCATGCCCATAATTTATTATGTTAGAATAAAGAACATACTTTGCTCTTTTGAATGATGTATGATTTGGCACTGTACACAGGATTTTAGACCTGCCCCCTAAGTGATTTTTCCATAAACCCGTCAAAAAGCTCACTCTGTTTTGGCCGTAAAAAGCGCCCAAATGCAGTCAATTTCTAACCTGTGTCGTGTGTTCGAAGGAGTACATCTCAGCGATGCCATTGCCTTGCAACCTCAAAGAAATATATTTTAATAACCCGCTTAGTGTGAAATAAAACGGCCGGAGATTTGCTTCGTTTCTTTGCTGCGACACAAAACCAAAACCAACTATAGATCTGCGGTGACATTATGAGTTCGTTTTCGACATTGCAGTGAAGTTGCGTGGATCTTCGACGATTCCCGTTCGGTTTAATGTGGATGGAGCTTTGATTGAATGTAACTGCTTTGAAAAGTTGCAACATGAGTCCTTGGGATCGGTGTTTTTCGGTAAACTTCTTCGTATCCTTGACTTTACTTTTGACTTGAACAGATCCAGATCGGCTGGGGCTGTTGATCGCCTACACAGATCTATATGAAGTTGACTCGACACGGCGAACCGCCGAATCCGTGCCCTCTCGTCGGTCCTACCCCCAAATCCCTTACCAACCTCAGACCCCACCTCACCATTCTAACCTCACTGGCGCACTATGTGTGATTATCCCTTCCTCATGTGTGTGTGTGTGTGTGTGTGTGTGTGTGTGTGTGTGTGTGTGTGTGTGTGTGTGTGTGTGTGTGTGTGTGTGTGTGTGTGTTGTTTGTTGTGTGAGTGCATGCAGGCGGGCGGGCGTGTGTGTGCCCGTGTGTCTTTGTGTCTGTGCATGTCGTCTTGAGTGCGAGAAAGCGATGTTTTGAGAAATAGTGACAGATAAAAAGTTTAAGAAAGGAATCTACCAAGCGAGAGTGGGCGTCCATTACGGCATTGCGAAGCGGACCTGCGCATCTACCCGCTTTGTTTGTCTGTTTGTTTATGTGTGTCCATTTGGTTGTATGAGTGTGAAAGTGTACGTATTAAAGGGGGGAGGGGGGGGGTGGAGGGTGAGGACCTATGCGTTTGGCTTCATAGTTCCTTCATACGAGTAACTTTGTTAACAGTTCATTATTCGGACACAGATTAACAAGTTATAGAATGTTCGTGTAGAACAGACACTTAGCCACAAAAAACACCTGGTTTTGAAATAAATTATTTCCTCGATTCCGTTCAAAGGAGCTTTCCCCAAACACCTTTTTAACAATATCCAATTGATCTAT
>NC_090245.1:62299583-62322083 GCF_037325665.1 Littorina saxatilis
TCTATTTTTTCTGCTTTAGTTTTAGATTTGAATATCCTCCTCCATAACACAACCTGTGTATGTGTATGTGTTAAGCCGGCGTCACACACTGCGATTCAATCGTGAGATTTGTTCTTACGAGCCGATCGGGAGCCGATCGCCGATCAACTCGTAGGCCACCCATTCGTCACACGAGAGCAGACGCTATTTTGGAGAAGTGGGTTCTGCTAATGTTCGAACATCGCTCTACCCTTTCTAAAAAAAACAACACCTTTCAGCATTCTGCCTTTGCGAAAAAATAAGTTCCCAGACAGTTGCATCTGATGGTCCCCGACCGCTGTACACGCATAAAACGTCTCCTTTTCGCCATTTTGTTCAAGTCACAGCGTGAAGGCCGCAACGGCGCGTTCTGATTGGTCCTCACCTACGACTGGCTCGTGGAGAATAGAGCAAGTCCTATCGCCCAAAGCCACGAGAGAATCTTATGCGACTGACTCGTGCAGCTCTTTTCTACGAGTCAGTCGAGCGTCTGACTGTGCAAATAGTAAGAAAAATCGACAGCCCTATTACTAAACACAAAAACGGTAGAGCCTTGGTCAATCCTTGCCTGTCGTGATGCACGTGACGTCATTGCATGAACACCAGGTCACTTCTTTCAAAACAGACACCAACGTTATACTTTTAATGTAGTTTTCAACGGTAAGGGGCGTCGCTCACGAAGCGTCATAGCCGCGTCGCTGCATATGTGCTTGGCCTGGTGTTTTTTTCAGGCAACGTGTAGCGCGAAGAAAACAAAAATTGAAATCGGTTGCGCGACATGCCGCTCCAGAATAGAAGCGATCCTAATTTTGACGCATGCTGCGTGCATGTTGCGGGCGACTAACCAATCAGAGCAATGTATGTGAAGGGACACAATCCGCTCTTTTGTCAAAGGAGGAAGGTGTGTGTCTCCTTATCAAATTGTGTCAACGCTTGTAGACGGCCATTTATAAATAAATGATTCCCATGTGTTGTGCGTGTGTTCATTGCATGCATAGTCCAGTGATCGTTACGTTTAAAACACAGTCATTTTAGTACCAATATCATTAAACTAGTACTTTTACGCAACCAAGCACGCTCACACACACGCACTCATAGAAGGCTACAACACACTAACTCACACCCACACACACACACACACACACACACACACACACACACACACACACATACAGACCCACACACACACCATCACAACCACAACCATAAAATTCATGTGACAAGAAGTTCCCTATGGGTGTCAAAAACCGATGGCAAGTTTTTTTAATTTCATAGGGACAAAAATCACATATTATTTAAGAACACTTGGGGTTTAACAAATTTAAAACTAGCACCCCTATTACACAATAACAACAATACGTTTTCCATATAAGGTACACATAACATTTCACAGAACGTATACATAATCCTTCGGTACAGATACAAAATTATGAAAAAGCGCAGCCAGCTATAACTAACAAGGGAGGTGGATGGGGCAGAGGCGGTAAGAGCTAGTGAAGAGCGCTGCTGCGACGCGGGCGCAGGTAAAATGCCAAGTGAGCGGTCCACTGCTGGTCAGTCAAACATACCTGACATCAGCTCACAATTTAAGACAAAAATGCACCATAAAAGCATGCAGACCGAGGGGTTGTGACTGGTGGTACCCACCAGCCACAGGCACAGTAAAACAAGTGTTTACATTATATTTATTCTAAATAACACGATACTGATCACCAAAGACTTTAATCGCTGCGAGATTGCATGCATGCGTTCAACTACACTCTTCAAAAAAAGTTAAGGATCACTTTTTTACAAGCAAGCCACACAAAACAGACAAAACCGAATTCTTTCATTTTTTAAAAATTATATCATTGAACAACCGAGTAATGACAAACAAAGCAAAGATCGAACGCAGCAGCGACAATTTAGCTAGAGTGTGTCAAACGTGACAACCCTCGAAAATGGAATT
Organism: Littorina saxatilis; assembly: GCF_037325665.1. NCBI lineage: Eukaryota > Metazoa > Mollusca > Gastropoda > Littorinimorpha > Littorinidae > Littorina > Littorina saxatilis. The sequence goes on from NC_090245.1 coordinate 62,301,550, forward strand.
CACAACAATGTGAATCAGTGTCAATAACGCGTGTGCCCTTCGTTGTGTGCCAGGCATTCGACACATCGTTGGCGCATGGAGTGGATCAGGTTGCATATGAATGCTCTGGGAACTCCATTCCACTCCTGCTGGAGCCATTGCAGCAGTTGACCCAGATTGGCAGGAGGAGGGTGATGTTGCTGTACCCGACGACAAAGCTCGTCCCACATGTGCTCTATGAGGTTCAGGTCCGGGCTGTTGGCTGGCCACAGCATCCTGTTGACCCTGGCCTGCTGGATGAAGGTGTTTACAGCTGCAGAGCGATGGGGAGGTGCGTTGTCATCCTGAAGAATCGCACGAGCGCCGATCGCTTGGAAGGCTGGAACGACCAGGGGTTGCAGGATCTCATTATGGTAGCGGACACCGGTCAAGTTGCCCACTACATGGTACAGAGGTGTCCTTAGACGTGTGCTGATCCCTCCCCAGACCATCACAGAGCCTCCGCCAAAACGCTGTCGTTCCCGAACAGCGCCTTCTGCGAAGCGCTCTCCGCGACGCCTCCACACTCGGATGCGACCATCAGCAGGTTCCAAGCAAAAGCGGGACTCATCTGTAAACAACACTGAGCCCACTGCTGACGTTGCCACCTCACATGTTGAGTGCACCAGGCTCGGCGAGCTGCTCGGTGATTAGCAGTCAGGGTTGTTCCTCGGACTGGACGCCTTGCACGCAAGCCAAAGTTGTGTAAGCGGTTTCGGATCGTCTGACCACTAACAACAGTGTTGGTGGTAGCTTGTAGGCGTTGCCTAATGTTGTTTGCCGTAGCCATTCTTTGTTGCATGGCCTGCCTCTGAATGAAGCGATCCTCTCTTTGTGTGGTGAATCTGGGCCGACCAGAACGTTGTCGCTCCTGCACTCTTCCAGTTGCGTGGAATCTCTGTTTTAGTCTGATGATGACAGAGGGAGCCACTGCAAGCCTCTGGGCCACTTGCCTGGCAGCAACACCGTCTTGTAGCCATCCTATTGCCCTTCCTCTATCCAAATCGCTCAGTTTTCTTCGTGGGGGCATGTTGCTACTGTGCATAATTGTGTGAGCGTGTCAACCTTTAAACACAAGCTGGTGAGCGATGTTCATAGCCAGGACCCTGTTGTAGCACGTGCATCACAACCTTTTGCCCTGGCATGCGTTCCGCAAATTTCATGGGGCTATAAAAAACACCCTTTTTCTTCCAAAATGCAGAAGCTTTTGAGAAGTCCCACAAAGGGAAATAACTCTGCCTGCCAAACAAAATTCTAGGTCAAGACTCATTGTTCATTTGTTAATTCAAACTCATTAATCTTTTAATTATTATGTCGATGTTTAATTTTTTGGCCATTTTTTATAATTAGATCCGTTTTTTCAACTTAACTTTTTTTGAAGAGTGTATGTATTTATTTCATTGTTGACAATCTTCAGTTGCCAACGTGGTGTAATGGATAAGACGTGGCGCAACAAACCCGGCGGTCACGGGTTCGATCCTTTTTTTTTTTTTTTTTTTTTTTTTTTTGACCTCAGTTGCATGCAAGGTTGCTTCAACCCATCTTTTTTGCCTCTTTCGTCTTTTTTTTTTTTTTTTTTTTTTTTTTTCTTTCTTTTTGGGCGGTGAGCATATCCTTCTTCATTGGTCTTCTTTTTATTTTTTTCTTCAATGAAATTTTAATTTTGTTTTCTTTTGCATTACAGGTTACATTTCCATTAAATTACTTTTTAATTCAACAACAATCTAACTAAGGACAATGGGGATACACCTTTCGTAGCGCAAGTTCTTGTTGAAATACAATTTCCAATGGAATATGCGATTTAGTTTTCTTAACTTTGCTAATGCACATTTTTGCTATCAATAAAACATGGTTAATTAACGCTGATTCCTGACATTTTTCGATTCCGAATAATACATCTGTAATAGACAATAAGAAAGCCCGACCTGTCAGACTGTTCAACATTTTTTCAATATAAGTCCAAAACCTTCTAATTCGGGGACACTCATAGAAAAAGTGCTCCATGACATCCAAAATATGTGGGCACTCGTTACAGTTTTTTGTTTGACTTACTTTCATTTTATGTAATAAAATATTGGTGGGATATAAATTGTGACACATTCTCCATTGCAACACACGCAGGCGCACTTCTTATGTCACCTGTCGTGGCAACAACCACGTCTGTTCGACAAAAACAAAATCTAGTTTTCTTTTCCAAAAATCGATTGCATGAGATTTTTCAATGCTATAATTCCGTTTTTTCTTTAAATATAACTTAATTAACTTGGGTTTGCTTTTAAACACATTCAATTCATCATCAATTATATCTACATTAACTATATGTGCTGGGTTCGATCCTTAATTGGGTCTTATTTTTTATGTTTCTACTTTTTCTTCTCATGTTTTCTTTTTTAAATAATTTTGGAGTGACAGTATCAGTTGGCAGGTTTTTGGTTGTGCCTAAGAGGGATATTTTGTCAGTCTCCATCTTCATGTGCATGGGAATGGTTATAGGTTGTCTGAGTGGGAGATTCTTTTCCCATCTTACATATAACCTGGTATAAACACAGTTACTTGTATGATGAGAGTGCGAGCTTTGGCTATTTTAACTATATTTAATAACTAATTTTTTCACATTCAGCACTACTACTTTGGCGGCGGGGGCTTTTGAACAGGTATTTATAAGCATAATAAATATACAATTTGGACACATGTTATGGATATGATTCAAAAGTAATGTGATATATTTATTCTTTGGATTTATGATTTTGTCTACCCCTACCTCTTATAAAACAACTAATAACGTACGTTAAACACTCTAAGGCCAATAATTCAAATTGTCTCTGAGAGAAGAAAGGTTACTGTTTCCCAAAATTGCAATAACTTTTTTGACGATAAAAATCGAATTTTGTCAAGAGTCTTGGTAGTAATGCTCAATTCAACTTCATTCAAAAACCAAAGTAATTCTTTTCGTATAGCATAAGAGAAAGAACGTGCACATTTTAATATCCCCTCGCTACAAAACTAAGGACTTTCGCGGCATTGACGCTGTGTGTGCGAACCTCAGATACACGCAGCACGCATGCATCTTGTCGTCATAATCCGTTGCGCAGATGTAGTCCCGCTGAAGCTGCGTAGGTGAGCGGCACGCCTAACGTTGTCCGTGCAACGCAACTTGCAACTCTCAATGAAGACTCCGCTTAAAGATTGGTACAGCAGTTTTTCAACGGCAATTCTTCGTGACCGCTGAGATTCTAGACTCCACACACACACACACACACACACACAATTACCCACGCCCCCGCACCACACCCATCAGGGCCGGACCAAGTTCGTTTGAGGGGGGGGGGGGGGGGGGTTCCAACTGAAGGCAGGGGTCCAAAGTCCACATTTTTTTTTCTCTGAGAGGTACATTGGATGGCCAGGGGGGGGGGGGGGTTCCGGAACCCCAGGAACACCCCCCCCCCCCCCAGATCCGGCCCTGCCCATTGTTGTCCTTATGTTGTGTTGGTCTAGACTGAGTGTTGTGTGTATTTTCAGGAGAGAACGAGAAGCGCCTGGTGTACGACCTGTTCGAGAAGAACGGCTACAACCCGCTGATCCGCCCCGTGATTGAGGTCAACCACTCCCTGCAGATCAACTTCAGTCTCGCCCTCAGTCAGATCATCTCCATTGTGAGTAGCCCCGCATGTACAGTCACATAAATAAACAGGGATTGTTGTCAGACGCTAGATTGTCACGCACAAGCGGAGCTATACATAGAGATTACACAATGTTCTATTTATAACTCACTTGGGAATCCCGAGAGACTTTCTTTGTTTAGTGGGGCACTTACGGGGGCTTGCCGAGACCCCCTCAGTGCCCCACTAAACAAAGAAAGTCGCAAGGGATTCCCAAGTGAGTTACAATAGAACATTGTGTAATCTTTTTAGTACCATTTAAATGCGGTAAGTCGTGTGTTGTAATGTTTTTGGACTCATCACTGCGTCTATTAACATCTCATACAGGGCCTCGACGCCTGAACCGGAAGTCTGTGTTACAATGGGTGTATTTCGTGCATCCGAACTTGAAAGTAGTCCGATCTTTGATGTCATGTGTCTCAGCTTCTGTTGTAATCTGTGCTCGCACCTTACACCGAAACACTCTGGAGAATCAACACAATCGGCCAAACATGACGTATTTTGGAAGCAAATGTTGTAATTTGTTTCGAACATTTGACGTCACGAGTTCCAAAGTCGGTCTCCTTGCAAATTTTTGCCAAATGTGTGTTGCGCGACATTTCAGTGCTGTCGTTCACAACTAGAGATCGTTTAAGCTTGGTTTTTTTGAGTGCTTTTCGATTCAAGATGGACGACGAAATCAGACTCAATACCGTAGTGAAGAATGAATTTATCGACTTTGGTTGACCCGAAGTACAAGAACTAACCTCCTACCTGTATTATTTCATACTGCGATGCATTGACATGTTGAATGAAACTCGAAGTCCAAGGGAAGGCACTATGGCGGAGAAGAGAGTTATCTTTTCATGTCTTGGCGTCTCAAATCTTATTAGCCAGAAAGAAGTACACCACGCGCTCGTCGAGACTACGCGCATGCGCTTTCTGGCTAATAAGATTTGAGACGCCAAGACATGAAAAGATAACTCTCTTCTCCGCCATAGTGCCTTCCCTTGGACTTCGTCGAAGCTTCGTCTAGTTCCGGTAGCTTCGCGAAGTGAGCTACGCGTAGTCGACTTCGTCCAATTAAGGACAGGCTTTACGGTGGCCTGACGTACAATAAAAAGAAATGTTCTTGCAGCACGTACTCATAAGAATACAGAAAGTAGGGGAAGGGCTCCTAATATGGACCACCTCTTGATCTGACAAACTAACGGCGCTAGAGCGCTAAAAACAATTTCATTCGCTGTATTCACCCTCTCTGGATAACTTGCACATGTCAAAACAGTTGCAGAAACACAAACCTCAAAACCGTTAGGCTTTTTATCTTTTTTTTTCACTTTTGGCAGCGTTCACTCTAAATTTGACGCCTAAAACGGACTCGTTTCTGTCCACAGCCAAAGCTTTTATCACACAAAAATTGCTATATATGACAGCTAAGACCGTATTTGTTACATTTTAGCAGTTTTGACCCCGCGTTTCTACTGCAAACAAAGAATGATAGCAAAATCTCAAAGAGTGTACACAAATGTGACCCTCCACCACGGAATGAGTCGCATGTCACCTTTGCATGATGTTCATATTTTTACATTTTCCTAACGAGTTTTTTATGCTCTATCCAGTGGTGAAAACCGTTTTAGAAAAGAGCAAAAACTGTTTGAGTTATAAGCGTGTAACTAAGGTGACCCTCACACTGTTACCAGACACTCCCCGGATTTATATTAAGCCTAGCGCAGAACAGCGCGAGGTGACATGCGACTCATTTCGTGGTGGAGGGTCACAAATTGGCAAACTCTATCCTTGCTGCTTGTAACGTGAGAGATAGGACTTCGAACTATATCTATATTTGTCGTCTTGTTGAAGGTCGGACGAATAGTTGTCAAACACTAGTTTCGCTGCTTGTCTTGCTGAATATTGCACTACAAAATGAACAACAATTCATTAATGTTTATGCTGAAACAAATTGTTTATGCTGGTCATAACAAATTCCCAACCTTGGGCAATTAAAGATTCTGTATTCTGTAAACATCGGACCACGGACTGTGAAACAGGAGATTCACTGCTTTTCATGCTAAAGCTGGGACTTCAAAAAACGGAATGCTATTTTCTCATCATGCTGAAGATCAGGGAAGAAAAAACACTGAGTCGCACAGCACGTCTTTGTAAACATATCAGTATTTTGTTTGGTGAATCGGATAACTAAATTTGGGAGAACTCGCCTCTAATTCTTAGAGTCGATTCATGTACACATATTCTACTGGTGAAGTTTTGTACTATGTCGGCGAGTGTTAACTTTAGGTTAAGGGCAGGGTCCCTATGATCCTCGCACGGAATTAATTGTTCGTCAGTCACTAGACAAGCGCACAGAAAACAGAAAAGAAACACTTGTTACTGCGTGCGAAATATCTACGCACTTCAATGTCAGAAATGTTAGTAATAAAATTATTATAAAATCATATTGTGCTTACTGATATAATATACAAAAGTTGTTTTCCTATCCAAAAAAATCTGTATTTGAAATATGAGAGAACATTGTAGCGAAACAATACACTGCATGGAACAACAACAACAAAAAATGTTACACACAACAAAACAGGAGGATCGAACATTCAGAAGCATAAACAACCCGGCTTACTGTGTCGAAGCTCTCTGTCTCTGTCTCTCTCTCCACCTACACCCACGCACGCACGCACACACACACACACACACACACACACACATACACACACACACACACACACACACACACACACACACACACACACACACACCTCTTTACTTTGTCCCTCTGTAGGAAGGAGAGCGCTGCATGTTTTGTGTCAGCTTAGGAGCAGAGTGTTTTTGCTGCTAAACAAGTGTGTGCATTGCTCCAAAACTTGTGTGTTTTAATACCTACCTCGTTACACGTTCCTCCACTTTTTATTTTTGGTTCTTACATAAAGTCAAGTTATGACTAAAAATGTTTTAACACAGACTGGGACTCTTCTTCTTCTTCTTGGCGTTCGCAGAGGTTACACAATCAGTCCAGCACTGGTGATAAATGTTGTCGTTTTCTCCAACTCCTGTCGACTGCCGTATAGTTTGGTCTGCAAGGGAGTTGGTGACGGCCACACTTCTTTTCGTTCCTCATCTAGTAAGGGACATCGCTGTAAGATGTGTTCCGCTGTTTGGTCTTCTTGACCGCAGGTACAGGTTGGTGATGGCGCCAGCTTGAACTTTCGGTTCATGTGAGCATTGAGCCTGTTGTGGCCAGTACGCAGCCTGATGAGGTTGACTTGCTGCTCTCTGGACATTGTGTGGTAGTCATCTCTGTTTGTCCTTGGCCTCATCAATGCCTTGATGATTGTCTTCTGCTCACTAAAGCTGACACTGTTTTCAGGTTGGTCTTCCACGGCTCCTTCTTTTGCCAGCTCATCTGCCCTTTCATTTCCTGGTATCCCACAGTGTGCTGGTATCCACTGGAGGACAACTCTTCTGGTTTGTCTGACCATCTGTAATGCTTTGGCCAGCTGTGGGAGTTTGTCGTTCTCTAGGGCCTGAAGGACTGAAAGGGCGTCCGAGAGGAAGACAACTTGGTAGCAAGGGTCTGCGGAGTCCTGAACGAAGGAGGCGGCCTGCATGAGAGCTTCTGCTTCTGCTTTATAGTTTGTGCAGTGTTTGCCAGTGGCAACGCTGGATGTAGCTGTATGTCCCCCAGGGAACTGGATGAGAATGCCTGCACCTCCATTGAGCACGGCGTTAGTTGCTGATCCATCGGTGTATACATGGATCCACGCCTCTTTTGGGTACTGTTCGTCGATCAGGGCTAAGGTGAGTGCCTGTCGAGCTGTGTCATTCTGATCTTCTCCTGAGGTAACATGTGGAACACTGGTGCAGATCTGGATGCCTGGTTTCTCTGTTGCCTTGGGGGTTTCCTCTTCTTGAGTCAGAGGTAGAGTGTTCTGTGGAAGGACTTCCCTGTACTGTCGAGAAAGTCTCTTGCTCTCGTGTACAAAACTGCTCCGTTTAAGCCGGTTCTTGGTGAGGTTGCTCAGTCTGTGCTTCATGGGGTGGTCGGGTAGGCACTTGAGCTTCTCGGCCTGTACCATAGTCTTGGCTTCTCTTCTCTGACAGAGGGGTTGGATGGTGGTAAGCTTCTCCATTTCCTTGATGGGTGTGGATTTCATTGCACCAGTGATGAGTCGGAGGGCCTGGTTTTGCACACGGTCAAGGGTCTGCAGGTTTGTCTTGGCTGAGGTTGACCACGCTGTGGAGCCGTACTCGAGGTGGGGTCTGATTGTTCCCTGGTATACTGTCTTCAGTATCTTCTCGTTCGCTCCCCAGGTGGTACCTGCCAGCTTCCTGAGTATGGCTAGCTTGCGCCGGGCCTTCGTCTCTGCCTGTGCAATGTGTGGTTTCCAGGTCTGCCGCCTGTCAAAGGTGACACCAAGGTACGTTGCTTCTTCATCCTCTCTCAGAGGAGTTCCACCAAGCCTAATGGTTCCGGCTTTCTGCTTTGGCGACAGTGTGAATAGGGTGGTGGAGGATTTCTCCTTGTTGATGGAGACGCACCAATCTTCTGCCCATGCGTTCAGCCTATCTGCTGCTTGCTGCATTCTGTAGGTGGCAGTACTTGCGTGCTCCTCCTTGCACCAGATCACAAGGTCGTCTGCGTAGAGAGCAGCTTTGATCCCCTTGGGCATCTCAGACACCAGATCGTCGATGAAGAGAAGGAAGAGTGTGGGGGAGAGGACTCCGCCCTGAGGGACGCCATGACGAAGGAGGAACTTCTTGCTTTTGGTCTGGTCGACGTTAACTCTTGCCCTGCGGTTATAGAGGTAAGAGCGAATCCACTGGTACATGTTGCTGGACACGCCTTTCCTCAGCAGTTTTACAAGGAGTCCATCTTTCCAGACCTTGTCAAAGGCCTTCTGAAGATCTATCCAGGTGACGAAGACCAGCTTCTGTTCCTGAAAGGCATCTTCAACTTCTTGCGCCAGGTAAGTGACCTGATCTTCAGTGCTGCGGAACTGTCGGAATCCAGCTTGCTCAGGGGCGAGGAGGTTCCTGGGACTCGAGACGAGGGTCGTGGTGTATGAGTGTATGTATGTATGTTTGTGTGTGTGTAGACATGTAAGCTACTCACAAAAAGTTAAGGATCACTTGCACACAAATTCATAATTTTCCAAATAAGAAAGCCAATGCGTTGGTATTTGGCAAACATTTAATTCAATGCTTTATTGATAACGATACAACATTTCCTTCAATTTCGAGCAATCGTTTGGTCTGTACATTTTATCAAAGTGTGTACGTATCAAAATTTAATTTCACAAAGTCGTTGAAATCACAAGACATGGCATTCAGATGCTCCCAAAAGTTCAGTAATGCGTGTAACCGCCCTGGCTGTTCTGGCACTCGACGCAGCGAGTCCTCATAGAGTTGACCAGGGTGGTGAAGATCCTCTGTGGAAGCGCCCGCCACTCAGCCTGCAGCATCTGGTAGAGGTGCTGGACATCCCTGGGAGGGGGGTGGTTGCTCCTCACTTTGCGATCCAACTCATCCCAGAGGTTCTCAATCGGGTTGAAATCGGGACTGCATGCTGGCCACTCCATTCTGTTGACTCCAGACTGCTGCAGGAAGTCGTTGACCACCCTTGCCCTGTGGGGGCGAGCGTTGTCATCCTGGTAGACAGCCTGCGGTCCCATCTGCTGCAGTGTAGGCACAGCCAGCGGTCGAAGGATCTCATCCCGGTATCGGAGGCCAGTCAGGTTACCCTGTACATGAAACAAGGGTGTTCTGTGGTGAAGGCTGAAGGCCCCCCAGACCATTACAGAACCTCCACCAAAGTCCACCTTTTCTTGGACAGTGGCGTCAATGTAGCGTTCCCCTTGGCGCCTCCAGACCCTCAGTCGGTCGTCGTTGTGGTTCAGGGTGAAGCGTGATTCATCACTGAACAGGACCTGGGACCATTGCTGACGTGTCCACCTCACGTGACGTCTGCAGAAGGCGCGGCGTGCTGCCCTATGGGCTGGAGTTAAGCGTGGCCGTACAGCTGGGCGACGAGAACGGAGGTTAAACCCATGAAGGCGATTCCGTATGGTCTGCTGGCTGATGTTGGTGTTAGTAGCCACCCTCAGCTGCCTTCGAATAATGCTGGAAGAGGCTGTTCTTGTTTGCAAGGCTAGTCGTTCAATGAGACGATCTTCACGTGGAGTTGTCTTCTTTGGTCGCCCATGTCTGCGTCTTTCCTGGACCCTCCCAGTGGCTGTGAAACGTTGAATCAGTCTGACAATGACCGAGATGGACACGTGAAGTCGCCTGGCCACTTCTCGCTTGGGGACACCATCTTGGAACCATGCAACAGCTCGTCCCCTCTCAAACTCGTTCAATTTTCGTCGTGGAGGCATTGTCAGATAATGCCTAATACTGGTGGTATGTCTTCTCAAAAAGCCAAGCAAGTGACAGCATCTCACACATAAACAGCAGTGCTTGCACGTGCATAATGGTTTTTCCATGTGGCTTGTGCAATGTGTTCGGGCTGAACGGTCCAAAACAAGGTCCTTTTTCGCAAGTTTCCGCTTTTTCTTTTGCTACCAAGCTCAGTAGTAGAGAATCCCGTGCAATATAAGTATCTTGGCACAGTTATCGATGATAAGCTGTCCTTCAATGCAAACACCACCCTCATACACAAAAAATGTCAGTCACGCATCTACTGCCTTCAGAAACTGAATGTGAACCCTTCTATCCTTCAAACTTTCTACCGCTCTTTCATCGAGTCTGTCATCACTTTTGGTTTTGTGTCCTGGTATGGAGGTCTGAGTGTGAAGAACAGGAATGTCTTAGTGCGAATGGTGAATGTCAGTAGCAAGGTGATTGGCAGGCAGCAAGCAAGTGTGGAGTCCCTGTATGAAAAGCGTGTGGTGAGAAAGAGTAGGCGGATAGCTTCAGATAGGTCCCATGTCCTTGCCCATCTCTATGAACTCCTTCCCTCTGGCCGTAGACTTCGCACGCACAAAGCTAGGACACTCAGGCTGCAAAACAGCTTCATCCCCAAATCCATCACCCTTGGCAACATGTAAACACATCCACATACCCGACTCAGCCCCTCTTCTGCCAGTGCAATCAGTAGTAATGTACATGTATGTATTGGTTTTTAATATGTATGTTTTTCTGTGATATATTGTATGCTATGATTTTTTGCAATGATGTTTAGCCATAGTCCGTTATACGCGTAGGTGTTCGAGAATATGTAAGCGCAGTGCTTTAAAGATGTCCATGTGGGAATGTGTAAGTGGGCGTAGTCGAATGTCCATGTGGGAATGTGTAAGTGGAGCATATAAGAATGCCCATGTGTGAATGTGTAAGTGGAGCGTATAAGAATGTGTAAGTGGAGCGTGGTCGAATGTCCATGTGTGAATGGGTAAGTTGAGCGTATAAGAATGTCCATGTGTGCGATGTGTAAGTGAGACATGGATGTGTCCATGACTGAATGCGTAAGCACAATGCAAGGAATGGCCAGAAAGGTATGTGGGAGGTGTGTTTATAACCTGCCCTGTTATATAGTGCTATATGTCTTATGTAAAAACAATGTCCTGTTTGTATTATTGTTATGTACCACGCCTGAATTTCTCTATGAGATAATAAAGTATTCTTATTCTTATTCTATTCTTAATTTTCCCACTAACACAACATCGCCCACTTACAGCTGAACAAGAATTCATAACAATTTGGTTTGACTGAGAAAGAAATAACAGTAGCGAACTGATTTTATTGAGCACCTGTTTTCTCATAGTGATCCTTAACTTTTTGTGAGTAGTGTAGATCGATTCCGAGAAAACTATTTTGTCGATCTTCATGAAACTTTGACTTTGATGACGTCATATCTGGCTTTGAGTAAAAGTTTAGGCGGCACTGTCACGCTCTCATTTTTCGATCAAATTGATTGACATTTTGGCCAAGCAATCTTCGACGAAGCCCGGGTTAATGGAATTGCAGTTCAGTTTGGAAGCTTAAAAATTAATTAATGAGTTTGGTCATTAAAAATTAAAAAAATGTAATTGAAATTAACATTTTCGTAATCGATCCAAAAATAATTTCTCCTTATTCCTTTCCATTTCCTTATTCTGAAAACATAGATATATTATGTTCGGATTCAAAACAAGCTCAGAAAGTTAAAAGAATAGACAAAAGCGGGCTTTCGTGTTCAGCGCTGTGCACTACTACGTTCAGTTTCATTCTGTGAGTTCGGCAGATTGACAAAGTGTATTAATTTTGCCGCGCGCGACTTGTTTTTTTTTTATTTTTCTATTTTGTCAAGTTTTGACTTAATGTTTTAACATAGACTGGGAATCGAGACGAGTGTGGTGTGGTATGTGTGTGTGTGTGTGTGTGTGTGTGTGTGTGTGTGTGTGTGTGTGTGTGTGTGTGTGTGTGTGTGTAGAGTGATTAAGAGAAAACTACTGGGCCGATGTTCATGAAACTTCACATGAGAGTTCCTGGGTATGATATCCCCAGATAAATGTTTTTCCTTTTTTCAATAAATGTCTTTGATGAGGTCATATCCGGCTCTTAATGGTAGTTGAGGCGGCACTGTCACGCCCTCATTTTATAACCATACTGACTGAAATTTTGGTCAAGCAATCTTCGACGAAGGCCGGACTATGGGATTGCATTTTTATGAAAAAAATCCAAAAACAAAGAGACTGCCAACGTTCCAAAATTCAGAATAAAAAAACAAGAAAAGTAGGTTGTTGCAACGTTTGTTATTGACAAAACAATACGTTACATTCACAAATATATCGACCCAACGGTCTTTAAAGTGCACAGACAAACAAGTAACAAGAACTTAGCTTGATCGAATGTATCAGCCGCTTGTTGGGGAAGTCCCAAGCGAATGAATCAACAAGCGGCTGATACATTCGATCAAGCTAAGTTCTGGTTACTTTTTTGTTTGTGCACTTTAAAGACCGTTGTGTCGATATATTTGTGAATGTAATGTATTGTTTTGTCAATAACAAACGTTCCAACAACCTACCTTTCTTGGTTTTTTTGGTTCTGCATTTTTTTTAGTTTGCTCATTAAAGTTGTCATTAAAATCGAATTCTCACTGACAGATTAAAAAAAAAGAAGATTGCATTGTATGTCTCATCTTGTCCTTGTATCGACGGGCGCAATGGCCTAGTGGATGGGGTCTGGGTGGCCGAGTGGTAAACGCACTTGCCTCGGAAGCGAGAGGTTGCGAGTTCGACCCTGGGTCAGGGCGTTAGCAATTTTCTCCCCCCTTTCCTAACCTAGGTGGTGGGTTCAAGTGCTAGTCTTTCGGATGAGACGATAAACCGAGGTCCCTTCGTGTACACTACATTGGGGTGTGCACGTTAAAGATCCCACGATTGACAAAAGGGTCTTTCCTGGCAAAATTGAATAGGCATAGATAAAAATGTCCATCAAATACCCGTGTGACTTGGAATAAAGGCCGTGAAAGGTAAATGCTCGCCCAAATAGGCTTCAGCTTTGCTGACCGATGTGAATGCGTGATATATTGTGTAAAAAATTCCATCTCACACGGCATTAATAGGTAACATGCGCCTTGAGTCGCCTCGTGTGATGAGATATGTGCACGATATAAATTCTCGTAAATAAAAAAAATAGTGGATAAGACGCCGACCCCCCAAGCGGAAGGTCGTGGGTTCGAATCCCGGCCGCGCCTGGTGGGAGATTTTTCCGGTCTCACGTCAACGTATGTGCAGACCTGCTAGTGCCTTATTCCCCTTCGTGTGTACACGCCAGCACAAGACCAAATGCGCACGGGAAAGATCCTGTGATACATGTCCGAGTTCGGTGGAGTTATATATAGAAACAAAAAATACCAAGCATGCATCCCCCGAATGTGGCGTATGGCTATTTAAATGGCGGGGTAAAAACGATTATACACGTAAAAACCCACTCGTTCAAACAACACGAGTGTACGTGGGAGTTTCAGTCGATTAACGCAGAAGAAGAAGAAGAGACCGTGAAAACTTGGCTGTTTATCACTTCCAACCATGCTTGCTTTGTACTTGTTTTTTTGTTGGTAGTCATGTTGTTCAATGCAAATTGTCCACATCCTGTTTTATGTAATAAATACACGTGAAATAAAAATTAAATCATACATTCACATTTCCACACTAAAACTGAAAATCAAACAGACTGCCAAAGAGCTGAAAAGGTGATTACTCTGTCACCTTTAAAGATACCTGAACTTCCACGCAAAACGTATCGTAGACTGATCTATGTCTGGGCTTTTACATTGGAGAAGAGCGTCGACACAAACAAAGAATCAACAGCCTGACTCAGTTCAGAGACATCCTGCTTGCTGCCGCGCGGGCAGAGAAAATGTTCACTCTTTATCTTCACCGCGCTGGCAGCAAAACCCCTCACGCGGAGGTGTTTTCAGACAGGCCAGACACAGGTTGTCCCGGAGGTGGACTGCTTTGTGTGCAACGTGGGACTTTTTGTTAATTGATTTTTCTGATTGGCATTGATTCCGGCGAAGAAATACATTCAACAAAAAAGCCTCACACTGCAGAGTAAACAGTTACGTGTGTGGCCAAGTTGAATAATGTTGTAACGCCATGTAAACGCCAGCTGAGATATAATTACGGTGGGTCAGATGGTTTACAGGGCAAGGACGGCACCTTTCACATCTTGAGCGAGTGACTGTCTCACAAACACACTGGATCTCTGTAAAAACGATAGAACAGAACTGACTCTTCCATATTTTGTGAGAGAACATTGTGTTGCCAAAATTACCTCTTGTCGTGACAGAAAACAGGCTGCCTTTTATCACAGGATGCGCTGGCATTTAGGCTGGTTACTTGGAGTCAGAAAGTGCTGGGAGGAACTGGGTCATTCTCTCTCTCTCTCTCTCTCTCTCTCTCTCTCTCTCTCTCTCTCTCTCTCTCTCTCTCTCTCTCTTCTCTCTCTCTCTCTCTCTCTCTCTCTCTCTCTCTCTCTCTCTCTCTCTCTCTTATTTGAGAAAACACATCTCTACTTCTTGCACATTCACCGTCCATAACTAACATATAAACCTGGTTTCTGACTGTGTGTGTGTGTGTGTGTGTGTGTGTGTGTGTGTGTGTGTGTGTGTGTGTGTGCGCGCGCGCGTTTGTGTGTGTGTGTGTGTGTGTGTGTGTATGTGTGTATGTGTGTGTGTGTGTGTGTGTTTAAAAATAAAACATGTTATAAGGAGAAGGAAATAATCAATAATCTAGGACGGTTCCAGGACATTTCTTTAAGGACTTCCCAAAACAACAGGCACAGCTAGTGTACATATGATAATTGAATAACTGATGTATTTGTTTTAGAATTGGCTGTGCATAAAGCCTCTATTCTTATCTGTATTAAAGATCTATCAATTAATCGATAAATCAATCTCTCTCTCTCTCTCTCTCTCTCTCTCTCTCTCTCTCTCTCTCTCTCTCTCTCTCTCTCTCTCTCTCTCTCTCTCTCTCTCTCTTGAATTTTGATAGATGGACAGTTGTTCTTGTTGGTATTGATTAACTAACAATTAAAAATAAAAGAACGAGTGCTTTCTAACTTCTTCCCAGTGCATGTGAGAGTGTGTGGGGACAATTGAATGTTCTTATAGATCATAATTCATGTACGTGCACGAACATAGTGTGGGTGTGAGTGTGTGTGTGTGTGTGTGACTGTGTCTGTGTCTGTGTCTATGTCTGTTTGTCTCGGTGTGAGTATGTGTACGTGTATCTGTGTCTGTATGCCCGCCAGCCGGTAAGACACAGACCCTTGCCAGTTGTTTACCGGCAAACTACCTTTGTGCTCAGTCTCATAAGCATTTTTGTTCATTTGCAGGACGAAAAGAACCAAGTGATGAAGACGAACGTGTGGCTACAAATTGTAAGTTCATTCCTTTTATGTTCAAAATAATGTTCTCTTTGTTCTGTCCGATCGTTTTTCAAACGTTCATTAGTAAGATTATTCACAGTTGCTTTGTTGAGGCGAAGGATGAAAACATATAATAATTATAGTGCCAGGGACATTCTCTGTGCTGTAAATAAGACATCTGTAACAATTAAAACAAAAATGCTCCGTGTCTATGCTGATTAATTCAATCAATGTAAATGGGAGAATATCTTTGTTGTGCAAGCTCCTCTGCGTTTGAGTTTGGAATTTGTTCATCGACTTACATTTTCGGTGATGGCAACCATCCAGAACACAAGCAGACAAAACCCGTGCAAATGTAGGTATATACAAATATGTAATCTAGCCAATGCGTGCAAGATTCACCGCTCTCGGGATCGAAAAAGTAAGACGGAAACGAAAACAAAGATAGTGCATGGAGAAATTACAGTCTGCAAAGATCACCCAAACGGAGCGTTTAAAAGTTGAATACTTAACCGCTCAAACGATAATGTTAAAGCCCCACTCCGCCTCACATGAGGTTTACAGAACGATGGAATATTTCACAAAATAAGCAATTCTAACCTTATGGAACACACTTGCAATAGCATTTAACAGCATTAAATGACACAGTTAGCTTAAATGGCTATTAAGCATGCGTAAGCCACACACCACTTCTCGTGGTTTCTTCAACCCATGAGCCGTCGTGGCCCAGTGTGACTCACTTTCCTTGTTTTACATAAGCGATGAATTTAGGCATCAGTTTGTGGTTTCAATGCGACTCTGCATCTGCAATAGCATGCTATTGTGTACCTCTGAATCAAAACTACAACAAATGACTGATAGAAACACAAACCGAGTGGCGGCGACTTCAAAGAAACTAGCGGTTATCGGAAAGTTCGTCTGCTTAGGCAATGGTAAGATGCAGCTCATCATCGCGGAAGTATGTGTGTATACGCGCAATACTCAATCTACACAGACACAGCAACTAACAGTATCACATGGTTGAAATCTCAGTCGACCAGCATTTTTGTGTGATCGGATGGAGTTGAAGGGGGGGAAATAGGCCAGGAAGCATAAATGAGACGCCAAGACAGAGGTTGCGATAACGTGACTTTTATTTAACGTACACCAGAAGCAAACACCAGAAAGTAGACACGCCATCTTGGATACGCCGAGTACCTCCTACACTGCTACCCCTGCTTTCTGGTGTTAAACTACGGCGTCTCTACTTCCTGAACCCTGCTCCGCATGCGCCAGATGTGATGGGGTGGAGTGGAAAGGGGAAATAGGCCAGGAAGCATAAATGAGACGCCAAGACAGAGGTTGCGATAACGTGACTTTTAATTAACGTACACCAGAAAGTAGACACCAGAAAGTAGACACCAGAAAGTGGTGTAGATTCTCCTCAGTGAGCACACGTAAAAGAAACACAATGAAAACCACAAGTCGCGATCGATTACAACTTCGCGACAAATTTGGTCAGCACTTCGACCGTTCACGTCAACCGACACATATGAGCAGCACACAGCTCAGTATCACAAATCGCGTTCCCTCCTCTAGCCTAAATGCTCAGTCTTTTAAAGGCTGGTCACTTCCGATACCCTGTGGCGACAAGCCAATAGGGAGGCTACCTAGTGTAAGCCAACGGGGGGTGTCGTCTTAAGATTGCCTGCCAAATGAAAGGGATCGTTAAAGAGGCAGAGAGCCGCGTCGGTGTCACGCACCGGAAATATTACGCACACCGGATAAGGCTCATTAGATTACAACCAGTTACAAAGAAGGGGGGGGGGGGGGTAAGAGACTAAAACCTCCAAGCCACCTGGCATCTTCTATGATGTACCCTGTCAAAAGAAATGACACCCACTTGACAAAACGCCGAGTCCAACGATTACCCAGACAGGCTGGCGGCACATTACATAACGACCACCTAACTCTGAGATAAGAGGTTAGAAAGGAATCCGGTGAGGAGTCTACCCTACGATAGTAAACACACAATAATCCTAGCGGGAGACACAACTTGGGTCAGGGGAAGATAATAGACAGGGAGAAAAAGAGAGGGACAACAGTATATGAAATTGCCACAAGGCTACATTTGAAAGCCAAAGTTGTTTCGTTTTCGGTAGCCTACTTCCCCGTCATAAATTCAAAAGAACTGTATGACGGCTTACTAGTGCCAAAACCTGGGGTTACCCATTATCACGTGATAATTACTAATTAACGCTGTCAGTTACTGTTTTCACTCGTTAGTTAATAATTTTCACAAGATAATTAGTAATGTTCACGGGAAAATGACTAATTTTTAGTTTTGGCACTAGCAATCCGTCAGGAAGTGAGCCAAAACTAAAAATTAGTAATTAACAGGTGAAAGTTAGTAATTTTCCCGGGAAAATGAGTAATTAACACGTGAAAATGGTAATTATCAAGGGAAAATTACTAATTTTCCCTTGATAATTACAATTATGAGGTTTTGGCACTAGTAAGCCCTATGACGGCTTACTAGTGCCAAAACCTGGGGTTACCCATTATCACGTGATAATTACTAATTAACGCTGTCAGTTACTGTTTTGGTTTAAACAAGTTTATTCAATAAATTCCATTGGTACTATTACCGCATACATGAAATAAGGAACATGGAGCACAACAAGCTAGGCTTATAAGCGTACTCTTAAAAGCAAATGAAATTTGGCGGACGATTTTAATATAACAAATTTGAGATAATGTCAAAATAATAATGGTAAATTATGGTAGACAAACATGTAACAATAAAAGGAAAAAAAAAGAAAAAAAAAACAATACTAAACTAACAACAGTACTCACACGCGCTCGCACACTCACTCGCACACACACGCATACAATGACTTCCACATGGTTGAAAATAGAATACTACCAGAACAAGGAAATGTAAACAGTACTGCACATGGTCGTTTCGAACATGGATGAGATAAATGCATTCGTTATTCAAAACGTTTGCTTAATAAGATAAACCTGAATAACTGGTCAAATATCAATGCATTTTCGCTGTCTGACTTGTCTCTATTGCCATACAGAAAATCATCAGCGGTTAGCAAATCATAGTTGGGCAGTGTTGACAAGGTGACTTCACGTATTTGAAGAGATAAGGGGCAATGAAAAATATAGTGCTCCGCATTTTCAACACGATAACCACAAGTGCATGACGGGTCGGGAATTAAATGTCTGTCAAATAGATCACCGTTTGGCTAATGCGTGAATATATTGCTTTTTCCTAATCAACTTTTTGATTTCCTCGGTGATCCATACAGCATCGTGTCCGTTCATTGTCACTACCTTTACAGGCATACATTCTTTAGCTATCGTCATTAACTTATCGGAAAACATTTCAGCGGCGTCATCAATGGATTCTAAATCGACTATATTATTCCAATCTACACTTTCCATATCTTGCAACAACTTGTCAACATCGATTTTGGAATAATTATATAGTGTTCGTTTGAATGAACCACCCGACGGTAAGTCATAATTCAAATATACAAAAGGACACGAGTGGTCACTGCATACAGGTGGTAGAACACCAACTCTTTTTACCAAGTTAGGACACGGAGTTAATACCAGATCGATTATAGTTGACGAGGTATCGGTTATTCGAGTGGGTTCTGATATCAACTGAGATAAACTGTTTGTGTTCATTAATTCCCGCAGATGAAACGGGGGGTTAACAGTACAATCAGCGTTGAGATCACAAAAGATAATAAACTTATGTGGGGTATTCATGGCAAGTTGAACGGAATCGTTGATAAGAAGCCAATGGTCGACGGTTGCACTCGGTGGTCTATAAAACACACCAACGAGAAGAGTATCTTGACCCAACTTAGTCTCAATCCAGATCGCTTCCAAATCAGGTACACACAAGTCGATCCTCGGTTTGCAAATCAGATTACTATTTACATAAACGGCTACGCCGCCGTGGGAATCCCCGGGCCTATCACGTCTAACTGGAGGGTGGTAACCTTTTAAGCAGATGCAGTCGTAACAACATATTGGGTCGTTACGAGTAAGCTTCTGGGCAGGAAATAAAAACAAAAACAACGCAAGAGACAAGCCAGCACTACCACGAACGAGAATAATCATAAGCGACTGGATATTTCCCTTGTTAAGAAAAGATAGTTTATACACAGATAGCGCTGACGCAACAGGGAGATAACTTCCCACACTGGCTCTGTATTGAGACAGACTACACCCACCCACCCATCTAGGTCACAGCTCGTTGCAAAAAATCAAACAAGGCAGAGCCAAGGGTGTGAGACAATCTCCCCGACACGTGCGCCCCATCCTTTTGCAACAGGCATGAAGTCATTGTGGACAACAACAAACAACAACAAGCAAACAAACAACAACAAGCAAACAAACCAACAATCAAACAAACACACAATCAACAACGTCGACAGTTAAAGTCAACAATCAAAAACAATCGAAAACAAAATATTTAGACACGCAGTCTCGCGTGTTAATGTAAAATATAGGGTAAACTAAGGTATCAATCAAAGGTAACTATTTCAAAAATAACTAAAAAATAACTAAAACAACCAGAGATAATAGAAGAGAAAGTACTGCCACTTGCTCTCTTGAACAACATTTAATGTTCACATGCAAGACAATTCACATTTTCTTGCGAGAGCAAACAACAGACGTCCCTACTCATCCGCCATCTTGGACCACAGTTACTGTTTTCACCTGTTAGTTACTCATTTTCACGGGAAAATTACTAATTTTTAGTTTTGGCACTAGCAATCCGTCAGGAAGTGAGCCAAAACTAAAAATTAGTAATTAACAGGTGAAAGTTAGTAATTATTCCAGGAAAATTAGTAATTTTCCCGGGAAAATTAGTAATAAACACGTGAAAATGGTAATTATCAAGGGAAAATTACTAATTTTCCCTTGATAATTACAATTATGAGGTTTTGGCACTAGTAAGCCGTCATAGAACTGCAAGTTGCATGCACCAGTCGCACCATGCACATAGTT